>NC_135089.1:11296666-11645833 GCF_051107435.1 Chaetodon auriga | reverse complement strand
GAAAATGACTTTTCTTAAGTTCAGTAAGGTTTCTTATCTAATTCTGGCACACTTGGAGGGAGTTGATGAGATGAAAACATTGACCTGAAGGAAAACGTTTCCCTGAACACTGGTCTGATAGATCAGAAGTGTCCTACGCTGTTGATTAAATGTTGGATAAATTAATAACAGGGTTTCTAGAGCATATATTACTTAAAAACGGCTGCTTTTAGCCAGCGAGCTAACGTTAATGTTAGCTTACTTCTGTCATGTCGAGACGACACGCAGCATTCAGACTGAATTAAACGCTCACTGAATGACAAACACTTTAGTTTGGACTTACAATGTTTGAGGGACTGAAGGCAGAAAAGCACTATCGTAGAGTGAAAAGTGTAGTTTAGCGGGTGACTCCGAGCTAATGTCATCTAACTTAAGCTAGCTTATCCAGTTAGCCCCTCTTACCTTTTGTGGGAGACCAGCGCAGCAAAGCAACGCCAAAATGCACCACAACCGGGTCCGACTGCTCACTGTCCAGTCCATATTTTCTGGTCTCAAGCCGGGATAGACAGCTGGTCCGGAGGGCCGCCGACTACATAGAAAACGTGATTTTGTCAACAGCCAGATGTTAGAATTTTTTTTAACAACGTTGTCACGTTAAAGGCACTGAGCCTGCCGCGGTGGGTACAACGCTGGATCTGCTCCTTCCTGAAATGAAACCTGTGGGGGTTGGACTTTGGGATAGAGATATCCACGCGAGTGGAGGAGGGGAGCTGTGGAATCAGCGTGAGCCAATGAGAAAAGGCCCACAGACACCGGATGTGCTATAAAAAACATCCGGGGGACATTTTCTGCAGAAGTCCGTCCCTTGAAAGCATGCTTTCACTGATAAGACGAGACCGACTCGAGATATTTGCGTTTAACATGAAAAGTTTATTAGCTTCATATTTTCCGGTCAGTGTTATGATACTTGACTTGGGTTCGCAGAAGAAAGTACGTCCGGTTTGATGAAGCGTGAAGTGAAGAAGATGCAGAAGTGTGAGTAGGCCGCACCGGCTTGGAAATGCGGGGGTAAGTTTTACTACTATTATTATTTTCAAACAACTTAAAATGACAAACACAATAAATAATGTTCCTCTGTTTAACATTATGTCTTGCAGTGCTCATGGCCGGTGATCAACTCTGCTCGATGCAGTGTTTTTTGAGGTATTGCACATCCACACGTGGGCAGAAGGGTGGTGTATGTTCAGATGAAGGTCGAACAAGGCTCGTCTGATTTTATGACAGTGAGTATTTAGAAAACAGATCTTTTAGTCTCCTTCGTTTTGGTTCACGAATGATGATTTTCGTGCGTTAGACTTCTGATGTGCAAATGAAGTCAACATATTCAATCTGACCTGACCCACAGACACCAGTGTGTTGTGTGTTTCAATAATCAAGTTCACTGACTTTTTTTTTTTCTTTGCAGGATTGCAGGAAATGGGTTGTGGTGTGCATGGATATCTGGATTAGGTATATATGATTGTAAGTATCTTGAGTGAGCAGGACGTGTATGACAGTGGTTATGAATGATGATCATGATGCGTTAGACTTCTGATTAATATTGAAGACAATTTTAATCTGACCTAACCCACATCCATTTATGAATGGATGGGATTAATGGGTAACTGAGCTCATTCAAGGTTGTTTCCTTTTGCAGAAACCTGACTGATACTCAAGAAACAGACATGCTGGACACAGCGTAAAATACAAGGTGATGCCATGACTCTTATCGGTTTGCTGTACATGTACTTTTGAACCAGAACATTTATAAATGTTTATTTGCACTGTAGGATGCAATAAATGCCTTGAATCAATAAAGCGTTTGTCCACAAGCATCATCGTTCATTGAATTCTTGGTGAATTGATTTTTAGGCACTGTGCTTTGAACCTGAATGGCCTTTTCCTTGGCTGTTCACACAGGTCAAGAGTAGTGCAAGATCATGTCACGTCTTGTCATAACTGGAGTTTCTTGGCTGTTTTCACCAAGTCTCTCTTTTAAAGCAAGACACAGAATTTAAATGCCATTCACATCAACCTTTTAGATATAGAAATTTGAAGAAGTGAGTGTTGAAATAAGGATGCAGTACTGCAGAGACTGTTAGTCCCTGCTTACTCACATTGTGTTATCACTGCTACATGTGAATATATTAATCTGAAGAATAACAATTGTAGCTTGATAATGTGTGTTGTTTTTTTTTTTTAACAATTTACAACAAAATTTTAGAGTGCAGCAATTTTGCCACTTTTCTTTCTTTTATATCCATGTAAAGTGAGTATCTTTGCATTTTGGACTGTTGGATGGACGAAATGAGACATTAACAGCATCACCTAGGACCCCTGGTCAAATGTGGTGGTCATTTTTCAGTATTTTCTAATTTTTTAATAGACAAAACCTTCAGTTGATTAATGTCAAAAAAATAATTGTCAGAACAACTAATTATGAGAAGAACCAATGCCGGCCCAAACTCGATTTAAAAATAAAGACATGTGACACGGATGGATGCCTTTTAATGAGGCCTCTGTCTTCTTAAGTTTCCTCCTTTCCTGTTGTAGATGGATAGAGAGTACTTTATTGATCCCCTGAGGGAAACTGCAGGTAGCCACAAAGGCGCACACATTTCTTCCAAGCAAAAGGTTTTATTGATCCACAACGATCAGAACCAGAACATTCTGTGACATCACTGAACACAACAGCAATGTTTTCATGTTTTCATCACTGTGCAAATGAACAACACCGAAAACCTGTGAAAACAAAAGGGCATGTCTGAACAGACAGTAATGGCACAAAGACAATTTTTCTCTCTATCTCCAACTGATGCAACAAATGTGGCGGCTCACTATGGAGGAATGTTTGATTATTTTAAAGGCACTTTCTGCCTCATACACTTTGCCAACACACACAATGAACGTAAAACATAAAATAGTCGCCTCTTAAGCAGCCAGGTGTCTTGGCAGATTACAGAGTTACTGTTGTAGTTTTGGTGTTATTCCTCTTAAATGTATACAGTACAGAAAGAACAGCAAATCAATAAATAATTCAAAAAAGAGCATTCATAAGCTGGATGTCTGCTGACAACATCAAATAATATGGCTAATATCCAGTATGTTATTCAGATAAACCAGGAAGAGCAGGTATGTTTCCCTCTCTTCATCTAAAACCTTTGTGTCACCATGGTCAGAAAAGGGCTCCAGTCTCCTGCTGCCCTCAAACACACACACACAAAAAAAAAAATCACTCCCTGCAGATTACACCTCCATCTAATGAATGTCCAGCTACAATTATCCAAACTTCTGCTGTGCATCACTGCAGTGGCCTCAACTGGAGCTCAAGATAATTAACCGATTGCTTATTTGTCACCGTTCACATCATACAGTGGCCTTCGAAGAGGACTGAGAGATTGCTTTGGCAATAAAAACAGAAAATTATTACTTCTGCTCAACTCTGAGTATAACATGAAAAGAAGTGTCGAAGCATGTTGCGTAGAAGCACGTCGTCAGTGAATGAGCTGTTCCTTGCACAGTCAGGGAGCTGCATTCCTATTTATACATTCATCAGACCTAGGCAATGTTCAGCTGCTGTGTTTGCAGATATGTTTTAATTCACCCCCATGAAGTCAGTTGTAGCTCTAGTCCCAATAAACACAGGTAAAAGCACACAGGCTGTGTGTGTTATGATAGTGTCCATGGTGGATTTAAACTGACCCAGCATCTTTGATGGACACAGTGCCATTGATCTGTTTGCATATAAGTGCCAGGCGGCTGGCACAGGCAGAAGTGTGGATGGGTGGTAAATGAGTCTCAGTATTCCTGTGTATTAATGGACGCAGGGGCTTTCCGCAAAATCAGCTCCAAATTGTATTAAATTTTTAGGATTATTCCCTCAGTTGTTTGCTCACTCTGACAGACACTCTTCATCAGGGGCCTCAAAGTTCTCTTAGAGTTATAGCAAACGATTAACTGCTGGATTAGAAAGGTTGCACAAAAAGTTTAGACTGTACACCTATCGTGTTTGCTGCGGCTGTACATCACAGGTATTATGGTTCTTCTGATTGAATGGGATGGCTATTTGTCGATCCACGCTCGCACATTTGTGAAACAGTCTTGACGTGCCCCCATTTGTTATATTTCATCAGAGAATTAATCATAATGTTTGATGTCACACAAATGAAGCCGTGTGATTGGATGACAGTCTATGAGTCACAATTCTCTTCCGTTTTTCCTGTTTTTAGTAGCCACAGATGATCACAAGCTCACCCAGCGCTTCCAGTTTTGTGAGTGCACTTCACGACTGGCCATAGAGCGGTGCAACAATGGGACTGGAACATGGGTAAAAAGACTGGGAGTGTTGGCCCGGCACACTGCTGCACCCGCGGGTGTTTGAGGCGGGGCAGCGTCTTGTCATATTGCCATGATGATAAAATGTCTGTCGTTATACGCTTTGAACTGCAGTTTTCACATGTCCGAGACCTCAGACTCCTCAGGCTCTGGGTCCTTCAAGGCATCATTTGTCACAGTAACCAAGTTGGCATTTGAACGTGTGTCCATGGCAGAGTGCATGATGGGTAGCCATACATCATCCATGTTTGGCATCACAAATATTTTCTGTCGGAGGACAAGGACAGCAACAAGCAAAGTCATCTTAATTTCACAATAAAAAGAGGAAGATGACACTGAAATATGCCTGTTCAAAAGCTATTGTGAAAGGAATGGAGCAAGAACTACTAATGAATATGCTTTTATAGCTAAAAATTATACTGAATAAGGACAGTGGCATGAGATTATATCTGTTAACCAGAATTAGTGAAAAACAACCTGAAACATATCATCTTATATGCATCAAACCCTGCACAAGAGTTTGGCTTTTGTTGAAAGCCAGATATACACACAAGTGACAACAGTGTGTACTGTATTTTACTGGAGGCATGGTTGGGGGGTTGGTACATAATAATAACCCTCAGAGGAGCCAGCAGGGATAAATGTAGATGTGTGGTAGACCTGACAGGGACACAGTAGTTTGCAGGTATGCCTCAGGGTGGTTATCTAGCAGTAGGCTGATCATTACTTTGAATATATATATATATGAGGGGTGGGACAGCCACAGGCACAATGCTTTGAAGTGCATATAGGTGGGCAGCCATAAATTAATCCTCTTTTACCACCTTAATTCTCACCCTAAAACATCTGGAGGAGAGTTTCTTTGTCCTTGGGCAAACATTTAGCTCCAGGTTGAACACCTTAGTGGGATATGACTTCACCTACGAACTATCCTGACAGTCTATATTAATTTGCATGCACAGTTGCCTGTTTTTCTCAGTGTATACCTGGAACTCCTGGTCCAGTTTCTTCTCAATCCAATCAGTCACATGAACTAATGTGACCTCCCTCTCGCCCAGTTTAGGCCGTGCTTTCAGCTCCAGGTGAGGTGGACTCCGGAAACCATACCTGACAGCGGAAGAAGAGGAGGAAAGATTGATGGCAAGAAAATGACATAAACTCATACAAATTGAACTGCAGTCTGCAGCATAGGGTTCTCAGTAAACACTGAATTCAATGCATTTCCCTATTTTGCAACTTGAGGCTTATTGTTGAAGAAATGTGCTACACAAACTGACATCACAATGGTCCCAGCCTTGTTTGACTTGTGACCCCCTCACCATAGATCATGGACTTACGGTGTACATGAACTTTGAGCAGTTCAGACAATGAGTGATTTTCCCCGCTAGGACTGTTTCATTTGAAGGATTTTTGATGCCTAGAGAGGTAAAAGTATGCAGTATTTACAAGAAAAAATATGGAAGAATCAGTAAAACCCCTCAGAGTTTTCTTGGTATTCACTCACAGGTTGAGAATCAATGTTGTAGATGCTGGTGTAGGTTATCATTATTACTATTACTATAAAGTGCACAGTGTTTACTTAAGGATTTAATATTTATTATCTCAATGAAAATACATACTTTTGCGCCCTCATTGTCTTAGTTCAGTAAAACATTTTTATTTTACTGGGTCAGTATTTGCCCAGCAGAGGGTGCTATGTTATATTCTCAAGCCAGAAATCTCATACATTCACTGACTACATTCCAGTCCTCAATGCACTCCTCCCTGGAAGTGAACGTACCATATCCTGTCCGTGGGGGGAGGTGGGATGTTGACAGCCAGCGTCCCGCGGCACTCTTGCACCTCCACAGTGAGCAGCAGGGGCGTGTTGGACACCTCTTCCATCTTCTTCTTAATGAACTCCGTCTCTGTGGCTTTCTGGAAGTACTTCGACTTGGCTATCTTATCCACAAAGCGCATGATCTTGCTGGGCCTGTGGCCTCCCACATAGCTGCATGAGCAGAGGATGGAAACGGAGGAGGAGGAGGAGGAGGAGAAGGAGGAGGGGAGGCAAGGAGTGAGTCAGGTTTATGATTTATTCATAACAGCATCTCTTGCTACTCGGCACCCACGATGGAGGGGAGTGGCCGCCTGCTACATTAAATAAGCAGCAAGCTTTCAAATGTGTGGGACCGACTGAGTGGGTGGACTGATAGGACAGAAAATTCTGCTTCAACACATCAGTGTGAATCTGTTTCTGCCCATTTTCAATTCAAATACGTGATGTTGTAGAGAGACAACTGCTCACCCCTCGCCTCCAGGAAGAATGGCTTTGTCACTGAGGAGTTCTGGGGGGTCCTCCTCATCTGATGAGCCAGCACTAGACGACTCTTCATCGCTGTCTGCCAGACAATATGTCCGTGGCCTGGGCCTGTCACACACACACACACACACACACACACACACACACACACACACACACACACACACACACAGCTGCAGGCTCTAATGGCTTTTCACAGACCCATTAACAATTAAAACTAAAACCTATTAAATGCATCTCTACTGATATCAATCACAGGAACTGAATTTCAAATCATTCACTCAAGAAAATAACCTATAAGCAAGAACAAAATGTGTTGTTTCGGTGACAGGCACCTTTTCCCAAACTCACCAGTCATTGAACAAATCCACAGCGGTAAGCGTCCAGAGAGAGGATTAGTATATGAAGAGAAGGGAGAGCCAGCACAAAAGGGGTAGGAATTGTGAAAAAAAGAGATGTGACAACTAATATGGTTTTAAAGGCAAATCGGCCCAATTAACATCCAGTTCAGAGCTGTTAGTTTAGCATAAATATTAATACTATTTTGGACTATTCACTGTATTATAAGAGTATAACAAGAACAAAGACGGAGGAGTAAGGACAAGCTGTGAAGGACCATGCTCAAAAATCTGTAAGACATCTTAAAAAATCAAACTCAGCCTCATGAGCTTCATTACAAGCCGTAAAAGAGGAAATTACTGAGTGTAACTAAAGCCTCACCACTCTTTTCCATGCTCCCCGAGCCCCTCGCCCTCCTTTCCAAGACGGGCCAAGTTCATCTTGGTCTCTAGCGTCATGAGGAAGGAGCCCGTGTAGGAGACCTCCAGATCAAACCACAGACCTGGAAACAGAAACATTATGCTTCAACATTAAAAGCACGCTATTTTTCATCCCCCACAGCACCACAGCAGCATCAAAAAGAACCAGCTCTGAGTGCTATTTCTGTGAACAAACAAGCCTGCCTGGTGTCTAATTGCTCTGAGGTCCCCCGCAGAGCTGCCAGGAAGATGACCTATCCTCTAGTAAACACCGAAAAGGTCAGCTCTAGGGCAGCGTTGCCTCCTTATTGGCTGACTTCATCAGGCGACTTCCTGTTTACACATCACACTTCTCAGGCGGCAACGATGTGGATTTCGATCCTGTGCTGTTTGCTCATTGAATGCTAACCTAACAGATGCTCATTGATTTGTATGTGTGTGGCAGCAGTGTCAAAGAGAAGCTTGATGACAGCACGGAGTCAGGACACCTTTGACAGTGTCTCTGTGTCTCTGTATAGACACACGGAGAGAGTCTGGAGTCCCTGATTCATTTTGGTGGAGTCAACATACATCATCTGCACCACTGATGAAAGCATGTGTGTGTTGGAAATGTATCATAATATTATATATGAGACAAGATATTGCCTTGAATCTAGGTTGTTGTAACATAGAGCTTATATGTTGTTGTTTTTTCTTGAAGTAAAGCAGATATTATATTAGGAGCACACTTAGAGGAGTCTCATTGACAGTGACTGCTTCACTGTAGTTGTTGTGTACATGTTAACAGAAAAACTTGAACCGTACTTTGTACTAATTAGCAAATGTTAGCATGCTAACATGATATAAACGATGATGAAAACAATAATGATGATTAAACTGTAGAGGATTGGCAACCACTGCCATACGTATTGTGAACACTTCATGTTTAAACATTCAGAAATAAATAAATATATGTAACAGTTATTTCACCACAGCTGCTGCATCAAAAACTCATTTTATGCTTCAACTCTTCATCTAACAGTTTGGTTGTCTTTACAATGAACGTTACAGTCTCACAGAGTCACTAGTGTGACTGTAGACCCTTGTCTACAAATATCAACCAATCCTACTTTATGTCCGATGTTATTGATAATCTAATAGAATTATGTCTAGGTACTGAATGAAAAACTGATATTTTATTATAGAAGTAATGCAAAGTTCTGCTCTACACAAGCTTGTGTGCATTTAGTGGTTCTTGGAGCACAGCATTAAGGAGTCACAAAGCACTCTCACCCTCCTTATCATCATCACAAGAGCGATGAAATATCTACAAATTATGAAGTTCTGTGCGTTTCAATTCAAAGCAAATACGTTCTGCTCGGTTCATGCATAGCACAGCACTATTAGAGATGCCATTTGCCCAGGACTAATTATGTGCTGGGATGCTTTGTGAGTGTATTTCTGTGGGTTCATATGTTCATACAGAACACATTAATGAGCACTGCAGACTCAGCCGTGAAAATGCAGCTGACAGGAGAATGACTCATGTGTGACTCATTCAACTGAATAGACAAAGGTGATGCACTGTCAATGCTCTTGTATCTTTATATGCATGGCCAAATTAGACCAGACCGTCTTTGGACAAAACCTGATTATTTCAAAAAATTAGGACAGAATCTACTCATCCCCTGTTCTGTTCTCTGCTTAAAAGCACCGCTAATGATGGAAACACGCCTCCCACAACCTCTTTCCTTCCTTTCCCCTTCTTAAGCTTCTCTTTTGCGATTTTCTACCCAAACCAGCCAAGAATTAATATGCCCCTCATGTCTGTATTGTCTCTGTATGTCAAACCAGTCCCTTCGTTGGCGGTAGGCAGTGTGAGTCAGTAATGGAAGAGGGGGACCCAAGACATGAAGTTTAATTACTGTGTGTGCTTAATAGAGCGAGGCGAACAGAGCGGCTGGACTCCAGAGGAGAGAGGATTGAAGGGAAGGGGAAATGTCTTACTTTAGAGAGAGGATGAGCAGAGCTTAGGGAAGATGGAGGAACGGTGGGAAAAGAAAGATGAAGGAGATGGATAGATTGAGGGGAGGAGAAAAGTGAGGGTACGTCTTACTATTGTCTCAGAGAGCCGAGAGGGTGAACTGATAAACAGCCGGGGTTATGATGAAGGATAGAAGAGGAATGGGAAGAAAACTGATGGCAGGAAAGTAATAAATCTCTATTGTAGCAGACCATCCAGAACACTGTGTGAAAAAAAGGCACACCTAGTGTAGCTTCTCTTCCTACCTTGATGGTCCACAGAGGGTGCGGAGGCTTGGAGGATCTTAGGAATGGAAAAGCCCATGTCTAGCTCAGTCAAAGTCAGCTCATTCATAACATATGGCAGCTGAAGACGATAAAGACATGAAATACAGCCATCAGAGACACAGAATTGTCTCTTTAACTGATCACACTGAGAAACATCCTGATTTGTCAGCAAGTACCAGTACCCACCCTGATCTTACTGAGCTTCATTTGGATCTTTTTGGAGACTACATTGGCCCAGTACTTCTCTCCCAGGAAGTCCCAGAATATCCTTCCCAGAAAAGCATTGACCCAGGCCTCAGGTTCCACAGCCTCCTCCGAACTCCTGCGTATCTAAAGGATGCACATACAGGTGTGCGTTTAGCTTTAAAGGGACAGTTCACCCCAAAATCAAAAACACAGATTTTTCCTCTCACCTATAGTGCTATTTATCCATCTACATTGTTTTGGTGTGCGTTGCCAAGTTTTGGAGATTTTGGTCATAGAGATGTCTGCCTTTTCTTCAATATAATGGAACTAGATGGCACTCAGCTTGTAGTGCTCAAAGAGCCAAAAACATGCATTTGAAAGTCAGCAGCAATGTCTCTTTCCTGAAATCATGACCGAGTTACTGAACAGAAAGCAGTTCCTACAAACTACCTATGATCAGGTGACATTCAGTGTTTCATATGTCCCTCTGTTTCCTACCTTTTTGGTAGTTTTGGGGCTGCTCTCTGGGCTCTGCCCGGGGCTGTCAGTGGCAGCTGGGCTTCTCTGTGGTGGCTGGGGGTTGACAAATTTGGCCATGTAGACATTATAGTCCAACAGCATCTTCTGCTTCATCCCTCCAGTAGAGCCCCAGGAGAGGGCAGAGGAGGTCTCTCTGTGGCGAGGCGGACACAGCTCCTCCAGGCTTCCCCGGCTGCTGCTCCTGCTTTCAGCCTCCAGGCCTCCGACAGACTGGGTGCTGCTACTGCGGCTGTGAGAGGGCAAGAAAGCTACAAGTGGAGGGGTGGGGGTTGCAGTTAGGGGAGGGTAATGTGACACAATTATGCATCAGCAACATTTTCAGTGATTCCACTCAGTGCATCATATTTCACATACATAATGCATGCTCAATGACAGCATCTATTTTTCATTGAATTTGCACAACATATTGCAACGCTCTGAATCAGCATGCTTTACACCAGATGACACACTGAATCGTCTCCCTGACTCATATTAGGACTGAAGTAGTCATTTTCAGTATAATTGCTATGTATATCCACGAAACAGCTTGATATTCAAATAATCTTTCCAGTAATCCTATTCACCCTGCACTGCCTTTATCACTGGACCAACACAGTGCTGGTGTTTCCCTTTGAATTGGGCCTTATCCTTACAGGCTTATATCCCACAGTGGAGACCAATGCTATAATATGCTCCTTCTCTGTGCATGTAATCCTGCTGACCCATTCACACTCATCTGTTCGCTCAGTTGAGGGGATTGGCAGTCCCTAAGCTGAGGCTTATGCACAGATCTGATGGCTGTGCAGTTACATACTCAAGAGAATGGCTATTCTTACAGTGAGAAGTGATGTGTGTCTGTGCAAATACAGTATATGTGTGGAAAGGGTGAGTGAGACCATTAAACCTGCCTATTGTCCATGACTTTTGGTGTGTGATACTGTACATGGCTCAGTCTCAAACTCACCACTCTTGCAGATGCCAGGCAGACTGCCACCTCTCCCATCTGACTTCATTCGTGATGCCAGAAGAAATCTCCGGAACCACTCTTCCTTTTCCCGACCTGTCCTCCCAAACAGGTAGATTGTCAGGTCCCCCCCTCCAGAGGTTGGTCTTTTGGGTTCGTCTGCTGATCCTGATCCTTCAGCTTTCTCGCACTTGTCCATTCTTTCTAGCTTTTCAGCGAGACCTGTAAATCTGTCCTCCCCACCTTCAGGCTTCTCTCCCTGGGCCCTGGACATGAAGTCCTCCTGCTTGGCCAGCTCAATGCAAATGGGGTACTTCTTGTTCCATACTCTCTTCCTAGCCAAGCTTTGGGGCACTAGTTGGATCTACGGGGGCACATAGACCAAGTTAATTTAATCAAATGCATGACAATAGCGGTGGTACGATGTTGTTGTATTTGGGGCAGTAGCATTCCCACTTTGACATGAGGACAAACAATTAAAAAATGAGTAGAGCACACTGAAACTACAAATACTATGTGGTAGACTTGCCCCAGGGTGTGAGTGGGAGTAAATGGGGGGCTTGAAACATTTTGACAATAGAAAGAAAACAAAAAAATGCAGACAGGAATACAAGTGCAAATGACTCATCTGTTATGTATCTATATTTATCGCACCCAAAGCTCAATATGTCTTTGACCAGCAGTTTAAGAACACAAAGTTTTTGTTAATGATGAAAGTAGCTAGCATAGTTGCTAGCATTTGGCATTATTCAGTGCTGTACTGTGTGTTGTAATGGTACATGCAATTTTGTTTACATTCATTCATGCGTGAATTCTTTCTCCAGCCTATTGCAACTCACACCTCTCTGGAGCTGAGTAAAACAATCAGACCTTGGCTGTGACTGCATGTTTGGGAACACGACTATGTGTAATCTGGCATATATAAATGCAGGCAACATTCAAGACTGACTAAACAGCCGCAATAATGATGGTGAAATGACACTTCAGGGAGCCATTCAATTTCAGAGGAAGGAGAGTAGGGTAGTTGCATGATGCGGAGAACCATAATGACTCCTTTGCTCCATGATACACTGACATGAGAAATGTCTTCTTACTGTCCTGCCCTCAGATATACAAAACCATTGAGTCAGCACACTAATACAGAGGACACACAGTTGTGTGTACAGGGTCAGTGACCTGTGATATTCACTCCATGTTTACACACAGTATGTGACTCTGAGTGGCTTTGTCACTGAACATGACCTATTAGCAAGCATGCACTCAGGCAAAGGCAAATATGAGGGGACGTGTGCTTGATGTCACTATCCGTTAAGCACACAAAAACACTGGGGAGCCAGTGGAGACACACACTTAACACATTAATGGCCCCCCTTCATTTTGTCCTTCTCTCATATGCTCATATTTCACAAGCAGGCAAAGAAACACGTCAAAGCATTTCAGCACCTCTCTTTCACTTAGTCCTACCCACATACACCCGCAATGACCGCACCTTGCTGTCAGTCAGGTCATAGATCTTCTGGCTGATGTAGGTGACGTCAGGTTTAGGCTCGTTGTGTGTGGCACGGCGGGAGATGTTGCGGTTGGGCTTGGACAGACGCAGGACGGAGCCCTCTAGACGGACGTAAACAGAGTGGGTCAGGGTGGCGTGGTACATCTCCGGGTCATAGCTGTGGATCTCATTCATCCAGCCCTGAGAGATTGAGGGGGTGGAGAGGGGAGGAGTTTTAAATGACATTGACTCATAATGTTTTCTCGCAGCGCATATACACACATCAGAGTCCCGGTCAAACACAGGGTTTTCGGGTGTAGGTTTACTCAGAGGTTGAGTTTCCTTGCTGGTGAGTTGATATTATACTGTACAAAGACATGTACAAAGTCCTTTCACCCGTCTTATGAGGATTCAAAGACATTCAAGTCAACAGGTCATGCTGCAAAAGTAAGCGAAAGGCAGGTAAGTGTAAGTGAAAGAAAACTGGACATGCTGTGTCTTCAGTTATTGCTTGATATTCATTTTTTCTACATGATCACATTTTAACATTTTATAAAGACCCCATAAATTTAGTTGTTAAAGAAACAACAGATCTTTGGCATTCTCTGAACTGCAATTTCTTGTTACTTATCAGCCAACATATCGGCCTGCAACCAATATATCCCTGATTATTCTGTGTCACGATGTATCGTCAGGCTCTACTAGTAAAGTGGTGAAACACTTTAAAAACCAACAGCAAGTCCAATTGCCTTTAACTACTGTTAAATCATGAAAAAAATGTGTAAGGATGCAAAAAATATTTCTGTCAATACACTGATATATTTCAAAACTAATGTTTCATTCAAAGATGCCATGCCACAAAGTTCATACAACACAGCAAAAGATAAAGTGGTGCACCTGAAACACAAATTCTCTGTTGATCCTCAGAGCAAAGCAAAAGATGAAGAGAGAGAAGAAAGTTTGTCCCCACTGCTGTTGCCCTGCACTTGTGTGCTCTAGGGTCGCTCATCCACATGTGTGTGTATCATGTTCTGCACAACCACAGAGCTCCTCTTTTGGAACAGCTGTGCCCTTGAGTCATAGGGCTCTCCTTTGCAACAGCTTGGTACCCACTAAGACACACACATACAAGTACACACGCTTACATAACTCCCTCAAACTACTGAACATCTCTGTTCTAGGAGAGCTTCCACAGCACTGAGTGAGGTTAACTGAGAACAAAGGGCAAATGTGGTGGCACTCTCATTCAAATTTGGTTCAAAGCTAAACTGTAGCTGGAGAAAAAGTGTACTATAACCCCAATATGTCGCTGTTGGTCCCCATGAGGCTGTATTGAGTTTAATTTTCATCCAAACTCCCACCTTGTCAGTCTCAAAGGAGGCACTGAGACCCAAAGCCAATTTAATTGAAACAACAGGGGAAATTTCAGTGCTTGGCTAGTACAAAAAGATGTTAAAATGAGCAAAGAAGATATAGTCTAAAGATACAAAACAAAAGCTATTGGCAGACAGCAATTCTGCCTATGACAGTTTAACTCGATTTAACTTGTGCTTGACGGTAAATAAAGAATTTTGGCATTCTGTGTGCTGTATGGCACTCACACTTAGGTTGGTTTCTCCGTGGCATGGTAAGATAAATGCAGTGTCCTCGCTATATATGACACTGATGCTACAAATTCCATGTGTAAAACTTGTAAGGCTAAATCTAATATAGGTTATCTTGACTCTTGGCAATATAGCACATAGCTACTTGTTGCATGCTTGCATTCAGTGCTATGATTTTCCTGTAACTACCAAGAATGTGTAAATCTGACATGCACCTTAGATGTGCAATTGATAATGTTGCAGCAAAGCAAGACCTTAATGGTAGTCCTGGAGCCAAGCAAGAGCAAGAACACCTGTTAAAAATGCCTCAGTCTTTCAAAGCAATATCAAAAGCCTGTGCATTTTGAAGTCATATATGAACAGGTCTAAACTGAGCCATCCATGGTGTACTCTGTCTCACCTTAAAGATTCCTGGTTCTTTGATATCCAGCTGAGCCACATTCCAGTGCTCTATCCTTCGTCTCCCACTTCTCATCCCTGATGACGAGCGTCGAGGAGAGGACAGCCAAAGGACCAGCAAGGCCAACATGAACCCTGCTACTATCCCCTGCACCACTGCACATGCATATGGTGGCACTGGAAGGACTAAATACCAGTACACCAACTGTGTCAAGAAGATTAGGCCAGTCACAGGCACAGTCTCCAACTCCTCCTCCATTTTCTCCTCCTCCTCTGTGTCAAGTTCACTACACAATCCAGTACTACCAGTATGGGGCTGCCTGGACCCGGGATGATCCCCATCTGGTGTTTCTGTATCGGTACATAACTCAAAGTCTTCACTGTACAGTTCACAGAATTCCTCGTCTTCCTGTCGAGCTACCAAGGCCGACATAGAGCAGCGTCCCAGAGTGAGAGAAGGAGATTTGGGGAAAATGGATGTGGAGGTCTGGGCGAGGGCTGGAGCTGGTGCCAGTGATGGGAAAGAGAAATAAACAGAGTCAGGACCCTTGCCTGTTGGGGTTTCGTCCTCTTCTTCCACTTCAGCCCCTTCCTCCTCCTTGATGCTATAGTTGTTGTTACCTTCTGCGTGTCCATTTACCGCTGTCACACCACTGAGCTCTGAAGCACTGGAGGACAGCGATTTGGCACGATAAGTGGAACTTCCAACAGCTCCCACACCAGACTCATCCCCCATGATCTTACTAAAAAGCTGCAGGGGGTCTGACATCACCTCTGACAGCCGTCGCTTGGTATCTTCTATCCTTGCCTCCACCTCTTGGACCTTGAAGAAAGACCTACCATCTGGGGACATGATTGGGGAAGAGGGGGCTGTTTTGGAGTCTCCACCTGCGTGAGTAACAGTGACAGGGCAGGAGGATAAGCGAGGCTGGGAGAACTGTTTGAAGAGCTGCATGTTACGAGGTGGAGGCCGCTGGGATGGCTGTACTTGCTGTTGCTGATGAGGGGGGTGATGAAGATAGTGATGAAGAGGACCTTCCTGATGATCGGCCTTTGAAGTGTCCGTGGAAAGAGACTTAACAAAAGATTTCATTAAGTGGCGGTGACGTGCATGTGATGGTGCAACGATGGTAGGCGCAGGAGTAGTCTCTCTAGACTCAACGTCATTGGACAAGGACCTGACCAGGCTGAGGAAAGGTTTGGAGGAGGGCAACGCTGCAGACTTGCAAGGAGAGGAGGAGCTGGAGCTTGTGGATGGAGGATTGGCTGAGGGTCGGTCAGAGGGCCAGGAGGAGCTAGCAGGAGGGCTGAAGCTTAGGTGGGATTGGGTGGAGGTGGGGATAATAGTCATGGCTGGGGAGGGTGTATGCGGGTGAGGGTATGAGGGTTCAACAGACAGGGTTGTGGAGGAAACGGGGAGTACAGCAGCCCCTGACGAGCTCTCCACACCAGCAGATTCAAACAGCAGCTCCTCTTTTGCCTCCAAGCCTGTGGCCACAGACTGGTCATCAGAACCTGAAGCTTCTACACCTTGAAGTCCCCCTGCACCATCAAACTCAGATTTAGCTCCAGCAGATCCAACGGGTACCCCATAGAGCTCCTCTTCCTCATCGTCTTCCTCCTTCCCCAGAGCAGAGAAGTGGATGGTGATGGTGTCACGAGAGAGGGAGCGCTGCACCTGCAGCTTGGGTCCGGGGGCTTGACGAGGGGGAGGAGTGTCAGCATGCTGGCCACTTCCCCTGCTGCTGCTGCCCTGACTGCTCATCACCACCCTGCACAGGGCTCACAGCCTGGGAGAGACACACAGAGAGAAGCAGGACACTGTTAATAACAACAGCGATACTGAAACACTGGTACAAAACACGAAAAGGAAGGAGGTTGAGAAGTTGCAGTGTGGTTGAATAACTTCATAGGTCCCATGCATAGGACAGAGGAGAACAGGCCCACAGCTCTTTATTCATCCTAATGTGAGTAGACTGGACAGGTATGTCCATGCTCCCCGATCCATTAGCCCTCATTATGCAAGGCTGTAGCTGACAGACTCAGTTGCTCTCAGGCCTGGCCTCTCTCTGTCTTACCAGCATCTTCCTCTCAGACTATCGCAACCTGATTAATGGGTTACTTCAGAGGACATGAGCCTTGAGAAGCAAGGCTGCATCTAACACTGTTCTTCTTAATATCTGGTGAATGTAAGTGCCATTCACTTATATTTTACCTCTGTTTTGGTCTCCACCAACTCCTGAGGGAGATAATAATAATAATAATAATAATAATAATAATAATAATAATAATAATAATAATAATAATAATAATAATAATGCACTATATTTGTATAGCACCTTTCATACAGGAATTGCAGCTCAAAGTGCTTTACAAGAAAGAAATCACATGCACCAAGTGAGTGATTTACATAAAAAACCAGAATGAACACAACAGATAATGGATAAAAAATGAAAAACGTAAAAAATGTAAAAATAAAAATAAAGACAATGCCTAAAAATCTGAAGAAATCTGTCTGGTGTCTGCTTTCTTTGGTTCTCAGACACAACAGAATCTTTCTCCTTCTCTACAGACACTGACCTATAAGGCACAACCCAGTGTAAAGCGGTGACACTGAACCAAAACATCTGTGGACCATTAAACCAAAACAACGAGCTGAAAGATGCTAAAATGCTCTGTATAAAAATGGCAGTTGGTGCATCTTTAAAATGATGTGGTTAGAAAAGGTGGAGACCTTGTGTGTTTTAATTTATCTAAAATTATAAAACTCATAATGAAACACTTTTAATGCACAAAAATGCTCTCTGGCCGGTATTCTGATTTAATCTCTTTACTCATTTATATTTATAGCTCAAATGTTGTTTTGAAACTGCTCATTATATTTGTTGAGTTTGTCATTTAATTGTTAAATTTTATCTTGTCATACATTGCATTATTTCTGTACTTTATGGGATCCTAAAAAACATAAACAACATATAAACATAACAAACCCTCCTTCCCCCACCCAATCGTAACAATAGGCAGGACATAATCACACAACAAAGAAGCTGTTAGGCTCCAGTGATCACAGGAACAAGGCGTCTATTGTATAGTCTCAACGCAGCGGAACCAAAGTCATTCATCATGCAGTGATTTCACTAAATGAGGCCTCAACTTGTTATTGAGTTATTGTGCCTGCTTATTCTTCCACATCGCATAGAGTCCATCATCCCTGGTTAGCATTATCAAACAGGGACAGCAAATCAAGCACACACACATATACACCCATGCACAGAAGGGCAAGCAGCAACATGCTGTTTGGGCCCCCGCAGAGTCACTCAGGCTGTTCGATAAAAATGGCTTATAATGGAAGGAGGGACGAAGGTAAACAACAGTGCAGTGAGCTTGTGTGATTGTGTGCATTTCTGAGAAAGCCCCGGCGCCCCTTGGGGCTCTCCGGTTGGCACTGCCTCTCCAGAGATTGTATTTGTTGGGATGAAATAACAGAGCATTTGACTTTCCCAGCCAGCCATTCACTTGGCTGTGCTACAATGGGTTTTGTGTGTGTCATTTTGAGTATGTGTGTGCATACGTGCGTGCCTGTGTGTGTGTGTGTGTGTGTGTGTGTGTGTGTGTGTGTGTGTGTGTGTGTGTGTTGCTTCTGCCATGGCTGTGCTAGGGGCACAGCAGATCGAATAAAAACAAGGAAAGAGAGAGAGACAGAAAAAAGAGCAACAAAAAGAAGAAAGATGAAGAGCCTCAGGGGGTCTGTAGAGGCTGCAGACGACCTTTCAGAGACAAGCTTTTGAAGTGGAATTCACTTAAAAGACGGCAGAAAGGCAGAGACGGACAGAGAAAATGGGGAAGATGGCACAGACGAGAGAAAGTGACGGAGTGGAGAGAGGAGGGAGGAGACAAACGCGTGGGGAGACAGAGCCATGGAGATGGAAGTGGTTGTTGTTGTCATCAAAGCCTGAAGGACGGACTAAAGCATGGCAGAGGTCGACCAGGGCGACAGGGAAGGATCCAAGTTTTTCCTGGAGTCAGGTTTTAGAAGGACGCAGACAAAAGACAAAGGAGACAAAGCATCTCAACTTCATATTCTAACACTGTTGTGTTAAACGTGTCTAAGTGTCACTATTTTGATAATCAGTTCCTCATTTTCAAGCACAGCTTCTGAACATTTGCTGGCACCAGGTTCTCATATATTTGGCATTAATTGAAAATGAAAAGTGCAGTCTAACTTGAACTCTGATTAAAGAATGTTTCAAATTTAAACTTCAGGCTTACATAGAACTACAGATACCTGATTTTGTCCATACATTTGTTTATTACTTCTTGGTTCATGTCAGTTTCTTTAGTGCATCTTTTCTTTCCATATCTGGTGCATCGTATTCTGACAGTTATTGACTTTTTTCCCCATAGTTTAACTACGGAATCACATCAGCCACAACGCTGGTCAGCATGTTGATGCTGCAACCCCACGAGTACTTAGTACGTCTGTAATGTTTCACACGGTTGCACAATGGTCACACTGTACATTACTTGTGTCAAACAACAGAATATTGCAGTGAAACCCATATATACACACACACACACACACACACACAGGTATATATATACACTACAGGTTAAAACCTGACTGTGCAAGGATGTTTGGGCATATTGATAAATTTGGCATGATTCATCTGTTTTGCCAAGCTCACTTCTCTCAGGTCATGGGTTCCATTGCACAACACACAATAATTTAGCTTTATGGCTGTTGTGATGACTTCACAAGATGGTCTCTAGTTTTACTTAGTGTCTTAGAGTGGGCAGGAATGACAGGAAACCGGATACTGTGATCCGCAACTTAAAACCGATATGTGCCAGAGGCATAAATTGTAGGAGTGCCATTGGCCCTTTCCCTACTTTCGGCACGCTTGTTTGTACCACACCCATCTTCAAACTCAGCTTTCATTTTGATCTCAATTACACACCAGTAAAGTTTCATGATCACATCCTGCACAGTGACAAAATCTGTCCACAAGCAGACAGACGGACATGTACAGTAGGTATGTAAAATACTCCTGTGGTAGTTCCCACTACAATAGGTGTCTGCAGAACACATTTTACCACAATGATACACACAGTCACACAGTAGTGACTGCTAAACACACATAAAATGATGTATTCACTGGTATGAATGACTCATACACAGCCCAAAAGATCCGAGGCTTTATGCGAGCTAAAACATAGATGTCACAATGAAAACATGTCTAGTGCTCCTCAGACTGAACAAAATGCAACCTGCAGAATGTTTGCAGACACACCCACAGATTCAGTTACTTCCTCAATGCGCCGCTGCCATAAAAAGCACTATGTTTGTTTTAGCTGCTTCTGGATGAGGAGGAGAGGAGGAGGTGGAGGGGAGAGTCTGGCATGGAGACAGGACTCATCCAATTAATCAAAGCAAGCAGTGCCACAGTGCCAATCAGCTAAAGCCAACACCCCGGGAGAAGAGAGAGGAGGGAAGGGAGGTTAAAAGCAGCAGGGTAAAAGAATAAGAGGATGGACAGACAGTAGAAATGGAGAAGGGGGAAAGAAAAAACAGGAGACTGGAGAGAAAAGCAAAAAATGGCATAGTTTTTGTGACATTAGACGTCCAAAAATCGATACATTTCCTAATCCACAACTGGTTAAAACCCTTCCCAACTCAAAACCCTCCTTCAACTTGAAATACATTCATACAAAAGGGGGAAAAAAAATGAATGAGTGGTGAAGAGGAGGGAGGTACAGAGTGGGTGGAGAACGAGAGACGGAGATGTATTTATGGTCAGTTTGTGCCGCCTTCAGTATATCATGTCTCTCTTTTCTCAGCTGAATCAGCCGCTGAAAACGACCCATTAACTCAAATTTTTAAGAGCCAAGAAGCAGAGGCAAACAAGATTTGGTACAGTTTTTCATCATTTTCCGCTCGGTTCATTCCTACTAAAAAACGCAGCTGATACACCACCGAGCCTGACAGATGCTGCAGCAGATTCCATATGCGTCTCTTTCTTTTTTTTTTTTTTTGACAGACTCACCTGATCTCCCTTTCCTCTCTCTGCATTTGATTGATGGGTAGATACTCCTCGACTGTCACACACCCTGACGAACATCAGGCCCTGAGGAGATGTGCGCAGTGGGAGGGGTCACTGTGAAGACCCACTGTCCTTATGCTGTTACATTTAGAGATTATTGTTGTTGTTAAGGTTAAGAATGACAGGACGACAGGTAGCATGTCTGCACGCGCAAGTAAAGTAAAAGTGAGACATTTTAGGGAATATATTTACACACTTTCTGGTGGCAAGAACCCCCAGTTAGCTTAGCTTAGTATAAAGACTGGTAACAGGGTGAAACAGCTGGACTGGCTCCTTCCAAAAAAAATAAAAAAAATAAAAAATCCACCTACCAGAGCCTCTGAAGATAAGATAAAATAAGATTATCCTTTATTAATCCCACAGCAGGGAAATTTGCAGTGTTACAGCAATAGTAGGGAAAGTGCAATGCTAAAAAGCTTTAGTAAAAAAACAACGTACAATACGTCAGTAAAACAAGGCCTTGACTTCACATTATTGTACACAGGAAACATTGATAGTATGCAGCAGTGTGATTGTAGCAGCAGGAAAGAAGGACTGGCCGTATCTCTCCTTCACACAGCGCGGGTGAAGCAGCCTGTCACTGCAGGAGCTGCACAGTGCTGTCAGAGAGTCCTGCATGGGGTGAGACATGTTCTTCATCAGGGATGATAGCTTAGCCATCATCCTCCTTTCTCCCACCACCCCTACTGGATCGAGGGAGCAGAGCTGGGCTTCTTCACCGGTCTGTTAAGTCTCTTCCTGTCAGCAGTCAAGTTGTGATTGAGAGATGGATCTATGCAGGAGGTAGCTGACAGTGTCATTCACCCCAAATTTTAGGTTAATCATCAAACTGTCATAGGTCCTCTGACGGGGTGAAAGATGGACAAGGACCAGCCTCTCTGGCATCTTCATCAGGTGTGCTGTCAGTGCCCCCAGAATCTAGCTGTTGAGGTGTGATCTGGAAGTTGTGGGATGTGGGATGTAAGTGGGGATGGGGCTGTACATTATTAAGGCCCCTCCTAACTTCACCATTGTTCTGCTCCAACTGATCCTCCATCTTCCTCCTGTAGCTGTTATTTTTTTCACACCCTGATTCTCCTCTTTTGTTCCCTCTGCACGTCCTTCAGATCCTCTTTATTTCCTGACCTTGAGGACAGCCTGTCAGGAGTAATCCAGTGTTGGAAAAACAGTGCACAGTCCTGGGGGGGGTACTGCATTTTTCACAGAGAAGTTGATATAGTCCATTAAACAGTGTGAGACTGTCAATGTCCTATAATGTCCATCACCATCGCAAAGTACTTCCCGCACAGTTGTATCAGTCCTTCGAAGCCTCATCAGCTTTGTTGAACCATCTTGTCACTGTGAGTGACAGCCGGCTGCCAGTGTATGAGGTTTGTACAGGCAGGTGCAGGAGGTGCGCCAGGTTGTGATAACGTCCTCCCAGGGGAGGGAGACGCGTTGAGTTATGTGCCTCCTTGGTACTGACATAAAATAAATCCAGCATTTTATGGTCTCTGTTGTAGCATGTAACATATTGAGTGAACGTGGGCAGAATGGAGGACAGAAAGGCCTGATTTAAGTCACCAGAAATAAAGTACAAAAAATAAGTGTAAAAACTAGAATTTGCAGTTTTTACGGGGGATTATGTGAGGGACTATTTCTTGCTTAGGACCAGTTGCCAGGCAACCAGCAGAGACTCCAGGAAGTTTAAGACTGGCACATGACCTCCTGTAAAACAGCAAACGGTCATTTTTCCACTTTCGTTTACTGCCAGATTAAACAAAGAAGTTATGAAGTGTTCAATAGTGACAGTGTTCGGTGGACTTTGACGGCAACACAACACTGGTATGTGAGCTGTAGGCCACAAATCATAACCACAGGTTGACCTCGCCGAATCAGTCGAGATGGAAGCTTGTCTTTAATAATGAGGATTAACCTAACAATGAGCTGCCAGTGCCCCCCCCCCCCCCCCCCCAACAAATAAAACAAAACCCAACAATATTGCCTTTTGCCAAAAATGCCAGGATGGTCAGAGATCTTGGGTGTGTTACGTTAGCAGCACTAATGTAGCCTCGAGCAGGGATGGAGAGCTACAGAGGTCTGCTAAACTCACTTCTTTCTAACTCCACACCTCCACATTTATTTCCATTTTAAAGTCTTCAGCTCCAACCGAAACAAGTCACATCCCTTGAAGCAATTTATCATACTTGGTGCAGCTCCCTCTGGAGCCTCAGCGGGCATCTTTGTTCACACATGCAGTCGCACTCCCCAACACCTGAAAACAGCCTTTAATGAGAAAAATCAGCGCGTTACCCCTTTAAGACTTTTATAGCCCTTTATGGCCACAATATATCTGTATTCATGGGAGCTATTTTAAGTCGTGGATCAATACCAATGACTCAACAGTTACTTCAGTAGGTGCTGAGATTGCCTTTTGAAAAACAACTTTCAAGCCTGTGCTCTGATTTGGAAATTACACATTCACAGCCTTGAAATGACGAGGACGGCGTGGGCTGAGCAAACTTCGCTCAAAGTGGGATCATTTGCATCATGATGTATTTTGTGGGTATATCTGTTGGATTTTTGCTGGCTGTATTTATTCAGCTGAGAACTTCTCCATTCTGTCCACTTCAGGCCACCGTACTCTACGCCAGACTCTTGTCAGTGTTGTTCCTTGGTTGCACTCGGTAAAAATGCCAAACTACTAAATACTTCTCTTTAAGTAACAGTGTGCTGATGCGATTGGATGCGTCAGCAGGTGTCGAGGACAGACTGACACGACCTCTGCTGAAGGATGTTAAGTTAGCATGCCAAATTCCCTCAGAATGAAGATCAAACAGAAAAGTTAAACGAGGAAAGAGAAATTTAGGCCGGCGTCTGGAGCATACAGAGCGGATGACTGCGTGAAAAATGGGGCAGGCGGAAAAGTGAAAAACAAGTCGGCGAGGCATTAAAAGGGGAGGGTGACAGCGGGAAGATAGATCGGTTGAGACAGAGAGACGGGAGATGAACACAGGATGCACAGAAAGAGAGAGGGAGAGGCTGAGAGAGGCAGTCGACTGACAGCCAGAGACACACACAAGAAACGAGCTCCTTGGTCACATGATGTATGCAGGTCCTGGTAACAGCAGAGAGCATCTAAAGCACGTGGAGAGGGTGGAATAGCAAAAGACACAAAGGCTGAGGAGGCTTGTTTGTCCTCCAGCACACTACAAACCACAGACACAGAGTCACATAACAGCAGAGAGCAGGTAAACACTGCACAGGCCTTTTTTTTTTCATGCTCCACTGCTCTCTCCAGGCAACACTGGTCCAAGTCATTACTAGCTCCCTGGTTACATCACATGCACACACAGTACTGTACACTTACATGTATGCAGACTTACTGTACACTTATATAAAGGCATGCAGCGAGGGAGTAAGGACAGAAATGGCAAGAAAGTAAGATCTTCACTAGTTGTGAGAAGAGTTCAACATGGCCGAACTACACCCTCTACACCTCAAAAGACTCTGACCTGACTCTGACTGTGAGGAAGCAACACAAGCAGCAGTTCTTAAAATAGCTCTGGGGGGGGGGGGGGGGGGGGGGGGGGGGTTGGTTGCTGTCGAGGTGTTAGTCCCATAACGCCAAGGCCGGCCACTTAAAGCACTCACTGGAGGACAGATTGATGGAGGAATAAAGGGGTGTGCACGGAGGAGAAGAAAAGGGACAGACAGGACTCAAGTGAGACGACTGACTTTCCAAGAAAAGATGAAAAAGTGATGCGAGCTCAAAGTTTTGGGCTCCACTGCTCTTCCCACCGCAGGGTCTGCGCACACGAACCAACACTCATTAATGTTTGATCAAAACTGTTTAATAAAGCTGCGGATGACATTATTTTTATACCAAAATGCAATATTAGTGCTGAGACACACGACTGCTTCAGTCATCAATTAAAGTGAGAAATGTCTTTCTGTGAATCATTGAATTGATTGATTAACAGACCAAAACTCAAATATATTAATTTGATGAACATACAAGACTCAAAATACTGAAAATCTTTACATCTGAGGGACTGAAACCAGTTCATTTTTGGCATCTTTTGCTGTAAAAAAAAAAAAAAAAGACAATTAATCGCTGCCAATTAATTTTCTCTTGACTAAAATACATTTTCTGTATAGCTGTTAATTTATTCTCTGTTGATTGAACGTCAGTTGACTCATATCGCAGCCCAGACGCCAGAATGAAATGTTGGCATTGTATGTTTCTGCAAACCACGGATACATTACATTTGTACATTTCATCAGTATCATAACAACCTTTTTTTCCCAATAGGAATCAAAGTGACAGTTTAGATTACAGGTATGTATAAGAGCAGAATTCCTCATCGGGAGGAGGAGGTGATGGTGGTGGGGTGACAGCTAGTGAGATGGCTGCTGTTTGAGCTGTGTTTGTGCCGACAAAACTGGGTATTAAGCCAAAACATAATCTTTCCCGAACCCTAACCGAGTGGTTTTTCTGCCTCAGCATAACCTTAGCCAAAACTTAAACGTAAAGCAATGTAAAGTTTGACACATCTGTGCAGAAATAAACACTGACTGTGTTGCAGCGTCAGCTCTATTCACTGAACATTAAAATAAAAGTGTGCAACATTTCCTCCAGTGCTGTCATGTGAAACAGCATGTATGGCATGCAGTACAGCTCAAAAAGCCTGTTGAAGCACATCTATTCCATGAGAAGTGGATGCGAATCTCTGCTGTTGAATGCCGACCTTTGATAAAAAGTGATTCAAATAAAACGGTCCACTTAGAAAAATAGAAATGGCAAAGAAAATCCGATTTCACAGCAGGCTTTACACACAGCTCTGATGCAGCTGCTCCAGCAGGAGACTGTCATCATATTGACAGTGAACAACACTCACTGCCTGATACTCAATATTAATATGTGGTGTGTCAATATGCCTGTCAGACCAACACGTTCGCTTAACAGCAACACACATGCACATGTAAACACACAAACTGTGCACAGATCTCCTCCAGGCTCTGAGCACATCGACCGGCAGCATTGCGAGCCCCGGCAGCATCAGAGGAAACACTGAGCAGAGGTTTGATGGTGAGCGTCACTGCTCTGAATCAAGCAGCCCTCTCTTAATGAAAGGAGGAGAGAGGATACAACAACAATAAAACAACAGAGCACTCACGCAGCTGCGCCGGATCAAACCGGTTTCCTTCACCTTTCTCTCTCTAACCCAGAATCCGCCGTCAACACATCAAACATCCAACCTCGCCATGCAGATCATCGGGTGGTTGCCATGCCAACAGTGAAGCTTTCATCTGGTTCCGCACTCATCCTCACATCCTATTGTTTGGCAAGGCAGCTCCTCCTCACTGTATAACCTTGGTCTCCTAGGAGTGTGTTTGTCAACCCAAGATCCTCAGCGAAGGGTTCTCTTTCTGTGTGTGTGTGTGTGTGTGTGTGTGTGTAGGATGCAGTGTAGGCACTACACCAAAGCACAAGAAAGAATGGAAAAAAGCTCAGATCTCCCTCTTTGTGATGGGTGAAAGACACAGAGAAAGTGTGTTCGCTCATCAGAGGGCGTCGTCTCCAAAACACGAGCGCCTGATCAATTAATAACTTCTAATTATGGCTGTCAACATCAATACACTTTCTCCTGACAACTTCAGCTGCTGACTCTTCTCTGTGAGCATCAAGACATAAATGTGCTCGTTTGCATCATTACAAGCTGTTGATTTGTTCTAGTGGTGCCATATGGGTTTAAAGCTCCACTTCGATAAATATCAATGTCTGGCGCAGCCTAAACCGATTTGACAGTTTAGAGATCAAAAGGTGGATGAATGCGCAGTCCTGTCTGAACACACACAAACAAACAGGCATCCAAATATATTAAGCAATTTATAATCTGTGTGAAAGCTGCTTGACAGCCCCCAAACAGCTGGAGGGTTTGGTATTAGTCATAATCCACCCAATTACATGATGAATGGAGTGATGGAGGGAGACGTGGGGGGCAGAGACAGAGAAAAACAGAAAAACATCATCTGGGAGCGTATTTACAGAAGTTGTGTTTTTATCTTGTAAGACCACCAAGCGGCCCATTTTACTCACTGAGTAGGGCTGTTGTGCACGGCAAACAGTGCAGACTGTCTGGAGCTAATAACCTGTGGCTAATAAGAGAAGACTCTTAAATATAATACTGAACTCCCACATTTACCCCAACTACCTCCTGCTAGACTTGGAGAAACAGCGCCGCCAGCCCGACCGCCATCATTAGAAAATTCCACTGAAAGCAGCTCAATATATCTAATCCATTTCTTTTTTCCCCGATTTTTGACAGTGATGTGCCACACAATAGAGGCATCGGCGCAGAGACTGAGCAGAATTAGCATATTAGTTACATGATCACACAAAGTCAGCAGTACTGGTGGTAAGTGAGAGGCGGTCGGCACTTTTCTGAAGTGTCAGTAGCAGAAAAGTTAGAGCGCTAATGGAACCGTTACCAGATAGAAGCGTCTTGGATGATTTATGACGAGAATCTCACAGAATATCCACCTTTAATGGGTGAGTGTCAAAGCGGGTAATTCATGTGAAAAGAACTTTTTGTTATATTCGCTGAAATTCTCTTTACATCCCGACAATCAGTAAATGAAATGCTCTGATAAAAAGAAAAGCTGTGGCTGGTGCAGACCTGTAATAGGCTCAACCAATCATTTCATTTAGCCCAAATGAAACGGCTGGATGGCCTACCTGTGTGCACACATTGCGCATGACTGGAGTCTCCCACAAGGCTAAACAGAGATCTTGCTAAAGCTACAGCGAGGTAGTTGCACAAGTATGGCAGAATAAACGGCAGTTCCATGTTTACCTGCAGCAGCTTGCACTGCTAAACAATGCAAAGACTGAAAAGTGACGTTATGGTTGCTGTATGTCTGTTAGACTGGTTATTGTTCATTATGATAACATTAGGTGTTTTCTTACATATGAATGAGACTTCCACACCTCTGTGCTACACTCTACTCCCTCAACGCTGTCTCGAGGACTCGTCCTAATAGTCGGGCAGTTCATGTGTTTTGGTGGAGCGGCTTTGGTGGCATGAAAGGAGGGGACAGGATATTTTTTTTCAAACTTTCGATACAGGTCCCAGCTTTAAATAGATGCAACAGTATTGTGTTAGCATCCACATACAATAAGATCTCGGTATGCACCGATTATATCTGAATCCTCTGTGGTGATAATGTGATAAGTACGGCTCACAACAGTGTCATATCCAAAAGGAGAAGGCTAGTGTTGTTCCAGACTCTTTAAGGTTGTCAAAACATCTAATGAAAAGACCAAAACCAACAACGTGTCAGTCCATCTCCACATGCACTGCACATTTGTGAGTGTTTTCAGCAGCTGTTTTTAACTGTTTTTGCACTGCACTCGCCTCATACATATAATTTGTTTGCATGCTGAGTGCAATGTGTGCATGCCAAGTGTGTATTCAGTGTGTGTATGTCAAATCTCTGTGTGTGATCTGCTAAACAAAGGCTTCCTCCTTCCTCTCTAACATTAACTTCCTGTTTGGTGAGATAGCCGCAGTAAGAGGAAAGCACTACCCATTACTCGCTCTCTCTTTCTCTTTAGTGGAAGCAAAAACAGATGTATCTTCAGCAGCTGTGGAGTATGGGCTTTGTTAGTGTGCTTTCATTCAATTCATATCCTGGTAAATGGCAGGTCAATGAGTGCGCACACACACACACACACACACACACACACACACACACGTAGTTGTGGCAGCATCAGAAGCCATTAGCTGTGACACTTGTGGCTGCTCGTCACGGTGACGAGCGCCGATGGCTGCTCCACCGGCTTTAGCATTTAAACAGTGGGGGTTGTGTAGGATGTGTGTGTGAACGTATTCATGCATGTGTGTTTCCTTTCATATCAAAATAGTGCTGCATGTCTGTTACCTTACAAACACAATCCATGAGCAAGGTGGCACTTGGTATCACTATTTTCATTTTCAGATCACATTTTCTCCACCAGAATCCATAAAACAGATACGGCACATGGACAAAAGTATGTGGACACCCATAACTGAACAAATGATGTCTGGTACCGTGCTGCATCGATGAAGTCACGCTCTGATGCTGGATGGGGTTGATGTCTGTCAGGTCAGTCAAGTTCTTCCAAAACAAACCACCATTACTTCATGAATCTTCCTTTGGGCATTGTCACATTGAAGCAGGAAAGAGCCTTTTCCTGAACTGTTGCCACAGAGCTGGAAGCACCCTATTGTCAAAAATATCACTGTTTGTTGTAGCATGAAGACTAGAAACAAAATTAGAAGATCCAAAACCCACCCCAGACCAAAGGTGTAGAAAATTATGAGTCTCCAGTTCAGCCAGAGCAGCTAAAAGACAACAGACCAATGCATGAGGGTCTAAAACTTGCAACATCATGCAAGGATCTGTTTGTAACTTCAAACCACCTTTGGGGACAAACCACGCTGTCAGGCAGACTACAATCTGCAAACTCATTTTGATATTTATAAAAGGAGAAGTTGCGTTGTGACAACAATGAGATGGAACATGCACTTTTGCCTCTGCAACAGTCTAACAGGAACAATACACATATCCTATTCTCGAGTCTAATTCCCCATCCTCTCCTCTATTCTCCTTCCTCCAGGACTCTTCACACATACGTTGTTTTATCTGGCTCGGATGTGTATCAGTTGACATCCTAGTTAAGTAGGAGGAATACCCCTGGTGGTTACTAATCTAATACGTGCAACAGGAGCTACCTCAGGCACCTTCCGCTTGCACATATTACTACAAACACTGGCTATGTCACCAGTTTTTCTTATTCCCCCATCTCCTGCTGATGGCACAGCATCATTGTATTCCAAGTATATATGACCTTGCATGTCATACACAGTACCATAAAGTTATAATTATACAATCAGATTATGAAATCCCCCTTTTTTTTAACAAACTAACCTCACATCTCATAAGTTTCAATTTACAATTGGTTCCTAGAATTAAATAAGTACTACAACACACACACACACACACGCACACACCAACATGTACACCTTGACCAGCACAAGGTCCATCCACGTGGGTTAACACATCCCATCCACTGACACACCGGTTCAAACCACAAAGAGGGGAACGTCAGGGTGGACCGCTGACTCAGGCAAGATGCCCTCAAGCTGAATTATTTTAAATCTGAGCAACTTCAAAGTTCACAGCCTGCAGCACAACAGATGTGTAAAAACACACACACACACACACACACACACACACACACACACACACACACACACAGTACATGAGCACAGACCCATCCAATCACATCTTCAGCTTCCCACTTACACAAACTCAGTTTTCTTAGTTCAAATTGTATTTTGAGCTTTTAGTCTCCAGTGTGCCATCAAGCCCCCATTTGTTACCCACAAACAACAGCTTATTCAGATGGTTCAGCTGCCACTGTTTGCTTTTACCCTCAAAGCAATTTGTCTAATTAGGCTTAAGAAAGATATTCTCTTTAGACTTGCTGACACAAGCCCCGCTTGCATCTACAACCACCCCCTCAGTGTGGGCTATAGATGTCGACATAAAGAATAAAAGTCATACAGGCAGCATCTGAAAAGGTAAAAATGTATACAAACACGTCTTTGCATTCGAGATGTTTAGTGAAGGATGAAAGAGACGTAATTAAGAGAGATGGGGTGCAGCCGTTCAAGGCCATGGATCAATTTCAGCACTCCCCCCGCCGCCAAACACACACACACACACACAAGGTCAAAGGGGGAGAAGGCTTACCTTGAGATTTTAGAGGCATTCAATCTCCTCTTGCAACACAGTCTGCACTGACACACTGAACACCACAGCCATGGATCATGGTGCTAACATGCCTAGACACACAGTGACAGGGAGACACATTTGTTTACACATTCGTAACTTACAACTGTTATCATCACATACAACTTCTCATGCTGATGCTGTGAGCGAGCAGCCACAACTTCAGCTTTGAGTGAAACCATAAGGGTGGGCGAGTGGGCGTGGGGTGTCACGCATCATCTTACCTCTACAGAGTGTGTGTCGACCAGTTTTTAAACATATTTGCACACACACCTGTATCAGAAGCCACCTCGCAGCTCTGTACGGAACCAGCTCACATGAGGATGCCGGGCAGAAACCCCTGTCAATGATCTGATAAGCAAAGTCATGCAGGCCTACACTGATCTGTCCCCACAATAAAGGGTGGGTGTAATTAGTTGACACAGAGATGAAAGTCTGATGGATCACTGTCTTGTACAGCTGTGATGCTGAGGGCCTGCTACTAGAGGGGGAACCGAGAGGCGAGGACTGAGAAGCTCATGTGCAGTTCACAGCAGGCTACATGGACGGTGTCACCTCCTAGAATAAACCCATTCCACATGGCAGCAGCTCTAACAGGCAATATGATCCAAACACAGGGGGTTTAAACCCAGAACAGCCGCAGCAATGTGCTTTAACAGAGAAGTACACCACAGTAGACTGAACTATCCAGAGCTTTATTCAATGTGTTTGCTGTAAAAGGAAGGGCACATCTCTGCTCATGCTTTTCCACTCTATTAACACTAATAATCTAAAATATTTAAAGCTGCGGCTCCTCTCGCTCCATCCGCCCCTTTGTCCTCCTCATATCTTCGGCTCTGCGCTGGTTTATGTCTGAGCGAAGCCGGGCTGTCATACATCCATGGACCCAACAGCTGATGCTCAAAGCAAAAAAGGAGGGGAAAAAAGCAAACGCACCTTTAATCTTACCGTAGTTATCGCATCTTCGTGTGCAGGCCACCGGTTCGCTCTGCATCCAGGCTCTGAATCTGCGTGATGCGATCAGGATCCCTGCGTGGAGCGCGTTTTATTCGCTGCCCGGAGCCTGCGGAGGGACGGAGGCACGGCGGGCTGCCGAGGGGCGGGCTGGCTGTCTGGCGGTCTGGCCTGTGCACCCGTCGAGAGTCGGAGAGCAGACAGTGATCAAAGCTGATCCCCGGTACGGCTTTTCACGCCCCAAACGCGCGAGCTCTCCGGACGCGTATCGATCTTGGTGAATGGGAGCTGGTCAGCGCCACACCTCCCCCCCCCCCACCCCCCTTCAGCATGTAAATGTTATTTACATCCAAAGATCCCACCGTCGGCACTCTGGTGATTCATATTTTATAGTGTTGCAGCAGGACAGTGTGAATTGCGTCATGGCGTTGCAGTATGTCTGTAAGACGCGGGTTCCCCTCCACAAACAGTCCTGACTCGCTTCAAAAAAAAAAAAAGGCTGCAACTAGACAAGTGATCAGCTGGTGAAAACACAATAGCACAGACATAAACTGAGTGTTTGCCCTTTTTTAGACGCCGCCGTGTTCTTCCTTTGACAGAAACGATAACTTAACACAGCCCACCTCTGGATCAGATCCACCAGGCGCTCAGGATTTTTGGTGGCCGGCATAAACATCCGAATTTCGGCTCGATTAATCTGATTAAATTCGCTTGGACAGGCTGCCACCTACCGGGCTGACGTGATTACGTCAGGGGAAACGGCCCACGTGAGTCCTGCATCTCCACGGAGAGCTCAGAGGCGTCCGCTTCCTGCCTCTCACCTGACACTATTTGCATTATTTGATCGATCTACAGGTGTTTCCTCTGAGATGATTCTCCGCAGACGCCCCGCTGAGTGATGAAGGGATCCATCTAGTGGACCCAGATGCTGCATTCACAGGACTGCAGTAAATCTCACATATTCATATATTCTGGCAGGAAATCAGGAATATACTTTTTTTTTTTTTTTTTTTTTTTTTTTACAAAGTGCAGGGAATCATGGTGACAGTGACAATGAGAGATGGATGAACATATTAAAAACGGCATTATTGGATGATAAGGGCCAATCAGTGGATGTTTTGGTGTCAGAGGGCTCCTGACTCTGTGACTGTTCATCAGGGTGACGGCTCGTGGGAAGAAACTGTTTTTGTCTGGTTGTTTTGGCTTTCATTGATCTGTAGCACCCGCCAGAGGCCAGAAGTAGGAACAGGTTGTGTCCAGGATGTGAGGGGTCTGCAGTGATGCTGCAGATTCAGCTTACTGATACAAAATCTAATTAACAAATAAATGATGACTGATTATTATAGATTAAACTGTATAAAGTCATTAACATGAGCTCTACTTTGAGTGATGAACACATAAATGCAGAAGAATTATAATCCACCAACATAATGTATATTTTTGTGAAATAGGTCACGATGAGTGCTATTACTTTTGGTAGTTTAAGTTTATTTTGATGCTAATGCTTTTTAATTTGATCTTGATGCTAAAGCTTTTGTAGTTTTAGTGAGAGTGAGAGTATTTCCATGCTGTGGTATTAGTACTTTTACTTGAGTCAAAGGTCTGAGTACTCCTTGTAAATAAAAGTGATTCCATTCATAAAAGACGTGAACATGCGTTCAAATGATTTGATCAGTTTGAAGTCAGCAGTCATCTGATTGCATGCAAACCGTATCCAAATCCATCATGATCCACTGCAAAGCACCTGGATACTTTCCCTCCTGTTTTATTTGACTGCTGGATTAAGTCTGCGGTTCACACTGAGGAGGACGTTGGTAACTGGTAGGTGGAATAGCAGCGCCACCCGCAGGCCATAGTGAGTTATGTTTTAGATGAGATTTATAAAACCATAGAAAGGCAGAGTGAATATTAAAAAGATTTTTTTTTTCTGTAATTAGAGGATGTAAATGGATTCCAGTGTGGTCAAGAGGACAGGAAGCATTGAATCTTCACATCATTCGTCTGTGTCTGACCTGTGTGTTGCCACGACCCCATCAAAATGAAACTCATCACAAAAATCAAACATGATTGAAAAAAAAAAAAAGAAGAAGCACGGAGCAAGTTGAGTTTCATTTTCTGGTCTGCGCTTACTTAAGTGTGTGTGTTCTCGCTCTTTAAAGTATTTTTTCGGCTCTTTTGTCCTTTATTACAGACAGCAGAGATCTGAAAGGAAATGAGAGAGAGCGATGTTACAAAGGTGATGTTGCATTTCATAGAGACCCCTCAAAGCTATGGTGTCGCCCTGTTTGTTCTCCAAATTTGAAAAGGCTGTAATAAAAACCAACATTTCTTCTTTTCTCCCTTACCTGGTGGGTGATGATACCCAAAACACCTTGTCTGTTTGAGTCTCTGCCTCCACCAGTGACACCATGGATGGAGACAATCAAACCAAAGATCAAATTTAGGCATCAGGTTATTGATTTTCAAAGGTCATTCTTGATCTTGGAAACTGCTGTTGACAGTATTTTCATGATAGTTTCATGACACCTGGACAAACTCCAACTATTGATGAAGGTCGTGTCATGTGATCAAACGCTCCAGAGCAGCTACTAAATGCACCTTTAAGTGCTCCAAGATAGAGTGGGAACTTTGAACTTCAGCTTACAAGCCAACAAGTCTTGAACTGAAAATGTGACCATCTGCTGATGAAGGTCATGTGATGTGATTGAAAGCTGCAGAACACCTGCTAAATGGACCCAGCCGCAGTTTTTTGCAACTATGAGAGAGAGAGAGAGTGATGTATTTGATTTTTAGAAGAACATTAGCCTCATGTAGCTTCTTGTCAGAGATGTGGAGTACAGTTTCACGGCGTACATGATGATGTCTACCTGATGGGTTCACTTTTATTCATGTGTTGTTGTTGCTGAAGGGTACTCGAGGTGTAAAAGAAAATAAAGAAAAAGAGCTGGGTCAATTATCACTTATATAACAGGGGCTTGGCCTTTTTGTAAGGTTCCAGTAGCTCCCTCTACCTCTCAGAAGTTATTTAACAGTGTGATTCACATCAAAGCACTCAGGACCCCTGCTGCTAAATTCAAAGGCCAGACAGCCCATCTCCACTCTGATGTTCTCATAACTATCCCTTTATGAAGTTCATAAAACCCACTCCTCACTCGATCACTGCAGATGGCGGGCCAGGCTAATAGCTGGAAAAGCAGCACCGACTGCCACCTCGCTTGGACTCCTTTGAACTGAACCATGCACAGATTGAACAGGGGGGCAACCATATGCATGTTTCTGTGTGTATATGAAAGGACTCAATCTCTCAGTGTATGCGTGTGTGTGTGTGTGTGTGCGCGCGTGTACTTGTGTGTCCTCGTCCTTATCCTGTCACAGCGGGGGAGAGACATGAAAGCCTTTCTACGGCATTTGGTAATTGCAAAGACCTCCGTTCTGCCTAAACAGCATAAGAGACGACAACCTCATCAGGACACAGTTGAATCAAGACGCGCATGCACACAGAAACATAAACACACACACACACACACACATATTGTACAGATGTGCACACACCTTTGGGGCAGTTGACCAATCAATAGTCTTGACTGTGTAAAAGTGCACAGAAGAGTGTACAGGGTGCTTTTTCTTTTCCACACAGGCCTTTCTTTGTTGTGTGTAACCTTTTGATCTAAATGAGAAAAAAAAGGGGTGGGGGGGCTTAGGAAAGCCAATGTGTTTGAGAGAGGAGGTTATGCTAAAAGGAGTAGAGGGGGGTGAGTTGCCACCTTTTCATCTTACCTCTCCTCTGTTCAGCTTTATAACGAATGTCAACGCTGATAACAAAGCCTCATTTGCATATCATAATCCCCATCTCTCGACCTTCTGATCAGGTGTACTTGGAAGCACGGCTGTGTTCTTTCAAAAAGAGAAAAAGATAGAGAGCAAGAGAGGAAAAAACTCGCTTCACTCTGAAAGCTGTTTGAAGTTCTCTGCCAGAGTTCAAATAACACTAAAACATGTGCATGGCATTGAGTGGCTGATTTGTACTAAAAAGAAGAAAGGCGGAGGGATGGAGGGATGAAAGGAGGTCAGGGAGGGGAGACTGAGGGAACTTTCTGGAGCTCGTGAGGCCAAAATCCTCTGGATCTCATGTCACATACAGAGGAGCGGATCCTTTTGCTTTGAGCCTTTGAACTTAACATGATGTGTTAAGTACTCTGACCCCAACAAAATTATTTTTTCCTCAAATTTTGTTTTCATGTTACAGGAAAAAAATCTGGGCTGTGTGAGTCCTTTCATTGAATGGCAGGGAGCTGGCAGTTGAAATGTTATCTAATGTTATCTTGAGCATCACAGCAGCTCCTTTCCCTTTTGTCCCCTTCGGGCTTCACACCAGCCAAACAGCTGAGCAGAACTCCTCCGCCAAGCTGCAGAGGAGCTGCTGCTGCTGCTGCCGGGTGATGGCAGGGCGAGAGAAAGAGGTGTGGACTTGTGGCACGGCTTACCGCAGAGGTCAGTGTGTGTGTCTGTGTGTGTGTTATTAGCAACTCTGCATGTCATAGCGACAGATCCAAAGGTCACGGACCACCCCAACTGTGTGTTCACAGGCTTCATCATCCACCGCCGCACTGATCAATAGTGGCTGGACTGTTCATGCAGGGCAGAAGGTTTGGATGGCTACCAATACCTATGTTTCTGCCTTCTCTCTGTCAGATACTCCTTGGCTTGAGCACACTGTTCTCAGTGGCCTACGGTTTCTGAATCCCGGTTGTGAAGACCAGACGTCCTTTCCCATGAGTGAAGAGGGCCTCCAGCAGAGCTGCCTCAGCTCCTCCACATTCTCATAGTTCTCCATTTGGCCGGAGTTGTAAAGCTGGGCCCTGGGAGTCGCCCGCCTCCACTCTGATCCACTCAGCCCAGCTCTGCAGCAGAGGCTGTCCTGCCAGCTCCTTTATCCCAGCTACCGCACACCCAGGGCGGGCAAAGCCAGACTGACAGTCCCCCGCTGCCTCCAGAGCCTCCGTCTCATTTCCCCCTGTAGCCGCCCACCACCCCTCTCAGCTTTTCAATCTTCGAAGCAATTAGAAGGAGATCCCTTTCTTTTGTCGTCTATCCGTGGAAAGAAGAAAAGCGAGAGAATGAGGAAAAAAAGAAGAAGGAGGGCCAAGTTGTTGGTGGTGGTGGAGCTCGGGCCTAGCCAGGAGCCACTTGTGAAGCCCTGGGTATTAGGACTCACATGGTTTGTTTGGAAAGGCTTCTCCAGGGGCCAAAGTGGGATTACGTTGCAGATTGCAAGTTCCCATGGAAGGGGCCTATACCAGCGAGGGCTTTGGTGGGTGGGTTTCAGGTTGGGGGCCATAGAAGAGGTCTTTATGAGTTTGGGGTCTGTCTGAATGGAAAGGGCCAACTCCCAGCATGCTAGCCCTCCATATTAGATGGACACAGAGAGGCTATTGAAGTTACCCAGACATCCCCCCTTTATTTCTATCCTTTTCTCTCCCTCTCTCTCTGCTCTTGAAGGCTTAGCTGTTTGCCAGTCAAGAAGAGAGTAAAAGACTGTTCTGGGGCCTGAAATGATTCTTGTGTTCATTTTTAGGATAAAAATGCCATCTGTGATTTTGAGCAAACATAATATGATATGACTGTTTCAACCACGGCGTCTGACATTAAAGCCGCGGCTCAGGAGATCACCTTGAATTATCTCAGTTGAATTTAGCTGAGATTTATTGTCTGAAATCATCTTAAAATAATCTTTTTACAATCATTCGAGTGAAGGCTACCTTTGAAAACTGAAAGAGGGTTCAAGGAACTTTTATTCTGGGAAATATATTAGTAAGGTTTGACCGGTCAATTTCAAACAGACTGCAGTTCCAAAGGATTTATGAATCAATCAGCTCTCATTTTCAACAATGCATAATAGGTTTAAAAACGTGGATGATATTTCTCTCACATTTAAGCAATGTTGTGCAATTTTCATGAGCACATTTTAAAAAGTCATTATTGGGTCATAATATTTCAGCTGAAAGAACCAAAAGAAAGGAAAACATGAACAACAGACAATCGTATGAAGATGGAAAGAAGATAAGGACCCGAGGGGCCCTGCTGAGGCCTTTGAAGCTGCGTCACACTGTTATTTGTCTCTCATGTGTGATCAGATGCTGGAGAGCATCATTTAAAATTGTCAAGGAAATCGCAGAACCCCAACAGAGAGCCTTTAATGTGATCATTTAAACACAAATCCTCAATTTGAGCGCTAAAGCTCTGCGTTTAGAAATAAGACGACAGGGTCCGGGTAAAGTGTAAGACTCGCACCTCGGGAACAGCACACAGCCTGTGGTAGACTCAAATAACATCAAGCTTTCATTCCTGTGTTAAAGGACACATCCAACTTGGTGGCTCATTTTTGAGGCGCATTAACACATCTGCACTTCAGTCTGAGTCATCGTGGAAACTCTCACTGTTTCTCCACTTGAGAGACTGCTCTTACGTCTTAACGTGAGAACTCAGTAAAGAAGAAAACATCAAAAATGGCATCATTCCCGGCACATCAGCTCTACAAAATCAGCATAAAACTCACTAGGATTCAAACTTTCATCATGAAATCCTTTCATTTCTACATTTTCATCCACTCAAACAACAGATGTTTGGTTTTCAGTCGTTTTATTTCCACACAGATTAGTCCAATTTAAGGTATTTTACAGGTAACAGACGAGCTTATAATAAGACATTACAACTATAAACAGGTTCGGCTCACAAAAATACACTGCAAAGCTTTAATTTACCTCCTCTTAACAGTGTATCATCAGTGTAATGTGTCTTCAGTGGAGGCAGAGACCTCCACCCTCTAGTGTTCAGCTTCTGCTACTGCACACTGATGCTGAACTACAGTTACATGTTTGAGTCTCTTCAACAGCTGAATTTTCACACGCAGGCAGTGGTGGAATGTAACTAAAGACAGTTATTCGAGTACTGGACTTAAGTACAAATTCAATGTACTTGTACTTTTGTTGAGTATTTCCATTTTTTGCGACTTTATACTTCGACTCCACTACATCTCGGGGGAAATACAGTACTTTCTACTCCACTACTTTTGTCTGACAGCTTTAGTGACGAGTCACTTTGCACGAAATATTTTTCAGAGCCTTCAAGTTTCAGATAAACTGCAGGAAGTTTGTTAAAACTTCTAATTTGGTGTTTTCAAAGTCGTTTTATTAAGCTGAGGGATTCCATAAAGACTTTCTGTTTGAAAAAATTGGAACTGGTCCACTTGTTCTGGAAGATTTTAATGTCTCAGACAAATGGGAGAAAGTCCAGTCAACTATTATCTTTGTTTATGAACCCTATTTTACTATGTTCTTCTGTCTAAGTATCTAATGGGGACAACAGTTTTTGAAATTGTTTTAAGACTGTGTGAGAGCGCTGCAGCAGGCAGATGATCCTCTGGATGTTTGGCCGTTTGTACGTCCACTAAAAGTGTTTGTATTTGCGGCTGACAGGCTCAGATTGTGTGTCTCACAGCAAGTGTCTGACAGCATTATGGAAAGGGTCTGCACAGACACAGACCTTCCTTTTAAACAGAACCAGCCGCTACATCGCTCTCCCCGAAGCCACCAAACCCCATTTACAGAAACAGTAATTTTATCGTTGTAAATCACACTTCATTCAAACTCAACAGACACAAAATAAAACTTGTCTTAATTGTCTTAAACCCTTTATTCACTGAGTTGGATGTGAAGACATTGGGAGAGGAGTGAGAGAGAGGGCGGACGTCAGAGGGGCAGCAGGGGAAACAGCATGTAGAGCCAGAATATTTTCACATCTAACTCGGGAATTAATTTCACTGGACACGATGACCGGAGAGATTTAAATATGTCGGACTTAAACTAATTACCAGATAGAAAACCCTGATCCAATATTCTGTTGGCATTCAGAGGCTGCTGGTGCGAGCCTTCTGTAATCGCAGGGCAATGTTGGATATAGTAATAAAGTCAAAGATCACTCATCAGTTAAAAAGCTCTCACTCACTTGGTGTGAGATTTCAGGGGAATGCTGCTCTGAGATAAGTGCAGCTCTCCATACTGTTGAATGTGTTTGTTAATTGTAATAAGCTTTCAGTGTGTCTCACTGTGCACACATGAGCTGTTGTATGCGTTTTAGGAAAGTTCCTGTTATTACGGTTGTCTGGAAATGGAAATTTGTTTGGACGGGTATTCCCAGGAATCCAATTTCCTGGGAATAAACCATAGCATACAGGTATCGTTTTGTCTCTAAATGGTTTAAGATGTGATGAAACAAAACAGGGTTTAGAATAAAGGGCTGCGGAGCAAAACAGTGTCGGCGCAAAGTGAGAAGCCCTCATGAAATTATGATGAGACTCAAAAATGTAACTTTTCTGAGAAGTGCTCTCATTCAGGCTGAGTATTTCCAGTCCTTCACCACTACAACCTATGGACCAACATCATCATCGCTCTCCAGATGTCTCCCACCCCTTACCCTCCTCTCCCTCCTACCCTTCAATCTCTCCTGTCACCTACAGACCACCCTCCACCCCCCCCAACTCCCGGCACCCCATCAGTCTCTGTCTGCAGACCAAACGGCCTCTCTCCCCCCCTACTCTCCCCCATCCCCCTCCAGCCATATCCCTTTGAGCTGTGCCGCTGCAATGCATAAATACATAAATCTGGTGTCAGTGTATGCATGTGTGTGTGTGTGTGTGTGTTAATGTGTGTGGTGGGGGATGTCGACATATAGACGGCAGGCCGGCAACCCCACAGGCAGACCCCCTTTCATGTGTCACCAGATCACAGACATTCAGTGTTTACACACCAGACTCATCCAGACACACAACCAGACCCCTTCCATCTCTCCCCCAGCCGCGTCCCCCAGAACCTGTCACCCTGGCTGTGGAAGCTCGGGGACAAAGGCTGGGAGTCAACCTGGAGGTGGTGGTGCCAGACTGGCTCTCTGATCTCACCGACTGCCGCAGACCTGATGGGAGATACGACCGCGGGTCAGAGGTCAAAGGCGCCATAAAAAAGTCAGCTGACCTCCTCTAGCTTGACTCCATCATCAGCTGCCCTTCCCCAACACACACACATGATTTAATGTTGTGTGTTTACAGCGATTCGAAGGCCAAGTCGCTGAACCTCAATCAGACAGACGTTATTCACAAGTTATTCTAGTGCCAGCGTGTGTTTTCATGGGAGATTCATCTTTCACGAAGCACTTTCATATCATCACCATCCTCAAATTACAAACTTCTCGGTGCGTCACACAAGAAACGAGTGCTGATGGAAGAATGTGAGCACAACGGTGATTTGAGCAATGAGTGTTCAAAAACTGCTTTCACACATGAAAGATGTATCTCTCCATCAGTGTTTTCAAAAAGCGATGACGGAAAACCTAAGAGGACAGGATCAAATCAAATCTCGACAGCATGAAGATAACATCTCCACAGGTTCATTTCTGCTTTCCATAAAACAGCTGAATTCCACTTAAAGTTGCGCTGTAACCGCCGCGAATCCTTTTCTTGCCTCCTCAGACAACAAAAAAGGTGAAAGAAAACGAGACGAAAGGAAAAGAGCAGAAAACAACAAAGCTAAAGGAAGCATTTTATCCTGCTGTGTTAAATTGGGTGTGACTATGAACGATTCGGAGGCCCTGAAAAGGATGAGAAAATACGCCCACTCACACACACACACACACACACACACACACACACACACACACAACAAAAACAAATTAACATCTAAAATGCTCTAGCTCGTTTCAACTGTTCACTTCAAACCGTCATCAGGCCTCTAATGGGGGCCAAGTTCAAAGCTCCACTAGACTCCCGCTGCTTTGCAGAGATGGAGGAACAACACTTCCGTCTCCCTCTCCCTCCCTATGTTTGTTTATCCTTTGCCTTGCTCTCTTTCCATCCTCTCCTTCCCTGCCTCCATCTCTCTTTCATTCCTTCCCTCCATCATTTTTCACCCCTTCCCCTTTTCTATCACTTCATTTAGCGTCAACTCTGCGTCTTTTCCTTCGCCATCTCTTCTGCTCTCGCGCCGTCTCCTTCCCTTATTTTATTTTCAATATTTGATTCTGCAGTACGTTAGTTCCTCTGCAGACCCTCTCGTGTTCTTCCTCTTTGTATCTCTATCCAGCTTTCATCACGTATGCCAGTTTCAGATCTGACAGACATTGATCAGGACGTGGCAGCGGGGATGCTGTCCTGGTGCAAGTTTGTTCAGAGAGCCCACATCTAACCCTGGATATCCAAACAGAGCCTTGAACAGCAAGCTCTCAAAAGACAATCACTGGTCCGAGATAGACAGTTGCTCAGCACTGCCCTGCAGATATCTGCCAGGATCAAAAACCCTTCCCGTCTCCCCCTCTTTCTCTCCTCTCGCCACTTTCTCTCCCTCTCCCCTCTTTTCTCTTTCGAAGATGGCACTTCCACAAATGTTTAACTCCAGCTATCTGCTCATTAAGAGGTCTTCAAAGGCTTCCATTGATGTAAAAGCATCCATTTGAATTTGTAATCACCCTTTGCTGTACGGCTGCTGCGCTCAGCGTAATTTCCCCCGGATTTTCTGATAGCCGGCTCAAAGAGCTAACAACCCGTTTTCTCCTCTCTGTGTAGCGGGAGAAAGAAAGAAAAGGACTTTTATCAAACTTCTGGAAGCAGGGAGGTGCGTATTTGTGAAGGCCTTGGGTTTGTTTATATATGCTGACAAAGAAAGTAAGAATATATAGAAATTCACTCTGCCGACAACGCTCGCAAGAAGATAAGAGTGGTGAGAAAAACCCACTAGAGCTGGATAAGGTTTGTTTGAAGATTAAAGTTCTGTCGTCGTCATAGAAAAGGCTATTTTCTTGAAAAGCACTTAAATGGCCCAGAAATTGGCTGGTCTATAGGGAGCGCCTTTAACTGATATTGCCTTTAATGGTAGGTAGTTTTTTAATATTGCACCGCACAAACTTTAAGGTGTCTGAGGCTGTGAGGAAACACACTTTGCCCACATTTTAAAAGAATGCCAAGCAGCATTCGGTAGCGACCTGCATGCATATTTAGCTCAAACATCCTCTGTGTGTTGAGATGATGGAGAGCCAAGCTCTGTCACTCCATCACGACACCAAGAAGAAGAAAATATCGAGAAAAAAAAGGTAGAAAAAGAAGAAGAAATCCGTCAGATCCTTGAGGCAGAAGAACATACCTTTACATCTGGATTCCTCACAGGAAGGAAGCGTTTGAAATCTAATACATAAACATTATTCCCCCGACTCGCCAGTTTTCTCTTCACCTGCAGAAAAACAGGCTCCTCTTCTGAGCCACTTTGGGGAACTTTTCCACAACACAGTCCTCCTTCAGTAGGTTCAATAAGAGGGCTGACTGGGATTTGGCTCCTGCCATGTTTCATCAAACACACTTGTCTTCAGCCATCGCAGGCCTGTCTGTCAGTCAAACAGCTGCTCATAAATAGCACTTCCCTCAGGTTTCCATGGCTGTCTTCTGAAATGTGGATATTACGTTAAAGTTGAAAGGAATTTACAGTTGAATTCTCAGGACTCAGAGCGAAAGACAACTGGGAAATACAGCTTACGGCCTGCTAATGCTAATACAGTACTACTGCTAATACTCATGCGGTACTAATACAAGAGATCTTGTGATAGGATCACACCAGCCGTGACGCCTGTCAGCATGTTGACGTTCTGACCCACGAGCGCTCAGTCATCATTACTACATTATTACATGAGTACTCATGGGTCGGACCACACCCATCTTCAAACCCAGCCTTGATCTCAAAGACACACCTGTAAAGTTTTGTGCATCTTGCACGGTGGTGATGCTATCTTGTCGGCAAAAAGTTGTCCTCAGACATATAAACACTTGGAAAAGTACTCAAAAACCGCTTCAATGGTAGTTCCTGCCACAATAGGTGTCTTGAGGACCACATTTTGCCATGATGACACACACAGACTCACAAGGTGAAAACAAAGCCAGCCACGCTGTCACAGCTGGTAATAAAACTAACATTAAAGGAAACATCTTTGGTTTTCTTTTTGTGGCTCTTTATGGTAACACTGTAGTCGTCAAAGTAACTGCTGAGGTCTCGGGGCAACAAAGAGCGGTCAGACAATCATTAAAGTTTTAAACAAACCTCAGAGCTAGTAAAATGTATTTGGATGGGAAAACAAAAGGTGAGTGTTCAGATTACAACCCAAACTGTCCTCAGTAAACATCCATCACAGTTTATGGGAGACTGTGGACAGCTAAGTCCAGGGTCAAGTGACTAACATGGATAGCTGAGCTAGCATTACTGTTGCCTAGCTAATTCGCTAGCATGCACAACCTACTGACCACACTGACCGTGAGCAAAATGTTATTTTAGGAGATTTTATTTTCTTTAAGACCTTGAACATTATATTTTGCTTTATTATACTAATTCTAAGACATGCTCCAAAGAAGAAACTCACAATAATACTAATATCTATGTGTACATGAATGCTAATGCTATGGTACCGATGACTGATTGTAGTTTTCATACTAATTTTAATGCTAAAACACCAGTAGCTACTCGAGCTAGTGCTTAGAATAATAGAAATTTTAATACTGAGCTAATGCTAATGCTAACACCAGTATAAATACTGATGTTCTTTTGGTTAATCTGTAAAAGGGTAATAAAAGCTCTGTGATTTGTGCATTTATCTGTGTGTGTGTGTGTGTGTGTGTGTGAAGTGAACTGATGGCAGACATGTCACCAGGACTATTGACTCCAGCCTAATCCCATCCTGATGGCCTTTTCCTCAGGCGCAGATGGAGACTAGGGGCTCTTGACCTTTGACCCGCACCACTAAATCACATCAGTCGTTGGCTGTGAGGGCCACAGGGCCCCGGGACTCCACCCGGCAGATGGGCAGCTGCCCACACACCCACACACACATTTAACTACAAACAATTGTGCTCTACGCTGACACATACGCTGAGAAGTGCAGAGAGAGAAATGCTTTCATGCATCATCTGTATACGGCCCATGTTTCCACATACATGACACAATAAAACACACACAGGTCAATACACTTTCATGCACTTGCAGGGACACACAGATCGATGTGTACACGCACACACACACACACATACACACACCACCACCACTAAATAATGTTCTTTTTTCTTTTTTTAAAGCATTCTCTGTCATCTGTGTCCTTTTACTCAGCCACATCACACACTCTCTCAAGCTCTCTCCTACACTTTGTTATAAACTTCTTTTCTCTTCTCTTCTTTTCTCCTCTCTTCTCTTCCGTCCTCCTTTTCAAACCCTTCTGGTCTCCCTGTGATGTGGCTTCTCTGTTTCTGCTGAATAAAACACAGACTAGGAGAGAGACAGAGGGAGATGAAGAGAAACATAGACAGCAAAGAGAGAGAAAGATGAAGAAAGACAGAGAGAGGTAGAGAGTGAAAGAAACAGACAAAACAAGAAAAAGAAAGCCAAGACTTCTTCAGTCTCTCTTTTTTATGCGGTAAAACCAACATCACAGCCCACCCTGCTATTATTTGTCACAAAAATATGCCACAACCATGTCAGACGAGGTCATGTCATTTACAGTAAGTTTCAGTCATAAGCAGGACGTGTTCTGTGGTAAATATGCTTATCTTTCTGCATGAATTTGCATTGTAAATAAATATTTCAGGTGGGTTTTTATAAAGCTGGATAATCAGTGCACATTTCATTTTTTTTTCCTCCGCCGTTTCAGACCTGCTGTCACGTAGCATCTTGAGGAGCCTCACACAGTGACAAACATACCTTTGAAACTCAACTTTGAACAACTGCTTTGCATGAGAAGCAGGCGAGCAGAGTTGAAATGTGGGCTGGGTTCCCTCACACCGACGTGCTGCTTGCCCACGCTGCGCTCCTATGGAGGTCCTCCTCACTTTGTTGTCCTCACAGCAGGTACCTGCATTCCTGGCATAGCTGTCTCCGAAGTTTCAAGAGCGGCTCACTATCTCCCTGTCTGCCGGTCTCCGTCTCTCTCTCTCTCTGCTCAGACCTCCATTACCTTGTTGCCTGGAGACGAAAAGGAGCGAGAATGGGGACAAGGGAGAGAGAGGAAGAGGGGGCCTTACCAGAGGAGGATGAAAGAGGAGAGAGATCAGAGGGGAGGACAACCCAGCAGGGGAGTGATGAAGTTTGTTTGGGATACTTTGGATTTTTACGACCATTGTGTGGTGCCAATATCCTCTCTTTACTCTCTGGCTCCCAGCTTAAGGTGACAAAGGGGGTTTCTGCAGGTGCTAGTTTACATGTTTCCAAACAAAAAAAAGGAAAGACGTGCTTTAGATGACTGACGATTTCAGTTTTCAGTCAGGGCAGGTTGACGGTATCATTCTGATCAGACAGATGATATAAACATATCAGATCATAAGGAAAGCACATGAAAGCATAATGGGTGATGAACACGGAGGCTCATTATTGGCAGTGAGAGCACGTCTGGTAAATTAGAAAGGATTCTAAACTCAAGCTTGAGTTTTGGAAGTTTTCGTGCGCTTTCAACCATATTTCATGGTCTTCACGCCGTCCAGAAGCAGACAACATCAGCTGTCTAAGAATAACTTGTTATCAGTAAGAGGTCATATGACTAAAGACATCAGAGCTGCTTGTCAGGGGGTCAAACACCTACGAGAACCTCCTCCCCCGACGCCTCTCCAATGCTGGAATAACGGAGCTGTGTCCGACAATTACGGCAACTTTCCAAAAGTCCAGCATTCATACCCAGTTCACGCTCTGATTGGCCAGTGAAGACACTGATAAAAGCTAATAATCCAAAGCTAAATCTAAAAAAGGTTTTAATTATTTTATCATATTGTATGACATCATAACACTGACAAATCTCACATCCCTGGGATCCATGTGGTTATAGACAACATGAAATCAAATTATAGGCTGTGGGATGGATTATAGGATGTTTTCATCAAAGCTACAGTCGAAAACAGCGCAGCTATCTAAAAGTCATTCATGGTGAATGTTAAAAAAAATGCAAAAGAGCTTTCTGGAATACCCGTCAGATTGCATGCAGCGATTATGAGAATCAACATCAACATCAGTGTCAGGGAATGTTACAAGGCATTCTGGGATTTGTTGGAAACAGGGGACAATAGGAAAGATCATAAAATATTTCCTGGAAGGCAACATTCACATAGGTTTTAGGATAAAGCCAGATTCTCTGAAATAGCAAAAACCGTTGATTTTACTGAAAGTTACAACCAAGCATTCCTATGAAAGCGAGGTTACGGAGAGATATACCATGTGGCCAGATCTTTTGCTGTTAGAACATTTTTCACTCCGAGGCAGCGGAGTCATGATGTAAAACATACGCTCTCTACTGGCACGCAGCAGTGGAAGGGAGTTGTTGTGAAAGCCTGTCATTTTGAAAACAAATCCATAACAAACTTCTAAAACTCATGTTCCATGGTTACAAAACACGCACGTACACACACACGCACACACACACACAGACGTCTGTTTACCACTTTGCTCCATCTGTACCCGCGTGTGTGTGTGTGTGTGAGAGCGACGCAGATTTTCCTTTAGGAATCTCAACATTCCCGTTTCCTCCTCAGCCTCTCTTTGTGCAGCCGTCCTGGCTTATTTATCTTTCCCTCCTATCCCAAACACGGGAACGCTCCCCGTAGCTCTGATCTCGCCTGCCACCCTGATGTGTGCACACAGCGACCCCCGTGAACCCTGATGCTCTCTGTTTTTCCCTCTCTTCCTCATTAAACCTCAGCCCTCTTCTGCATCTTTGTTTTCCCTCTCCTTCTGGGCTCTGAGAATTGCTTTGGGGTAGCGAGGAGGTTTGGTTAAATGTCCTGTGCCCTCTGTGACGTCATCAGCTGTTGTTCTCTGTCACAGCGCCTGAGGTTTGCCTTTGAAGCCAAAGGCTGCTCGTGAAGACGCATCTGATGGCTTTTGCCCTCTCTTTCATTCGCCCGCTTTCATCCCTCTGTGCAGCAGCAGACATCAAGGGAGATTCCTAACAAGCATGTTATTTAGACAGTGATGTCATGGCCACGGGGATGTTGTGTTATGTCTGAGGCCGAGCAGCACCGGAAGGGAGAAAACACAGTATTTAGACGTGGTTAAATCTGGCTTTAGCATCCAGAATATAATGACAGTAGACGGTTATATCATGAACTGCTCAGTTCAGCTTTTTTCGCCCGATTTCTTCCCATGGGCATGCCGGAGAAAACCATCTCTGCATGACGATGCTGTCACACTCTCTGGATAATATCCTTGTTTTGGCTGATGAGATCATTGTTAAAGCGGCAGATAAAAGCAAAACATCTCGTGTGGCTCTGACTTTTAAGTAATTCTCTGCAGCGCTGTGGTCTTTGCGTGGCAGCCGGCCATGTCCAGATCACAGTCCGTGATAGAGGGCCGGCTGGATCAGCAGCGTGCCCACCCTGAATAAGGCCTCTATTGTTGGCTGCAGGTGTGTGTTTGTGCATATCAGTGGTACTTGGCAGAGGGGAGGGGAGCAAAGCGAGGAGGGTAAGTGAACACCTTGAGTCAGCATGTGCAGGTGAGGGGTCAGGAGGGCAGTGATGGAGAAAACCTTCAGAGAACAACTGGAGATGGGAAGATGAACGGATAATGCTGATGTGTAAAGGTGATGGAGAATCAGCAGGTTATAGGAAACCAGTGGAGCCTTAGTGAAGCGTAGCATAGGTTGTGTAGATTTGGATATTTTTTCTATCAGTTATGATAACATTCTTACAAAGCAGCTGCCTGGGAGATCTGGGAACATGGCGACATTTCCAAAAAGAAGTGTATCTTCAGACAGGTGGATGCAAAGCAACAATTAAGACAGATCATCTAAAAGCCACAGTGTTGGCAATTATCTGTCAAGCCAACTGTGTGCAGGACAGAGAATCAGATGGATTAGGTTGAAAAAGGATTCGTTATCACAAAAAAGTAAATTGATCGTGGAGATCCAGGAAGGAGTGAGCGGGCAGGTGAGCTGAGTCAGCAGGAGTTCAGGTGGTGCATTGGAACTGGGCAAAATGGTCTGGCAGACACAAGAGGGAGATGATCCTGACACTCAAGGAGAGCACAGATCAGTCACTGGGAAAGGCAATTCAAAACAAGAGCAAAGAACAAAGGCACTACAGAACTAAACGGCTGCAACGTGTTTCCAGGCTGCTGTTGAACACTGGTGAGGAGAACTGGGCATTTATGTGTGCATGGTGATTCATGGATTGGCTGCAGCTGTGGTGGCTGATTGGCATGAGGATCAGGTGTAGGAGAGCCATGATGGAGGAATCCACACACACACAGACACAGACACACACACACACATTTGTTGTAAGGTAAGAGCTGCACTTCCTGGACAAGGAGAATAAAAAGGGACTGATGAGTCAGATTTGAAAAAAATGCTTGCAGTTGAATTTTCGATTCAGAGCGTGTCTGCGCAAAAGAAAGTACAGACAACGACAAGTGAGTCGTGGGAGTGAAGAGTGCAAGTGTTTCCTCAGTGCAGAAGAAGGAAATGTAGCACAGGGCAGCATATTTACAGCAATACTAGTAACCTACAATTGATATAACCATAACTTATCTGCTACATATTTGGCATAAGAAATGTCTTCCCCTTAACAAAGCACTGGCATTGAACTATAAAAATGTTGTCATTGCACTGAGGAATTGTGCAGTTTGCCATGGAGTTGCAGTAACAAATCATGGAAACAAAGAAAATGACCTCCTATTGGTTAGAAACACACAGGCAAACACAGATCAGTTTAAATCTAAAGGGAGAAGACGTAGTTTGCTTTGTTAATCAACGGCTTTTGGCAGCCAAATTAGTCCACAAATAACTATGTTTCAGTTTCAATGTGATGTGTTCTCTCAGTCCCTAATGCACGATGACTGAAACCTGCCAGTGTTGTGTCTCTCATGTCTCTGTGTCTGCTCAAATATGATGCAAAAATACAAAGAGTGCAAACACTGAAGGTGGACCGCCATTTCCTCTAAAACCAAGACAAGCCTTTAAAAACAGCACACACTGCTGGATCGTAACAAGCATGCACTGTGCGATATGAAGCATGAAAACAGGTCTCAGGAACAGATTAAAAAGATAAAGAGGATATGTTTACAATCCTGCAGAGAAAAATCAGGGCCAAATATCTCCGTGTAAGCCACACCGAAACGTGTTGAAAAGTGTGCTGCTGAAACTTGGTATGGGCTGGCCCCAAGGAGGAGGAGAGGGGGACTAATTTGAGAAGATGAGAGGTGACAGTCATCCTATCTGGCCAAAAAGGTCTGGCACTGCACCAGCACACACACACACACACGCACACACAGGTAATTAAAGTGTTGGGTGACAGAGTGTCGCTTCCTTTGGCATCTCAAAGTTGGAGCCGCCATCGGACACTCTCTCTGGTTTTGCTTGTCTTTTCAATTGAGTTTTCCAGTCAGAGTGTCTGCTTTGCTGGCCTGGCTGACTGGCTGGTTGACTGACAGCCTGACTAAATGTTTGTCTGGCTGCCTGACCAATCAGCCGCCTGACTGACAAGCCGGCCGGCTCTTCTTTCTGACTATCTGGTCGTCTGTTTTCTGCGTCCGCCGCCGCTGCTGTGATCATTCTTATCAACCTGCGTTCGTCTCACCTCTGCCGATGATTCAGAGAGCTGACAGAAGAATGTACGCTTCCTTAAAGGCTTAAGAAATTGTAGATTTTTTAAAGGCGGAGGTTGTGCCAAGCCCCAACCTGAGCCAAGCCCCCGAGCCAGTGTATTCTCACATTTCAGCCACCAGGAATGGGCAAAGGTGAGACAAGAGGTAGATTCACTACAAAGAGTTGTGTGTGTGTGCGTGCATTTGTGTGTGTTCAGTTTGTAATCCAACCCTGCCAGATAGCTCCAGGGAGAAGGACATTCTCTGTTGTTGTTTCCCCTTTCCTGCATTCCTGCCTCCTCTTGACGTGTGGCACCAGAAAAAGTGAAGGAGGGGGAGGAGGAGGAGGAGGAGGAGGGAGGAAGAGATGTAACAGGTTGTTTCATGCCAAACCGATCGCCTCCGTGCTCCCTCCCAGCAACGAATCACATTCATTCCAGCAGGCACCTGCTCTCATCAAGGCTGAAAAAAACACACACAGACGCGTGCACACACACTTGGTCTGCACTGCCTCCTTTGAGCCACCTTCCAACCACAGTGCTCCGCTGTCAGGACTCAGAGCAAACAAGAGTCTGCCCTGCTCTGAAGTCAGAGCAATACGCTATTTTTGAGTACAGTAGATGATGATGAGGCCACACAGAAGCTTTGTGCCAAGCGCTCAGGGCTGGGGAAGCCAAGAATATACAAAATAAAAGCTGAGCGTGACAGCAGGAAAAGAAGGTATGCTCAGGTATTGTTTGGAGTGGAGCCTACTGTGTGTGCAGCGGATTCAGAAGTTTGTTACAAAGAGCAAAGTAACTCTGCTCCTGAGGGAAGCTCTACATCAGCCTGCCTGCACTGAATTCTAATATCAGCCACTTAAAGTATGTAAATACACGACATAAAACTCTGCATGCTATTCGAGCCGTGTGCTGTGTTAAACCATGTAATCGATGTGAGATGATATGTGAAATAACATAAGTGTTTCTAACCGGGGCCGGGGCCAGGACTTTAGACGTACTGTAATCCAGCTGTCCCCAGTGCATCCCCTCCTTCCTAATAAAACTTTCTTAATTTAATTGGTACTACATCTTTTGTACATTTCATCCCACAATCCCTGCGAATATGTTTACATTGGATGATTCTACAGTACAGGATTTATGCCCAGTGCCAACATTCACTGCCAATTCACTGCTTATGCTATTGTTTCCCAACCTTTTTGGCTGGTGACCCCTTAAAACAAAGAAATGATACTCTCCTTTGGCCATTTCAACCAAACAGTGTTTTTTTTTCTAATTTAACAGGAAAAAACGCAAGAATTAGAGGTAGGTCTGAGAAAAATAATAATTTAGTGTGTCAGAAATATGGAAAGTTTCCTATCCTGTTCATCATCCTCTGTCCCCTTGGGGGGGCTCCAACCCCTGGGTGGGGACCACTGCTTTATGCAATAAATAGCAGTCATAAAGGATGTTTTTCATGCAGGGGATTGGGCCTGCTTGTGACACGTGTGGAATATGCAAGTAGTGTGCATGATTGTAAAGCTACATCAGTCGGACACGTGTGCGCTGTGACGACCAGCCAGCTCACGTTTCTTTAAAAAACATTGTCGTAACTATAATCTCAGATCTTGCAGATTGAGTCCAATCCCCACCTTGAAGGACATAAATATTCATGTACAGGAAGCAATAATCTGAAAGGAGACTTTTGATCAGTTTTATATTAAAGTTTCTTTTGCAGCAACGTTTTTCTCTTCAACCAGGAATTAAAGTGTGATTCTGTGCTGAAAGCAAGATGCTTGTGGAGGTGAGTGCTGGCGGGGAGCCATAGCTTTGTGTAGTTGTGTTGTTGTTTGAGTCAGATGAGACCTTAGCATGTGTCCCAAACACACACACATAGACACACACACACACACACACACACACACACACACAGCTCTTGCCCAGCCCTCTATCGAGGGTTTAGGCGAGCTTTGTTAACACGATGTCAAGCAAACTTAAAAAAAAAATCTCAATCCTCTGCTCTCCCCCACCCCCCTCCACACACACACACACACACACACACACACACACTCTTGCTCCTCTCTCTCAATCCTTCTCACTCTCTCTTTTAAGTGTCATCGCTTTGCTGTCAGGAGGAAAAAAGTGATCAGAAGCTTGCAAGAAGAAATCACGCCAAAGATTTCTGCTCTCTCTCTCGCACACACTCACGTCCATTCGCGCAGACACACTATGGAATTCTCAACACACACACACACACACACTGAACATGTATGTTACAGTAATTAAGTCACACATTAGACAGCTTGAGAGATCCACAGCTTGATGCCTATCTGAAGCCACTTGAGAAGAGGATGTAATATGTGTGTGTGCAGCACACACTCTCCTACGTTAGCTAATTAAAGCGGAGCGTGCTGCAGGGGGTCAGCAGACCTGTGTGTCGCATCCCTGACATGATTGATTGTGACTGTCAGGGCTCCCAGCTGGGTGTCTCCCTGCGTCGGGCCTCGAATAAAGGATTACACAGGCCCTCTGTAACCTTGGCTGGCTTTGTGTGCCTGGGTCCCGCATCAAAGACCCGGCGGGAGACATTAGCATTTTTAATGAGCAGGCCGGGCCCCGTGCTGGCACAGGATGCCTGATCACTTTCATCAGAACAGCACAGAGCGGAGATGGGAGGGTGGCACAAACGGAGGCCACTGCAAGAGACTACATACATGCAGGAAGCCAGACACGTACTGTAGATTTAAACTTAAACTACATGTCACAACTCACACTGCGCGCTTCTTTAAAAAGTGTGCACCAGCAGCGGCATCTGTCTTACTCGTCTTCACGCACAATATCCCTCTCTTTCCTGAAAGAGATGAATAAAGACGTAAAGCTTCACATCTCGCTGTGATTCAGTCCTCTCCCCCTCCTCTCTTCCTTGGAACCATGCTATTAAAGCCTCTTCCAGCAGACGTAAAGGCAGGATGAGGCCCATTTTGTTTAAGAAAGTGCTCCATTTTCAATTAAACTGAGACCTCTGCGTGGCCTTCAGAAAAGTTCTGAAAGACGGAGGGTGAGATCGCCTGATCTGCGTACACTTAACTCTTTAATGCAGTTTTTTTTAAAAGTGGTCGAGCCGTCTAAAACAAACACATTCTTTGGTGCACAATAAGCATGAAACAAGCTGGAGTTTAAGAAAAAGCCTGGAAAAGTGAGAAACCTCGGCGCCTAAGAAGAAAAACACTAAGATGGAAAGCAGTGCCATATCGCCTTGGGTGGAGGTTATACATTCAAAAACAGAGCGACCCATACAATAACAACCCTAAAACATTTTCAACATGGCGCCTAACTGCATTTTGTTCATTTGCTCCAGACACCAGCACCAGAGCCTCTAGGAAATGATGAATAAATGCACGTCTCCTACCTTCTCTCTGGCTGAAAATTGAGAAAGCACCAACAGGGGCAAACATATGCCATTTGTGCCATGTGACGAGCACATTAAATCTTCATCACAGGAAAAAGCCTCTTTATTGGCAGCTGTAGTTTCGACACAATGCCAAGAAGAGCTGGAGGCCAACACAATGGAGGAAAATAAGAGAAGGAGTAACACATCATCAACAAAAGCCACAAAACTGATCACAACTACAGCAGCTGCGAGGAAACAGGAAGTAGAATATGAATAAGAGGAACAGTGGCTCAAACTCAAATCCAGTTAGGTAACATTATCGGTCTATCAGTCTTTGATGTTTCCTTTCTGCTCTCTGTGGTGTGCTATCATCACAGACTCCTTGCAAGCCCAAGACGGCTTGGAATAAACCCTAAACTGTGGAAACAGTTGCTCCAAAGCCTGAGATGCAAATTTGCCACAATAGCGAGGATAGCTGCTAAATCTCTGCCCGTGAATAGCACGGCGAGAGACTTCCAAGACTTAATATCCCCTTAGAAGTCTATTATCTCTGCCTGGCAACTTGCATCTCGACAAAACACACAATCCCGAATGCACAGAACTTTAAAGCAAACTGCAATCGTTGCATCTGGCACTTTTAAATAAGCAAACCTTATCAACAGCTAGGCCCACTAAAACAAAGACGGCTGTTTATATGTCTTTTTTCATTTCTTTCCTTTCTTTCTTCGTACATATTCCCCAACACACACGCACATACACACACACCTCCCCCAGTTTTTCCTTTGAGGATGACGTTCAGATATGGACATCATTTGATGTGACTCATCAAAGCAGAGATCGGGGTGTGACAGGAGCGTCTCCCGATGTTTGCCTCGCTCTCCCGCTGTCAGCCGAGCGGACACACAGTCAGGAGCCGGGAGGTGACCACTGGAAACTTTTCATTTGATCAACTGATAGGCATACACAGGGCCTCTCTTCAGCTCAGTTCAAAACAGAAATCAAGGATATGGACGTGGCAGGACGCATATGCAGAGAAAGGTTCCCTGACGGGCTCCACTACGTACGTGGAACATAAAGGTGCAAAGGACATGAAGGTGTGTCAAAGCTGTGTGTATGTTGTGGTCTCTTCACAACATCTGCGCTGGTCTGCACTCTCTCCTGAGAGAAGATAGAGAGAGATGAAATGAGAACAAACAAGTGCAGGAGAAGAGAGGCAGCTCTCAGCAGTATCCTGCCTGTTGGACTTTAAAGAGCAGGAAAGAGACTGCTCGGCCTTTTCTCGCCTGCTAGCTCCAGCAGATAAGGAGGGACGCACTAAAGGGAACGTGAGGGACGGAAAGAGGGGGAAAAATAAACTGACAGGCCTGTGCAAGATGATAACATTAAAAAAAAAAACCCAGACCCATTAATCTGTCAAGAATCTGTGATGGTAATTACCAGCAATGTTTGTGTTCAATCATTGTGAGAAATCAAAGATGCTGCTTGGAGATTTACAGTCATGCTAGCAGCTCTGTGAGACTGCAGGTGCTTCGAGTTAACACCAGCTTGCTAATGCTAACATGCTCACAATGATGATCAGATTCACAATGTGTACCGTCATAGTTTGGCTGAGGCTGATGGGAATGTTGATGGATTGAGTCATAAACCAAACTGCTGGATAAATACAAACTTTGACCTGTCGGTGGCGCTTGATGAAAAGTCAGGGCATCGTCAATGATTGGCAATCCATCCAATGGCCGTTGAGACATTTCACTAAAAACCACAAATGTCAACCTTGTGGTGGCGCTAAAGGGGAAGAGTTACCCAATTTATCTGGAGAACACCAATGTCTGTAGGTAATTTAAAGGCAATCTATCCAATAGTTGAGTATATAATGCAAGAAATGGTGTTTTCCTTCAGTTTTGGGGTGTAATTCACTCTGTGCATCGACTAAAAGTGGCTCCAAGATTTACTATTCATGCCGGGGACACACAAGAGGCGGAAGCATCACAAAGCGCTGTCTGCTTCCTTTCAGCACCCACGTGACCCAGACGAGCTGGCGCGGAGCTTCACGGCCGACTTATGATCTGCAGCGATAGTTTCGCCGTCTGTTCTATTTTCTCGGCGCACCGCCACCTAATCTGGCAAGAAAACACTGATAATCTTTTCTAAACCATATGAATGATATATATGATATAAATGATCAGATTGTGATAAATGATGAAACATGCATCCCGTGCTTGCCAGCCCTTTTGATTTCCCTGCTGTTCTCCCCCACTAAATGATGAAATATCAAAATGTGCCCATTATTAGAAATAGTATCGCTGCTGTTTGTGATTGTCGTTTTTTAAAATCATGTACTTATTCCACATGTTTATCCGTTGTGTCTAAACACAGAGCAACACACACACACACACACACACAGACACACACACACAGACACACACACACACACACACACACACACACACACACACACACACACACACACACAGAGGCAGGAGATAAGCCCCTCCCTGCAGATCATTGAAGTGACGCCCTGCTTATCCAGGTCAGGAAAACATAAAAAGCTTTACGTTATAAAGATCGCCTTCATGAGTCAAGCTGCTGTTGACTGGTGAAGAAATGCACTTCTGATGTGAACAGCCAGGCTACTTCTCGGGCGAGAATTGACATATCCGATGTGTTTCATGGCACTTCCGCCTCCTGTGTGCTCCGGCGTTCGCTTCATCCATCATGTCCTCTTCTGTCTCTTTGCCTCTGCCATGGCGGCCATGCTGGGAATGCAGAGCTAGCGTCTTCAAACTGATCTTCACGCTGTTATTTTAGGGTAAATCGTTGCTTAATGACGCTTAAAGTGAACGCACCTTTCGTTGGTCCATTTTGGAAGTTGTTTGCTACGTGTCAAACATTAGATCAACTGTCTTTATCTGAAGGGAAAAAGTTGAGCTGAGCGACATCCTGCTCAGACCAGTTGTCTGTTTTGCCACATCAAAGAGAAATCCCGGCTTTATTAAACGGCGCCGCACGCCTTCGCCCGCTGCTATGCAGTTAATGTGGCTGGTGTGATGGTTTGTAATGGCAGCAGTGATCGGGTGACAGGCAGCGCAAGGGCAACTTTAGCTAGTTGAGCTAAAGTGGTGAAATGACTGCAGAGTCTACAGCTGCAGTTCAAAGCCTATCAGCGTTTGAATCTTAACAAGAAGGAAAAAAGGCCCCTGTGCATAGGGAGAGAGGGCAGAGCCTGACTTAGATCTTCAACCTCAGCGCGCACACACACGCGCAAATTCACAGCTCAGGCAAACGCATACACTGACATCAAAACACAAACATTAAAGGGCACACAAACAATCACATCAAGACACACAGCAAGAGCCACAAGAGTGCTGACACACAAATATACAAAAAGCAAACAAGTTCATACGCACACATCAAGAAATCACCAAACACACACACACACACACACACACACACACGGCATGAGCCCTGTGTTCCTGGCTGGCCAGCTGTGGGAGGTCACACAGACATGACAGCTCTGCTATCAGGCCAGCATTAAGGCCTGCCGCTTTAAACACAGCCTTTTGAAGTCACACCAAAGTCAGACACTAGGATCTCTCATCTCCCATCTCCCTTTTAACACTGCAGTGCCGACATTTCATTCTGCCACCCCTTTCATGCTCCCAGCTTTGAATTCAGCCTTTTAAAAGACTAATTTTAACTTCTTCAAGGCTGGAAAAACAGGCAAAGGCGTGTCGTTAAGATTCTTCCGCCTGACGTGCCTCTTTTCCAGCCAAGTAACGAGTGTTCAAAGGTAGCCAAGGTCCACCAAAGTAACGCCGCGCCTCTGATGTTCAGTGTCAGCGGGCTGATAAACGGAGCATTATGCCTTTGACGAGTTTTGCAGATCAGCTTTTATCTTGAGGGTATCACGCTAAAATCATTGTGAAAATATAATCATGACACCCAAGAATCCTGAGAAGTTACCCTCATGGAACATCTCATATGCGAATGTGATGAATGTGTTAATGAAGGATTTCCTCTCTCATCATTCCAGTATGAGATTACAATCATCCAAACCTTGTTGGTCTGTTGTTTAACTTCAAATTTCATAAAATAAAATAAGTCCTCAAACCAAAAAAACAAAGAGTTTGCTTGCCTATATTGGTCAGTCTGACCCACTTGAGCATTTTGGTTATGTTGTGCCTTCATTGGTAGGACAACTAATTTAATTATACCAGCATTTCAGAGCTAAATCAATTAATGTCAGTGGAGTTGCCATGATCACGTGCTTGTCTCGAGTCGCTAACGTTTAAAAGCAGTGCCCTCCTTAGCTCTGTTTAGGGTGAATGGTAACTTGCAACTTATCATCATGGATTTTCAGGATGTTGTGATTTTGCTTGGCATCTACTGTTCTGTTTATCGTCCCTAAATGATGACAAAGCCCATCTGACATCATGGCAACCCACTGAGAGGCAGTCAGGCGCGCTGCTTCGACCCAACTCGGCACAACTTTGCACATTCAAACAGGTACTGGAAATGGAAATCAGCATGGCACGGTTTGACTAGGTGCGGCCTAAAGTGCCGATGGAAAAGCTGTACAAGCCACCAAGCTTTCAGCACCGTCTGTATCAGGAGACTGAATGAATCTCAGTCCCACTATCTGCTCCGAACGAGGCTTAAAACTTGAAATGAATGAAATGAAATGATTTTATCTTCACGCTCAAAAGAGCCCAAAGTTGGCTGTTGTTAGGAGATGAGACCACAGTCTACGGATGAGGCGCGAATGCCTGGAGGCTGGATAAGGCTCAAACTGCATAAGTTTAGAACTGTTCCAAATGGCCAGTCAAAGGTGGGTTGAAAAGCTGGCCGTCATGGAGATAGGCGAGACAAGATGAGTCATACAAACAGGGATAACAGAAAACGCTTTCGGACAGCATCTCTTTGAAGGCTCTCGCGGCATCGCAGTTGCTTTTTGCACACGCAGAGTGACAGAGGAAGAAAAAAGCTCGAGAGAGAGGTTCAAACCCTGCCTGCTTCCTTACCCCCCAACACCTTGTGCCTGTCCGATTGTGTGTTAAGAATGTGCCATCGCTGCACCTCCTGCTTTACGGCTGTCATTGTAAGATGTTTGAACAGATGACTGATGCTGCTGTTTGTCTGGTGAGGACAGTGCCCATAAAGAGACCATCGAGGAAACACTCTGTATATGATGTATTTACAGGAACCAGCTCCGTCTTCATCTAACTCAGAAGCCACTTTGTTTGAACGTGCCGTATTTCATCGGAACTCAAAATAAGTGATGACAGGCTGAGTTTGAGGCGCTGAAAAGTGGTCTTCACAGACCGAGGTGAGAACCCTCGTCCGTTTGCTTTTGGGTTGGAACAGCTAACGTGTATGCCCCCCCCCCTTCCCCAGCCAAACACACACACACACACACAGACACACACACACACACACCCCTCCACAGCCCTCCTCTGTAGCTGACCCAGTCAAATTTTTCTGTTTACTCCACTCAGTGTTTCGCAGTTGAACAGATCAAACGCGCTGCTAAGCTGTGGGTTTGTTTACTCCGGCTCTGACCCACACCCAGCCAGGGACGCGCAAGCACTGCAGCTCTTTTTCCACATTTGGCATTTTTTGCTTTTCATCTGGATCACAGCCTTCTCCTCCCTCCCCTCCCTCATTCCTTCTTCTGATGACTCCCCCTGCCCTCTTTGCCCCTGAAAAGTTTTGTTCAGCAGATACTCAAGGCTTTTTGCATGTCTCAGTTTTCTGTAGACATCCAAATGTAATCGATTACCCGTTTTGCTTCTTCTCCACTGCACCTGTGAAGCCTTCATCTACACTTCTCATGGCTTCTTTCATCACAGTTATGAAGTGTTTTTCTCCTCACACACACACCCTCTGCTTGATTTTCCCTGCCTTCTCACACGTTCCCTGTTATCCTTTCTAATTCTCTGCTTTGAAACAATTCTCCCCTCTTTGTGCGCTCTCCCAGTCACGCACAGGCGTACGCATTCCCTTGCAAGCAAATGCACTCACATGCATGCTCACACGTATGCTGATGCAGGCTGTGTGTGATGTGAAGCCAGGTCCGCTCCTTTCCCAGGCAGACCAGCAGGAGTGAAGACCCTCAGCTCAGAGTTCACCTACCTCCTTGGCTCTTTCTCTCTCCTTCCTCCCTTTCTTCTTTTTTTCTTTCCGACAAGGTAAAGGCTGAGAACGGTCAGATTACATCACTGTAGGGGAGTCCAGGAGGATGTAGAACTGTAATGCCAAATAACCAGCAGTGATGATTGCATAACGTCATGTGTTCTTCATCTTTAAAGCTTAGCAGCATGGATCTCTTTCATTTGTAGTCTAATCCTTGGATTCAGAATTAAGACCACAGGCTGTATCAAACATGGACGTAGTCTCCATGATGTCACCCATAGTCAGCCATTGTGAAGTTCAGTGACAGTGGCTCCATCTTGGCAGTGCCTGTCTCCGCCAAAATCCCACCTAATCCAAAAATGGACAAAGAGGTGGAGCCTGGATGGCCCCAGTGAAGCCTGGTTGTTTAAACCTAGCGGCTAGCTGTCACTCAAAGGAGCCATGCACATAAGTATGCAAACTCTAAGCCTTAATATCATTCAAACACGTCAGTTATGTAAAATTTGCCCCCTGTACAGTTGTCATGAACAGGGAAAATTACAAATAGAGAACAAAACTGTTTTGTATCAGGCTGTAAGCATGTTTATTTCTGCTGTAAAGCCGTGCATTTTAGTGTGGGGGTCTGTGGGGTTGACTCGCTTTTGTAGCCAGCCTCAAGTGGCCATTTGAGGAACTGCAGGTTTTGGCACCTCTACATTCATTTTCCAGCGCTGTGGTTTGCCGTTTGGTTAAGACAGGTTCATCCTGATGGTTTCTACAGCTCAAGAAATAGAGCTGGAAATGAATTCTGAGGCTAGCACTCCCATAACCAAGAGTTTCTCCCTGTGTGTTACATTAGACCTGAAAATGTGACCGAAACGTACTTGGGTGAATGTAACCTTTACTATCTGAGGAGGATGTGTGCTTCACTCACCGCCAGGTCACTGTCTCGTTTCTCACGACCAGCTCACGCAGACCAGACCTTCTTCCCTCAGGAGCCGCTCCGTTGGGCCACTCGGCCAGCCAGCTCTTCACTTCACTGCGGATAATCAAAAAGGTGTATATAGCATATATACACAGTTTGCAGTGGAGGGTGAAACAAACTTTATTTTCTGAGTCTCTTTTGTTTCCAAAATGTCTCTCCTTTGGCATGTCTCCTCGTGGCGTGTCCAAAATCTCTCTGCCACAGGTGAAGCTGCTGGTGGTTAATGAGTCTGAGCCACATGTGTGATGTCAGTATGACCCTGCTTCACCTTTGCCTGCCTAAATGCCTACTTCTGCAAGACATCTCCCCCAAAATAACCTGCTAAAACGCAATCATAACACGCTGAGATTTCAAATATATCAATGGTGGTCCTTCCTCTTTCTCTTCAATCAAAAATATTTCTAAGTAACTTCCCAAGGAAATCATGAATAAACTCATACAAAACCTATGAAAGAAAAGATTATTGTACTTTTCTCATGCATAATTTTAACCAAGATTATATCACATTAAATCGTTGCCCTTGCGTTGTGGCCTTTAGTGTTTTTTGGGGGTGTGTGAACATGTAAAACAGCTCATTACCCAGAGGGCTCCATAGTTATGTGGGTGTTGCTTGTATCTAAGAGACTGAAGGGGGGGCTGTGGTTTGGTGACTTTACTACATACTGTAGTGAATTCGCATTGCCCACAGGCATCATGCTAATACGCTCCCACACAGTTACAACCAACAAGAAACCTGATCTAGAACATCGGAGATATACTGCAGTACAAATAAAAATTGATAAATTTGTTATATGAGAATGTGCATCTCTAGCCTGAGAAGTCTTTTTTTTTTTTTTTTTAATTAAAGAGGCTGATTTGTTGTGATCCCCCTGTGTTTATCAAGGGGGCATGAGAGCATCCTTATTGTTTAAAAATCAGTGGGATGTTTGCAGGTTGGAGCAAAGAGAAGCCAGACCCACCATCTCTGCATGCAGCGCCCCAAACAAGAACCACATGTCCCAGTCCTGGTTCTTTAATTCTCTCTCTCTCATACCCCAACTTCCCTCTCTCCACCCCATCCTCATGCTACAGCTCTCCCCAGCTCCTCACCCTGGGAAAAAAAACGTGGAAGCTCAAAGATTCGAAAACACATGTGGTTAGCCATAAAACTTCACATGCACTCTGTGTACCCTAACCCCCCTCCAACCCCCAACCCCACCCTCCCGTCCCCTCCAACCACTCAGCCAACCGACACACACATCGACCTACAAGGAGGAGAAAAGTCATACATAAGAGGAGACGTGGAAACAATGGGACGAGGAGGAAGCAACATCAGGCAACAATCTGAGCTGTCTGTGGCGGCGAGCAAAAACAAAGAAGTTGGGGGGTTGGTGGTGGGACAGTGGTGACAGTCAGAAAGAAGGTGACTGCAGGCTACCATTCCTGCACGGGCCCAGAACAATGCCTATCCTGTGGCTTGGTGGGGCTGCGCTGTGCACTCGGTGAAATTCAAGACAAACGTAAACACCGAGGGAGGACAATGGCGCTCACTCTCTTTACAAAAGATGCTTTTCCTTCAGCTGCAGGGAGGATGCACACAGAGTCCCCCGGCGCGGCACGGCCGGCTATCATACCTCACGTCCTCGGCGGCCTTTTAGCAGCGCAGCATCCGATACGGCCGCGCTACATTGGTGGCAGATTGGGTTTCTGGCCCTCAACGTCAAAACTCTGTCTTCTTCATTTCCCAAAGCATTTGCGAGATACATAATCTCTTCAGATGCCTGCCATGTGATTAGGGAGAGAAATTTAATGCCTTTTTTTTTTTCAGCCGGAAAAAAAAACCTACTTTGCAAGATTTGTTTCAACCTTCAAATATTTTGGTCACATATGTTGGTCGTTAAGTTACCAGGAGCTTGTCTTCTAAAAACAGGAGCCATCCAGTGTATTGTTGCAAGCTTATAGACATAGGAAATCTTCTCTACTGGTATTCTGTATGACCCCACTCTCCTATAATGCGTATCAAAGCGATGCTAATATTCCTTTCTTTCAGTAATACTAAATTTGAACAGTCTATAAGCTACAATAATAACTCTGCTAATTTCTTTTTGATGGATACGTTCTGGTTCTTCTTGACCAAGCAGCCATCATCTGAATTTCAGCGAATTTGGCATTGGTTGATAGTGAAGGCGCGGGAGTCTGTCATTGGTTAGAGGGGAGAATGAGTTTAAAGTCACGTGATTGGTCACATGGTAGGGGGATCAGCCACCGCAGTGGCGCCTGGCCAGGTTCCAGACGAGGCCCCCGGGTTGACCACAGTCCCATGGCTGTCTGGGTCGGTGCCTGTGTGGAACAACTCACATGGCTGATCCAGGTTCCAAATGAAGGGGTTCAGGACCCAAAATTGGGGGTCTCACTCTCTCATATCCGTCTATGGTGGAATGATTGGAGTGTATTTAAATGAGGTTGAGGTTGGCGGTGACAGACAGCGAGCAGAATCTTTTCCCATGTCTTCTGTGTTCAGCTGTGCTCTGCTTTGATGCTGGAGACTCTACATTAACCTACAGCACGTTTAAATCCATGTTGCCATGTTTTTGTATCATGATAAGATCCTTTAGGTTTCAGACTATTTGCGCCCACTGAAAAGGGCATCTCCTTTGCTTTGTAGTGGATTTTCTTTGAAGGTGGTCAAGGTCACGTCTTTTGTATTACAACCACCCATTTGGAAAGTGCCTTGCACAGTGATGACTGCATACGGACGTCAAAGACTTGCCTCCACCAATCAAAGCGCATCTGTGTGATCCTGCTTCCACTTCCTGTTTTCCTGTTCCTGTGTGCCGTTGTTCACAGTCAGAGCCTTTGATCTCGCCTCGTGTGGGCGGGACAGGTAACAGACGTTGGATATCATCGGGGGAAACAATAGCAGGCAGAGATGTGGACATGAGGGGGCTGAGGTGGCATGTTGGCACAAAGTCGTGCCAATTCATTACCGAGCACAGCTGATTTTTTTAAAGTGCTGAACAGACAGTGGCCAGATCGCTGTCAGTACTCATTGTGTGAGACGAGTGTCTCACGAGGGCATGAATGTATGGATGTGATAAGGCTGGGAAACATTGTGTGTTTCTGCTGATGTCGGGCGCTGACTGAGCCTGAAAATCGGACTGAAAAGAGTTCATTTCTCTGGAAAAATCTCAAGCTCAATTTACTGTTTTCAATGGCACCTAATTGTTTATCAATGAGTGGAGTATGTTCAGTTGACTCGTGACAGCAAGGCTGGATTACCAGTGAGCAATGTGAGAATCTGCCCCGTGGCCCCAGACCCCCAGGGACCTCAAAAGCCCCTGGCTGACAATGTGTCTATGTACTTGTTTGGGAATTAGCACCACTGATGTACAATATCTATATGGTCTGCATAATTAGGAAATGTTGTTGCACTATAATGTCAAAAACTAATTCTAACACCTTTATTATTTTAGTTTGTTATTGTGCTCACATGGTGCATTTTCCTAAATAATGTTGTGGGGCCCAACAGCTTTTTTTGTTTTTGTCAGGGGCTCCCAAATAGCATAATACAGCATGGATTACGTGAAGTAAAAGTAAAAAGTACCAGATTAGTAAATTACTCAAAAGTAACTTTGCATTTTAATATATTTAGGGTGTTCGGGCCAGTGCAAAATAAAATAAAAAGTGTTTTTTCTCAGTGTTTTTCAGGAGGCACAGTCAGCACTTCATGATGTAACTGCTGACTTTTTTAGATTTTGGTTAAAAAAACAAAAAAAAAAAATGTGGTCAGATGTGACCAGTTACTGTTACTGGAGGCTGTGTCTTGTTTGTGGGTTTTGCTCCACCATCATTGCAGTGTGGTCTAAAGACAGGTGGTGCTTCTGCTTCTTCTTCCAGCAAGCTGCTAACTTGGCATCTGTAAAAGAGGCTCTCCTCACGCGCTCTACGCTCGATCGCTGCATTCAGAGCAGACCAGTTGGAACAAACTGGCTCAAAAATATACTCGAGTAAAGAGTAGAAATGTGGTTTAAAGCTCCGGGAAAAGACAGTAAGTGGTCCTTGAGTTAAAGTTATTTTGTCAGACTAATTTTGCTTTTTTTTTTTTTTTTTTTTTTGAGATGCTGGCAGTTAATCAGAAGTCTTTAAATACACCGCTTCTGCTTGAGTAGACTCACCGATGATCTCCAGCGAACACAGAACCGGCTAAATAATGTTCTGTAACCTTATCAAAAGACTGAAGTCATACAAACATACACAAATAAACTCTGCTTTGTCAAAGCACCTTTTAGCAATCCCCCAAAAGCCCCCAAATCTTAATACGCGCCCAGAAAGCGCCTGCATGTTTGAATAGCAGTGTGGAGTCTGCCTAACCCGGAGCACTCTTCAAAAAGATGACCCCATCTAAAATAGCCCTCTATACAAAGATCAGTTCACAAGGTCTTCTGACAGCGGAGCGCCGCTGAGTGAGAGCCTCTTAGTTCTAAAGCGTCCAAAGGATGGCCTTCAAGTGTATGCACTGACCTTTGCTGATGAAAGGACTGAAAATGGTATTTTAACAATATCATGATGCCCTTTCAATATGAAAGGCAGCATAAGCAACACTCTAAGCCAATGAGAGTTAAAAGGAGAGAGGGTGGCAGAGCAGCGTGGCGTGGCAAACTAAGATATCAGTGTGCATGTGTGTGACGCTATAAGCTGTTAACACATTTAAATGAAATAAGGTATCATGTCAGGTAGCCCGGTGCACGCTATGATCCAAGCTTTCTTTACGGCTTACACAAGCGTGGGTCTCCACTGATACCGCACGGAGGAAAAGCTTGACAAAAGCTGGCTAGAATTAACTTTACGATGTGTGTTTGGCAGTGAAGTACGATGCTGGTGATTCTACTTTTCTATTGTCAACAAATCCAATAAAGAGACCAACGCTAGAAAAGGAACTGATCCCTTTAACGAGGGCTGTCTGTGCAGCCAAAGCCTGGTTCAGATCAGTCCTCTGCGGTGTTGGAGGTAATGTGTTGCAAAAGTCCAGCGAGCGTGATGCAGAAGAGGAGTATCTGACGGGCCAACACGTCGTTTCTTTTAACCTTCTCATGGGATTTGTTGACAATAATAATAAATTTAGAAAAACACCAGCCTTTAAAGGGTTTCATGTTTCTCACCCCGACTATAAATCATCAACACCTCATATGAACTTTGTCGCTTTTTATTTCACCTGCAGGTCAGCTCATACCTCAGATTTGTGCTTTGTCTAAAAACAGTTCGCTCATACCAGCCATTAAAAGATGCCTAAACTTTATCTGGAGGGCGTCTGCAGCTTAAATTAGGCGAATCATATCTCCCCAATATCTCTCCAAATAAGCCTTTATCACTATTTGACTTGCAGTTGAAGGGAATTTTGCACTAAAATGCTTGAAACTTTGCTAAGTACCCACTTGGTTTGTCTATCTTAGATGCAGGTTTTGACCATCACTTATTATAAAGTGTCTTTTAATGGCCAGTATGAACAGGAGGAACGGTTACAGCAGGCAGAGCCTGTTTCAGTGTTCACACGGACGCCTGGCTCATTTCATCAATTAGAGACGCATTTGAAAAATCGTCAACTTTTCCATTAAAGACAGAATTTAACCTACACATTTCACTCCTCAGACTCCCTGATCGCACCTGTAACTTACAGTCATGAAGCAGCTGGTTTTCAGCCACCCTGTGACTTATCATCTCACGCAGCCAAAGATCACATGACAAACCGTTAACAAATGTCTCATTAACACACACACTTACATACTCTCTCTCTCTCTGTCTCACACTGAAACACACAGAGGCTCTGGTGGCCAAATTAATGCATGTTTTAATTTCCAACAGGGAGTAAACTAAGAGCTGATAATGGATGCAAATCTGGCGGAGATTTCTCACTGGATCCAACGAGTTGCACTCTCCTCAGCGGGGTGTGTGTGCTGAAGTTTGTTCTACACACACACACACACACACACCACTGTTCCAACATTCCAATTAGAGGTAGGAAAATCCATAGAACACCCCATCACAAGACACACACACACACACAAAGAGAAAACCATAGGAAACCATTTGCTAATTTGAAAAATAGAACATTTTAATAAAGGCTACATCTCTTCATAATTACAATAATTAAAGTACCGAGGCATCTTTTCAACTGAGCTCTATAGAACGCATAATTTACAGTTTACAAGTGGAGCCAAGGAAGCCATGAAAAATATTATAAAACATAAACATGATGAAACGGATACTAAAAGGCATAAAAATATCTTTTCAACATAAGGCCCCTTGTAAAAACCAAGGGAGTAATAGGACCCTGAAAACTGGGTAAAACACGGCAAGAATCCATGTAGGCACAGCTACTGTACTCAGTTAAAACACTATGGACATAGTGTGTATCACCGCCATCATTCTCATCTGCAGCTCATAGTGCAGGCTTCAAATGCACACAGAGTAACCCGACTCAAAAGCAACTCAGTCACACAATCACATAGGTAAGCACGTTGGGGAGCACATAATAGAGCTTTTCGTTGGTAAATATTAATATGGGTGTAAACACATTTTGGGGACTCGAGGACCTGTTCAGGGCAGTTTCCTCTTAGTATATACGTAGGCTATTTGTGCGATGCCTGCGCCACTGAAACAAAGGCACTAAGACGCAACAGATCAAGGCTAGCTGGGCAGAGTCCCAGAGTAGGGAATTAAACATTAATAGCATTTTTTTGCTCCTTTTTCATAGCACACTCAGGGCCCTTCAGAGCAGATGGGGACACAGCCACAAATAGCACTGCAGTAGTAAATATATTATCAAACTTTTAAGTGATAGAGAGCCATTCTCAAAGCTTCAGCAGTAAGCTCTCCAGCCAAGAGATCAGAGATGTCCCACTAAATCTCCAGGAACAGGAGTGAAGTTTTTGAAGAGGTATTTTTGAAGTTTACAGTTCAATATGAGGGGCAGAAAATGAATAAAACCCATTTCCTTTGCTTGAGAACTGATGCTCAGACAGGGAAGAAAAAAAAAAAAAAAGAAGAAGAAAAAAATCACGGATGTGGAAAATTGGAGAAGTTTCTCCAACTCCAAGCAGCTTGTCCATGGAAGAATAACAGGGTCGGGGCAGGGATATTTCCAATAAATAGCAATAGAAATTTTAACACAGCAATACGAGCATCACAATACAATGCAATGTACATGTATATCTGCATATACATATTAGGCAGGGTCAGATAGGCTGTCAGTCTCAGATTTGAACCCACCGCCCGGCTTCTTTGAGGAGTGGTCATTCACCTAGAGTCTCGAGAGTTTTCTCTTCTGGAAACACGCCGATGTTTCAGTCCAGCAACACACAATCCTGTATTTTCTTCACTTCAAGGCAGACTGCTCACGTGATAGTCCTGTAATAGCGATAACTTGTCCTCCTTCCTGTTGCCTCTCCATCTTTCATCCGGCCCACCTGCCCAAACCTCGTCGACATTCCTTCAGCGACGTCTCCAGTCATGTAGTCTTAGCTTAAAAGACACATACTTTGTGTGTGTGTGTGTGTGTGTGTGTGTGTGTGTGTGTGTGTGTGTGCGCGCATATGAAGGAGCACATCCATGGTGGTGTGAAGTGTCCGTAGGAGTGTAATCCACAAGCCGGGCAGGTCCTCACTCCATCCTCTCCACCTTGCCCAGGATCTTGCCCTCGTAGGTGGGCAGCAAGGAGCCGTCGTCTGACACCTCCTCAAACACCGCACCGCACTCGAACTCATCACTGGCCTTCTTGAAGTAGTACCTGCACCAGAGAGACAAGACAGAGTTAACACCCCAAGAAAGCCTTTTTCATACACAACAAGACACAGCAGAGCTTATTAACCTATAAAAGGCAAAAGAAAGACCCTGAAAGTCAAACAGCTTGTTGCCACCCTCTTTGTTCGACCGTTTTAAACATCAAGCCTCATTTCCGCCACCCATGAAAAGTCACTCAGTCCACAATGAGCCGAGCCTGCTGAGCCTGCAGGCTCTGCTTTCTCAGGGTGGGGTGGAACCTGCTGCTGAAACGTCTTGGTCTAAAATAAGAGGCTTCATCCCTCCCTCTGTTCCTTCTCTCTTCTACGTCTCCCTTTCCTTTTTCTCCGTCGTGTTGTTGTGAGTTTGCCCCAGCTAACAGGGGCCAATTAGGCCAGTGTGCAAATGAAGGGGTCCTTTGACAAAGGCTGAAATTTTGGGTGCCTGCGAGTCTGCCTGTCATTACCCCCCCCCCCCCCGACTCCTACACACCAGCTCGCGCACATGTTACAAGACACACGTGCACAGGCTTTCACTCGCTCCTCATCCCCGTTTCATTATGACGGGGACAAAGAAAAGAACAGAGACAAAGTGGAGGAGGAGGAAGAGCAAGTACACGGTGTCCTTCCTCACCCCTGTTGAGCCCTCGCTGGGCGCTATAGGAAGGAAAGCCCACTGACAACTTTCTGTGCGCGCTGATGAAAAATAAAAACCTAAGGAGGGGCTTCTCGTCAGCCATGACTTCACTGGGCCATTAATGATGCAACCCCCCCCCCCCCCCCCCCCCAGTCCTCATTTTAGAGGAAGAGAAACCAGCAGGGGTGGATTGGTTTCTGGGAGGGGGGGGGGGGGGGTGTTCAGAATTCACTCATAAACTATGTAATGGAAAAATGCCTCGGTTTGCTCCATGTGTGGGGTGACTGGAATGTGGGTATGTTTGTGAGCATTTTGTTTTTAATGAGACGGGAGGCTGACAAAGTTGAACATGCAATACTTTTAAAAGGAGGAGGAAAAAAAAAAATGCCTGCAAAGGTGCCTGAGTGCACATGCGCCAATCAGGAAATCAGGATGAGGGTGGTCACTAATGAAAAGCAGCTCCATCTGAAATACAGGAAGGCTTCAACTAAACGGAGCACAGGAGGTCTCTCCTGTGAGTAAATAAGACAAAGTAGATAATTAAGAGGACATGAAAGAGCGTAAGACATGTCTAATAACTGTATCCTCCATTCCTATCTGGGGGGGGGGGGGGGGGAGAACTGAGTTGTTGGACTGTTAAAAAAAATCTTCAAAGAGTCATGATCTTTTTTGCTGAGAGAGACAGAGACAGAGAGAGAGCCCGAATTTCCACTGGAACATGTTTTATGTGGCTAGATTCCCCCCCACCCCCCACCCCCCCCATTTGCACTGACATCTGGCACCAATATCGTCTGGCAGGGCCCAGCAGTACTGTTCTTTGTTGAACCGCTGCCATGTTGAAATGACCCAACTCCACACATTCTCTGGCTGCTATTAAAGCGCCGCGCAGGTCTCTTTCCAAAAAATGTGGATGGTATGACACAGGAACTGAGACAGCGAGCCAGAGAGAGAAGAAGAGTGTGTGTGTGTGGGGGGGGGAGGCGGCAGACAGATGTGGAGGACTCGAGCTAAGTGCTTGTCACTTTTGTTGATCCAAAAACGCTGCACACATCTGGACAGGAGGAAGTTTCTATCAGTTCTTTTCCTTTTTTTTCCTCCAGAAACAGTCTGATACCTGTAATTATTAACACAATACCCAACCCATGCTTATCCTGGAGACCGTGGCAGCCTAAACAATAAATGTTTGATCTTTTCCCTTTAATGCCCACTGGAAAGGAGCAATCAAAGCGAAATCTCTCTCCGCAAACACACGCTGAAGCTGTGCGGCCTCAGTCAGGGCCCTGAAGTACAGCAAACAAGCGAATCTGGCATTTAACAATCAGCCTTTCAAAAATATCCATAAAATGATTACAACATGTGTAAACACTGTGCGTGTTCCACACAAGCACATTCATGTGTACATACACACACACACACACACACACACACACACACACACACCAGGGCAGGAAAAAAAGAGGCCCTGATAGCATCAGTGAAGAATTTGCACGCTGGCCATTTGTGTGAGTCTTTGTTGGTTGAAATGAAAGGGGCCGGGGCTTCAAAGCCATGTGTATTAAGTGTGCCTTAGCATGGAAATCAATACCAGATGGGACCCAAATCACTGCAGTTCAAACTCTTCCACTAACCCCCGCACCACCCACCCTCCCTCGCTCTTGTCCTTTCCTTTTCATTGCACCCCCTTCTACACACACACGCACACACACACACACACACACAAAAACCACAGAGGCCTGAATCTGACTGCACACACACACACACACACACAGAAACAAACACTGATAGCGGCGCTCCACATAGACACGGATAAACTCATAAATGTGGAGAAAACAGATGAGGTCACAAAGGCGCTGAGCACCATTCAAAGACAGAGATTTACCATGAGACAGCGCAGCCGCTCAGCTAGCTAGCATTAGATGTCCTCGCTTCAGTCTGTGCTTTGCTTTGGTCCGGCCCTGTTTTGATGGCTCACGTCGGCTGAAATGTCCAGTCATGCTGAGACTCTAACGATCGCACATTGCAAATTCAGCCGTACAGCTCCCACCACGCCGGAGACACCGGCCATTAATCCTCTACTTCTTGCCCGTGTCATTGCCACTTTAGGAAAGTGTAGCTTTCATTATTGGACGTTTCACTTTCAGACTACAACCTGAACGTTTCATTTTTCATTCTCAAGCATTGTTTGACATCGAAGTCAATGACCTGACTCTGTTTTATTGCCGGCTTTCACAATATCACAGCTGCATCGACGGTAAAATCCCCGTTACGTCATTGAGGATCACTCTTGTGAAACTCAAACCGACACTTTGTCCATTCCACTTTCCCTCTACACACCTGTAGTTGCCCTTCTTGCGGAGCTGCTCCTTGAAGTGGCCCAGGGTGAGACTGTGGCTCTTCATGGTCCTCCGGTAGGGGATCACCTCGCCACAGAAGAAATACGTCACCACCGTCTCGCCGCTGCACACCCCGTGGCTTGCTACACCCTTTTTACACTCCTTCATCCTGTGAGCAGACAAAAGAGGGAGACAATGAGCGCACACCTTCGTGATGCTTGACAACATAATGATCAAAAAGAGAAACGAGAAACAGAGCGAAGCTTCTAAGGGACTCTAACAATCTACTTCTTTCAGCAAGAGCGCACAGAAGACAGCACAAGCCTAGAAATACAGTAACAGCACCCTGACTGAAGAGTAACACTAGTGAGTGAGTGAGTGACCCAGTGCCATCAGTAAGTGTGTACTTGTGTGTTGTGTGTGCATGGAGAGGGGGCACTGTATTATCAATTCCCCTTCAGCTATGTCCAAGGCTTTGTAGGCCCACTTCAGAGGAGCTCTCTCTTTGCTAAGCTCTGCTCGGCCCAGCCGACTGCCAGCTCACTGAAGGACAGCCAATAAAAATGATACATATATATGAAAGGGATGTCTCGGTCAGGTGGTGCAGTGACTACACACTCCCCACACACAGCACAAATACACAAGATTCATGCAAACAGAGGCAGAGCCAGGCATCTGTGTACAAAGCTTAAAATAAGCTTTGCAAAAAAGGGGGTCACCTTCTCTTTTGAGTGACTGTATGTGGGTGTGTGCACGTGTGTGATTTGTGTAGGTTTGCACGTGACTACTCGTCTGTCTCCCTACATGTGCAGTGAGCAGTGCAGGTGTCAAGTAGGAAGAGTTAAAAGGGTGGAAGTACACTGCAAGGTGGAGGCTATGGCTGAGAGGAGGAGGAAGAGGAGCAGAGAGGAGGAGAGGAGAGGGAGGGCAGGACGCGAGAGGCATCGTACTCTTCTGATTGGAGACCGGGGCTGGTCGTCAGGAGGCCAGCAGGGATGGGGTTGGCTAGAGACGGAGGGACGGAGCCCTCACCCTGGACAGGCACTAGGTGGCTCTTCTCTTGCTGGAGACTGGACGTTGAATGCCTGGGAGGAGACGTGGAGACACTTTAATGCTAAATATACACACTGATATGTCCTTCAGTGACAATGCATCAACATATTTCTACAACAAAACCTGGAATGGCTCGAAACAAGCAAGAAAGCAGCACAAAGCTAAGAGCTACGTTCAACAACTTCTCCCCAGTTTCTGTGTACCTCTGCTTGGTGGTCTTGGTGGAAACCTCCTCCAGTCTGCGGCAGGCCTCCTCCAGCTGGGCCAAAGTGTTGGGAGGGGGCAGGGGAGGCATGGCTGGGTCCTGGATGAATGGCTGGGCTGGCTGGTGGCTACGTAGGTGGCCACAGCTTCCACCACCGCCCCACGTGTGCGTCTGGGTAGAAGAGCCTCCAAAGGATTTCTTGGTGCTCTGGTTACTGCAAGGGACACAGAAAATAAGACTACATGCATTAACGACATGCAACGGTGGGACATAAATTAGGACATTTTGGATTTAAAAAAAACTCCTGTAAAAACCCAAGCTCTCATGCTCACCTGTGCGACTTGTGCCTGCCCTGCCGTTTACTTTCCAGGATCCACTGCAACACATTCTGGGTGGGGTCTGTTGTGTCGCTGGGCAGCTGTAGGGGCCCGCAGTCCTCCATGCACCTCTCTGCTACTCCGTCCTCAGCCCTTGACCGACACACACGCCTGGACAGAGAGCTGGAGCGCCTGCGAGGAAGAGAGAGAATTAGCATTGCTAATTTTTCGACAATCAACATGAGAAAATAGGAAATAAATGAGACACGAATTCAAAGAAGTGCCTGGAACTGACCCCATGCTGCTGTCTGCCGAGATGGCCCCACACATCTCTCTGCCCAGGCTGCGGCTGCGCTGGTAAGGCTGGCAGGGCTGGCACTCTCCACTGCTGGAGCACAGGCCGTGCACCCTGAGGGCTGCCTCCCTTTCAATCTGCTCCTTAGTCTTGGGACTGGCATGATGGTGGATGTAGTGGTGGTGGATGTGTTTTGTGCTCTGCCTGCTGATGAGGGTCCTGCTGGGGCCCAAGGCCAGAGTGATGGCCCCTTGGTCAGGACTGGAGATAGAGGAACTGGAGGGCCCCGTCCTTACCAGGGATTTGATCCCGAAGCTTGCCCGCGTGAAGGGCTTGTGCTCTGGGGAGCTGGAGCGAGGGGAGTGGCGGACGACAGCGGGGGACTGGCAGCCGGGGGTCTTCAGGACGCGAGAGAGGTGATCGTCCAGGATCGCCTGGGGGTCCTCGTCAGATGAGCCAGGGAGGAGGGTCAAGGGGTGGGGAGAGAGCTGGGGAACACTTGCCATGATCTCTGTGTCTTCTCTTTCCTCCTCCTGGTAACAAGGCACACAAGATTATCAACTGAGGAACGAAAAAACAAAACACACACCTTATGACTGACTGAAACACGCACGAACCTCCTGAATCTGCTGCAGCCTCTCCTCCAAAGAGTTGATGGTGTCCTGCTTTCTCTTCAGGTTCTCCAGACGGGAGATGAGCTGGGCTGCAAACTCTGCCGGCTCCATCGGGACCATGTCCTTGGGAGGACGGCGAGTACGCTTTGGGGAGAAGGAGATACATTAGCCGCTGTCGTCTCTCCATGACCGAACCCCCGCCCTCCCCGACTTCTACAAAGATATCCGCACTCCTCCCTCCTCATCTGTCTACATGTATGCATTGTTCTCCACCAGCGCCCGCTCCATCATTGGTGGCAACGATCAGGGCACTTTCACAGGCACCCAGGGCTACGGGGTTGTTTTGGAGGGGTGGCAGGCCTGGTGTATGGTCACGCTGAGCTAGGCCTCGGCTGGTTCCCTCTGTCATCACCAGCAGGCCTCTTTAAAGTCAGCTCACTTCAAAGGCTTCCTTGTCAAATATCAAACACTCGGTGGGGGGAGAATAGGACGGTGGAGGGAGGGATGGAGGGATAGATAGATGGGAAGCAGTGGCTTTACATCTTGGAATAAAAGCCACATATCGACAGGGGGTGGAAGAGAACTCCAGGGAGGAAAGGATGAGGGATTAAAAAAAAAATGGGGAGAAGTTGAGATGCAGAGATGTGTGCTCGCAGGAGGGCAGAGAAAGAGAAAAAGAAGGAAGGAGTGGAGGAAAGAGATAAAGGTGCCAAAAAGGATGGAGATCAGTCAGGTTGAGGTAATTTATTCCCTCCATGTCACACACGGGGCAACTTTGAGGTACAGTATAGTGACAGTATGAGAACGTGTGTGTGTGTGTGTGTGTGTGTGTGTGTGTGTGTGCGCGCGCACATCTTAAATTATTTGCATTTTTGCACTGGGGCTTTCTTGATTTTTCTTCTTTTTTTGTTTCTCTCATCCCTTTGTAGTAGGGATGAAGGGGAGAAAAGAGTGAGAAAAAGAGGCGCTGTCTGATGGAGCCTAGGGCTGCTGCACCATGGGAATGGCAGCCATTGCCAAAAATCAGACGGGAAACAAAAACAAGAATAAAAGCGAAAATAAAGCAAAAGGGGGACAGTGAGAGAAGAGTGTCGAGAAGCAATCTGTGGATCTTTCCCTTAGACGAGTAACACTTGCTGCGTGTCTCATAATGTTGAAATAAAAAAGACGGTTACGTCAAGTTGCTTCTGTTGTTTCAACTTGTGCAAGATGCCCCCCCACCCCCCACCCCCACGTGCGCTCCGGACCTCCTTTCCAGCTCTTCTCTGCACCTGGAGTTAGCCTCTCTAAAGCCTTAAGCTACCAACTCCCCTCTGACCCACTGAGAGCTCACATGACACGCTCAAACTCTTCCCTAAGATCCTTCACTTTTAGTGGAGGGGGGGGGCTGACTGAGTGTGTGTGTATATGTATGTCGGGGGGGTGGGGGTGCTGTGGAAAAAAAGGGGGCCAGCTCTGTTGGAAGTTGTCACTTCCCTGTGCGTTTGCTCCATTCATCCTTGGATCAAAGTGCTGCGTGTGCGTGCTAGTGCGCGTGAATGTGTCTGAGTATCTTCGTGTTTTTGTTGGGAACCGGGCTGATTTCAGAGCCCTCGGGATAAAGCGGCAGAGATCTTCCTCATTTCTCCCTATTCTCCATATTTACAGCATCGGTAGGGAAGAAAAACCCCGGTGTGTTCCGAGCGCTGCGGCGATAAACAGCTTAGAGACCTCCCCGTCTCCCGCAGACTTCAAGGAACCCTAATGGGGGTGTAGGTGACACCAAAGGTAGCGTGGGGGCTCGTGTTTGTATGTGCGTATGTGCGCTTGTGCGTGTGTGTGAGTATGTGAGTGGGAGGCTGGATCTTTGACGCTACTCTTCAGATCTTTGCTGGTGTTGTTGAATTGAGAATGCCGAATACAGTTTGTGCGGTTCTATTCATAGAACCAAGAGAGACCCGGAACAGAGGGTGGTATGGAAATTACACTGTGGGACCCAGGTTCAGAAAGACTTCTGAGTGTGTGTGTGTGTGTGTGTGTGTGTGTGTGTGTGTGTGTGTTTGTGTACTTACAGGGAAAGCAGGCAGAGAGACTTGGCTGTTCATCCTCATGTTGCGCTGCATCTCTCTCTGTAGATGTTTCTTGGAGCCCAGTTTATAGGGAGGGATGCCATCTCTGGGGGCGTACAGAGAGATCACAATGGTCAATCACACAATCAGATAAATCATTTAAGACCAAACAGCCATTCAGGAAGGAGCTTGTTAGGCAAACGGCAAGATCAAATGCAGTTCAGGCTAGAATAAATCCAATTTATGAACTCTCCCATCCATTTTGTTTTTCATCTTTTAGACTCGATTTGAGAACAAAGAGGAGAATCATGCCAGCATTTCCGGTCGCGTTGGTCTGTCAGAGCAGACCAGGTGACATGGATCTGAGTGAGGTAGAAGGAGGTTGCGTTTGCCCTAGAAATGACACTCATTTTCAGCTCTGGCTCCGGCGCAGCGCTGGGAACCCTGCTGGCCATTTCCTTTCAACAGGACACACACTTGCACGCTCTGCAGTCACAGTGCTCTCTGCCCTACTGGCCACGAGTAGCGCCAGCATTAGCATTCCCCTACCGGTCTTTTCTACTGAGCCGAGGACACCGTTAGCATTAGCTACTCATTATACTCATTCAAAGATTTACTGCAGGACAGGACCCAGGGGTGTAGCTAACCTGGTTAAATCTATCTGAGGGACTGAACGGCTGACTGGCTTAAAAAATGAAATCAAACAACAAACAGCAAAGCTTCAAACTGAAGCGCTTGACAGTGCAGAACAGTGTCTTTTCTCCATGCTAAACAGCAGTTTCCTGGTGACCTAGCCTAACTGAGGAGCACTTTTCCACTTTTGCTTTGAAATGCCACAGTCATGCGCATAAGCAACCCCCCACCCCTCCACCACCACCACCACCACCACCCTCCCAATCTTCATTTGGCAAGCGCTGCCGCAGCCAGCCTCTGATCTCCGCACATCAAAAGGCTGGTTTGTAAGATAAGGTAATGTTTGAAGTCTGCGCAGCTGCATTCCCCAGCGTCCAAGCAAATCCATAAATAAGATATAAGCAAAAATCCCCCCTCCACCACTCTCTTTCTCTTCCCACCCAGCCGCCTCCTCCCCCGTCGCTTTTTCCCTTTTCTATTCTTTTCTTTATCTGCAAATGAGATTCAAATGTTTATGGGTCCTTTCAACTGACCTAAAGAGAGGCAGATATTCTGATCAAGAGCCGAGCGGGCAGGAATTGAAGGGGGGGGTGGGGGTTGGGGGTGGGTGGGGATTGTATCCCTGTGTCCAGGGCTTTGTCACTGCACTGGGCAAAGTACAGCAGAACAGGACTATATGGGCTCCGGTCACTTTGAAGCTGGGCTGTCTAGAGATAGGCCACAGCAGAGGACTCACCATTGTAAAAAAAAAAAAAAAAAAAAAACTCTTTACAGCTGCCATGTTTATGTGTGAACATCAGTGTCTTTAGCTCAGTCATGGTAAACCGTCAGTGACATCATCCACGCGGGGCTTCACGCCTCCCCTGTGAGATGAGGTAAAGAGGAACTTGTACCAAGACTGTTCCGCTTTCCGTCCAAAAACCAGCTCGACTGGAGCGCTCCTGGCCTTGAGCTGTGCACCGCGCAATGACTTCATAGCACCGTGTCACTTGAGAGACACGTGATTACGCCATTGTAATCCTTCAGAAGAACGAGGCCCGAGGCACGTACACAGATAAGCGCAAACCACATGCAGACAGAGACATAACACTTGACTACTTTTAAGATGAAACGATGAGCAGATTCCTTGATTAGTCAGAAGGCAGGTAATTACAACAGTTTTTATGACTGACCAATCGTTGGGAACTAAAATGCTGCACCGACTAATCAATTAGTCATCAACAATTAAACTATTCACCAACTATTTTGATAATCCTTTAACCGGTTTGGAATTTTTAAGGAAAAAAAAGTCAAAATTCTCTGATTCCACCTTCCTAAATGAGAATATTTTCTGGTTTCTTTACTCCTCCATGACAGTACACTGAACTTTTTTGGGTTGTGGATAAAACAAGACACGTTTGAGGATGGCATCTTGGGCTTTGAGAAACCTTTCAGCATTTTATAGACTAAAAAAACCTAATGGATTCATCCATTATCACCAAGGAATATAACTGTTAGCTGCAGCCCTACAACACTGAATCTAACCATTAACTGCAACCGTACACTGCTTTGTGAAACCAGCTTCCAACAGGGTCCACGGAAAGCCGCCGTACTCATTCCCATGTATCAGCTCACAAAGTCTCTGCATTTACAGTACAATGTTAAAGAGAGTTGTTTCAGAACAGAGGGATGGGGCTTCCGCTGATCCTTGCCACGTCCTGGCTGCACCAGCGTATCTTTAACTGTATTTCCACTACAGCAAACCATTCCTCCGGTCTGGCTACGACTCAGAGCTGAGGGAAAGTGTCACTTGGTCTTTTTTTTGATTTCCACAGCACCTCATTTCACATTCCCGAAACAGCCTCATGAGCTGACATTCTCTCTCTCTCACACACACACACTTGTTTGGTTAATATTCACTTACACACTGCTGTCAGTCATGGACATGGCATCGTCGGTCAAGGCGTCACTGGACACCTCGCTGTCATTGGTGCTGCTGACGGGGGCGAAAGAGCCCAAATGGCAGGTGTTGAGTGGGTCTCCTCTCTTGTATGATCTGGGGACGTTACAACAACATAAATCAGATTAATATTAATGAAACACTATGAAACAGTATCCAACAGGTGGGTGGCAGTTCACTTCTGCCTCCTGAGAAATCAGGTGAGTGTGTTTCACTTATGCTGAAGATTAACAGGCTGTGTCTTCAGAGATTAATGGCAGCGATTAAATGAGCGAGTGTGCATGTGTGAATTTGACCTTGTCTGCTACCGGCAACATGTGCACCCTGTAATGAATGAATGTGACCGGCTAATCTGAGGCCTAACGACCTCCTTCCCTCCAACACAAGTTCATCTCCGCTGGGAAAGCTGCGGTTTTCTCCTTATGGCCCATTTATGCCTTCTTAAATAGCCTAAAATGTCTCTCTTTCCATTTCTCTCATTCACGCTCACTCTTTCCTCAGCGTTCATCCCCCGCTGTGCATGCATTCTTGCCACGGTACAGCAGGAGGAGAAAAAGGGGGGAGTGACCAGAAGAAAACAGTATAGAGCGGAAGCATGAGAGTGTGTCAGAGAAGGGAAGAAAAGGGAGAGGGAAAAAAGGGGGGTCTTCATGAGGAGGGAGAGACCCAGCAGGACTAAAGCTGTAGGCCCCCCAACTCCAGGCTGACCTTCAGAGGGGCTTGCAAAGAGTCAGGTATTTAACACAGCTGGCCTTGCATTCTTCCCTCCCTGCCTGTCTCTCACCCCCTCATTTATCCTTTCTCCTCCCTCCCTTTCTTTCATGAGGTGCACCCCCCCCCCCCCCCTTCTGTCCTTCCTTTCCGCTCTCTTTCCCCTCACTTTCGCTCCAAAAGCATGCCTCGTAGTCCCCATCCCTAAGATTTCAAAAGGAAAAAAGATAAAAGTGGAGAAGGCGGCAAAGGAGGAAATCAGAGGAGAATTGACGCAAACAAGAAAAGAGGGAAGAAGAGAGCGAGAGGATTCGGGTGGGGAGGTGTTGATTCTGTACTGTAGCTGATGCCATTCAAGGGTTTGTTTTAAAAGAAAAAAAAAAGAAAGTCAGATGAGGAGGTGAGGAGAGGGAAGCGGAAAGGGGAGAAATGGGTTCCACATGTTTTGAGTCTGCAGGGTGACAATGGGCGGGGGAGAGAAAGGCACCAGGGCTTCATGTCATCTCTCATTGGGCAACAAGCTTCACACTATAGGAGAGCCCCCCACCACCAGCGACCAACACACACACACACACACACACCCAAGCTGTCAGTCCATGCAGTCCAAAGCAGGTAGCTGTCAGTTTGCTTATCCTGTCATACTCAGTGTAAAAGTTAAGAGTGTCCCAGTGGCAGCAGCAACAACAGGAGATGTCCCAGTGCTGCCACAGATTTCTATGTACACCCACTCCACAAGAAAAGCTTCAACTTGACTGGAATGCAGGTTGATTTTACCCCCTAAAAAACAGACAGGCGGAGACGGAAAGGCCATAACAAGCATCCAAAAGAAGCTACAGAACATCCATTTCAAAGTGCCATCAATAGACCTGCCATAGGTTTAAATCACTGCCAAAGGCTTGAGGACAGTGTGGTGCGGGAGGAGGCATAGCATAGCAATGTCATCATCTATTATTTGCTGGCTGGGGCCAGAGCCAGCCGTGCTCTGTGAACTTTTCCCGTGGAAGACGATCCCTCATTCTGCAGAACTATTTCAAAGGCCCGGAAATCCAGGCGAGCGCCAGCAGAGGGCTGCTGCTGGAGCTGGTGAGAGGGGCCGGAGAGCCGGGGAGGGAAAGACAGACAGAGCTCTCTGCGAACTTAAAAGTAACCCTGAACTGACTCGGGAGGAAAGCGTGTTGCGCTTTTACGCACGAGGTTTGCATCTGCCTATCACGCAGATTATTACTCATTCTGGGTCTAAATCTTAATGCTACCGAAAAGGTGGAGCAGACATACCTGTATCCCCTCTCGATCACCTCCACCGCCCGCATGGACACGGTGGCTCTCTGCGCCTTCGCCGACAGTCCAACCAGCGCTTTGGCTTTGAAATCACAGCTCCACTCCTCCTCTTCGTTGAGCGTGGGCAGGTATCCACACACAACTTTCAGGTCGCCCAGCCCGTTCGAGTTGACGTGACTCGGGTTCTCTCCCCCAGTCCTCACGTACTCGAGGTAAATGTCAGAGGTCAGGAACATCTGGTACGCGTTCTCCTCCATGTTGGTCTGGATCTCGGTCTGCGCCTGATCGAACATCGCAGAGTCAATGTGTTGCTTCTTGATATTATCCCGTATGAAGGTTTTGGTCGCGGGTTTGAGCTGCTTGGCCACAATGCTGTTGTTCTCGATGTAGCGCTTGTAAATTGCTTTGGCGACTCTCTGCGTTTTGGTATCCTTGAGGTCCATTTGCCTGAAGCCATTGCAGGCGAACCAGAAGTCTAAAGTATCGACGCATTTCTCTCGCTCCAGGAATGTCCTAAAAAGGTGAGCACCGTCCTGGTCCCCGAGGAGAGAGTGCAAAGACTTTGTCCACCGGGAAAGCGGCGAATCCGGGGAGGCACTCCCCTCTGGCTCCCCAAGACCATCCTCGTTCCTCCTCGCCGAGGAGCCCGGAGAGCCGAGCAGAACCGATTTGGGGGGATCCTGGGGTTTCATCATTGCGAGTTTGCCGGGGTAGCAGGGCGCCTCGCCCTCCTCCCCCGGCACCGGGGGTCGAGGAGCATCTTCTCTGAAACTACTGGCGATATGGTCCATAAGCGCCCGGCTCATGGCTCTGAAGGCAGCAGGAGAGAGCCTGTGTGTTGTTCGCCTCCTCTGAGCTTCTACTGTAATCTCCTCACTCTCTTATGTCAGCGGGGGAGCTTCTCTCGGGCTGCCCGTCTTCTCTCTGAAACACAAAGTATTGATCTAATCAAAACCAGATCCGCCCCAACTTCAAAGGGGGAGAGACGCAGTAAGAGTCTTTTCAGACCCTCGCTGACTTTTACAGAAGAAGACAGGCTAGTTCACAGAGAGAGAGAGGGAGAGAGGGAGAGAGAGGGGGAGAGGGAGAGAGAGAGAGAAATCAGAGAAAACGCTGCAGCAGCATTACATAAACAGCATGTCTTCATCTCTCGACCTGGAATGTGATCTCTGCCGAGCCGCTATTGGATTGGACGCAAATTAACAAGAATTTAACAGAGATTCCGCACATGCACTGTCGAGTGGAAAAACCACCTGAGCGATGCCTCAACTGAATCTACACCATCCTCCTTTTCGATAACAACATGAGAAGTAGTGATCACACGTATGCCAAGCGGGGCTATGACCCGAACACCATTAATAAGTCATTAATCCTTCAAAATGCCAGAGCATTACGCACGGACACGGCTTTATTAGCGCTTCCGGATCCATCACGCCTGATGTCAGGGTTATAGCCTGGATGCCTGCTGCAGAGCGCGAGCACATGTCCCTCTACCATCCCTGCCACTTTCTCATTTTCTGGCCAGTCATTTCTCTCCATCTCATCACAAGCGGCTAAATCACGTCAAATTGAGCCCCTCTGCGAGTACCTGTAGGACACCGATGTGGGACAAACTGGAAGAGATCGAAAAACGTGACCAACATAGTTAATAGAGTTCACTGGCTGCTGCGTTTGGTGTGCTAGCTGCTCACGGAGCTTTAACGCGCTCAAGTGTTTAAGTCATCCAGCTATCTGTTGTTCCATTATCGCAGAGGTGATGAGCAGTTTGTCACAGATGATCGTCTCTGCACCCCAAAGCATCAGTGCTCCAACGGATCAGCGGCTGATACGCAACATTACAGATGTCACTTTGTATCACTGACACACGGTTACAAGTGTTTAACTTGTCCGAGACAGGAGAGAAACGGATCCGGGCACAGCAACAACTCCAAATCTTTCTGTACTAACAGCAAAGGCTACTTCTAAAATACTAATAATAAAAAGATAAGCAACTCTTTAAAATTCTATTCCAGCAGACTACATTACAACCCCATTCACGTCAATACTGTCACGCAGTCCAGAGTCTGTTAAAGTTTCTTTAATGTTGCATTTAAGGCAGGAGAAAAAACAAGCCCCCTTTAACGTCCAATCCCAAGTACGCTAAAGTCTCAGATCTTGTGGGGGAGGAATTCCACAAAAAGAAACGAGCACTTCTTAGAAATATCTGCTTAAATATGAAATCACACAAAAAGCCCCCAAAAAGAAAACGAAGTGAATGATACAGAAACGGTTCGACGCGTTTTTCTGGTCTTTGAACGGAAGAAAAGCGGGTCGTTTTCCCCTGAACGTTACTTCAAAGGCGAGTCAACAGCACATCAAAGGGAGCTCCAGTGGGGGCCAGTTTGAGGAGGCACACACACTCCAGTAACTTACCATCGATCCACGAGTTCTCGACTCAAATTAAACTCCAGTTGTTGGTTGTTTTATCCACAAAAAAGCGCGTATAATCCACAGTGCTCGTCTCCACGACGCGTCCACATACAGTCCGTTCAGGTTTGAGTCGGTTTGCGGAGAGAAAAATGCACTCGAGAGGAAAAAAATACCGCTTTTCTCCCTCCTCCTTTTCTCCTCCCTACGGTTTCAGGCTGCCATGCCGCACGGTAGGTCTCTCCTGCAGGCGACTCCAACACCAACTGAGCCGACAGGCTGGAGCAGCGCACTTCAAAGTAAGGAACCGACTGCCGGGTCCCGACAGCTGCATAAAAAACAATTCCAGCTTGATGCCTCCGAAAAAAGGAAAACAAGCGGCGGAGCTTCCCGGATGCGTTTCAGTCACTCCGGGTGAAACATATTTTAAAGGTTGCTCGGTTTATTTCCCGACCTGCGAGCTTTTTGCCACGTTTTACCAATCTTTTCCCAGATCACGAAGTTTTAACTACATAGTGAGGACCTTATCAAAGACAAGCAATCTTGAGCCAACTCCCCGAGGCTTTGGAGCGTCAGAAGTAACTGATCTGCCGCCCCAATAGCATTATCGCTACAATCCCTCTGTTGCTACATAAACTTTAAAGACGCAGGGATCTTTTCTTTTCAAGACCCGCATAGTTTTTGAGATTAATCCGCTGGAGTCCCGGGGATGCACAATGCATGCACCGGCGTGTATCAAATAGCTCGTCCATGTCCTCATATGAATTTTTGGTCACATAACAAGAAGACAATAAGATGAAGATAATAAGAAGAATAATGAAACTATGATTTTTAATCCCCTTAAGGCACTATTTGGAAAGGATAGAGACGCAGATGTGCCCCTCCTGCAGGATTGAAAGGCTCGCTGGAGAAAACTTCAACAGGACAAAAGTTTTCTACATGAGGCTTACACCTGGCTATTTTAAGTAAAGTCACTTAAACGATCAACAGACGTCATTTAGATACAACATGCTGCAATAGGAAATCAGATCACAGTGCTGTTATCACTCCACAGCTCCTACCAGTGGCTATAAGGGCACATACATGCATGCACGCTAGATTAAAACGTCTGTTCAGTGAGGATAAATTCCCTGACGGATGTTATCATATCATTTAAGCAGCAAAAGAAGAAGTGCTCCTCTCTGCAGCTCTGACAGCTCTGCTTTGTGTGTGTGTGTGCGCCCTTTAACTGCAGCATAGATAACATGTAAAAGGAGTGAAAAGCCCACAGACAGATCAGACATTCAATAAACATCCATTCAGGGGTCAGACTGTGAGGAGCTGTTTGGATGCAGACAGCAGTGGTCATTTTGGACACACTTTATTCACGCTGGACCGGCTACAGGCGGCGATGTTAATAGTGTTTATAGAACAGAGTCAACAGTGTTGTGGATCGGTCTTTAGTGTTCAAATGAGCCACCACAGGAGATCCTCTGTACAAGAGGACTGGCTATATTCTTGAAAGGGAGACAGTAGGTGTCTGTGTGTCCTTGTTCTCTCAGTGGACAGAGATTCAAAAAGTACAGTACAAAGACAGCAAACACTTTGATCAGCCTGTTTGCTAAAGGTGCCGTGAAACTTTCTCCCTTGATACCTCGCTTCCCATCAAGGTTGATAAAAGAGGAAATTGCTCTTGAAGAGGCCATGATGACTAAGGGATTACTCATCATTCAAAGGCCACTTTATCGCGCTCACATCCTGCACAAAAACATTCCCAATGTGTTTGCATCAAACTCGCCATCCCACCAAAAGATGAACAGCACTGATTGCCAGCAGGGGTACTCACACCCCAGGGGGTACTTCTGCAACCGCTCAGGGGCATGTGGAAGGTTTGGGTGGTAGCACGGCTCATTTGGAAAAATAGAAATGTCGATTTTCATCAAAAATCAATCCACTTATTGAGTTAGCTGTTACACCGGAACACCACATGTTGAGAGAACATGAAAACTAGTTAGCAAGTGAGCAAAGAAGCTGAAACCATGAGCTGAAAGTGACGGATGAATGGTTGAAAAGTAAGGGTTAAACAGTGGAAAGAAATCGCACTGGAGGAGTAGCCGACCTGAGTTCATCTGACTGACAAGAAAGGTTGGAAACCACTGATGTACAGTAGATCTGACATGTGGAACCATGCCAGATGTGAGACACTCATGACTCAGTTAAAACAAGTCTGCACAAACACAGTTCCTTGTCTCCTAAAAGCTCATCCACACAGTCCAGGTCTTTCCATAGGTACACAGGTCATCTGGCTAATATACCGAGTGCTCGCCCGACAATGTCAGCCTTTGTTAACTTTGGAGGGCTGAGGCTGACCTCTGACAGTAAACACACCAGGGTGGAAGCCATCACCATGGCGATGGTGTGGACCCCCTGCCAGGACCAGGGGCCAGTTGAGCCCTCATGTCCTGCCTCGTCAACCCCCTCTATGGCTCATGGGAGGTCCCCATGGATTGGGTCTTCCCTGCTGCCCCTCAGGAGCTGACCTCAGGTCTGTGACTGGCCTGAGACCAGGGGTGTCCTTGGCTCCTGGCCCTATAAAAAGACCCTTGAAAGAGGGCTTCAGGGGGAGAGGTTATGGGGTGTAACTGTCTCTTGGTTTGGGAAGATATTATTACAGGGACAGGTCAAACTCAGCCTGACTACAAAGAGCCCCACGAATAGAGACTCATAAATCACGTGAGCCCGATCGATTCTTTAATGCCGCCTGCTTCTTTTTTGCATGTGCACAAAATACACAAAGCAACTTAATTTCCTACAGCGTCTGAAGTCATATTTGATGAAAAGCACCATCTAACAACTAAAGAGGACTACAGAGGCTTTTACGACTGTGTTATATGGTCTCCTGAGCAGCTTTGGCCTGTCGTAACTGCTACTGGCCACCTCAGTTGCAGTCTTAAACACTCAGAGTGTGTGTGTGTGTGTGTCTACCGGTGCTGTCCTCTCTGTGCTGCAGCTCTGTGATCAGTAACTGCTCTCAATTACAGTATTGTGTGCTGTTCCTTTCGGCTTGGGGTTAAACTCTTTGCAGACCCCTTTGAAGTGCTCATCCCTTTATCTCAAGCCAGAGCCAAGAATTTGGGGGGAGGACAATGGAAAATGAAACCAAGAGGGAAGCTTATGGCAATTATCAACCAGGGCCATGAGGAGGAAGTCAGCTCACACAGTCACAGAAAGAGAGAGAGCAGATAAAGAGAGCAGGAGACAGCCAATGTAGGACAGGGGGTTACTGTTTCAAGTTTGTTTGGTGTGTACACACCCCGGGCAACAACCGACTGCCGAGAGAGGAAATGGAGGCTACCTCTTCAAAGTAGGTGACAACAGGGGGACAATGGCCTCTGAAGGGAGCAAGGAGCTGATGAGAGGAGCTGCGGTGGAGGTGGGGGGTGCAGGGGGTCAAAACACAACACAAGCCAGGACCAAAGAGTGGCAGAAGAGGACGGGAGGAGAAGGATGGAGGAGAACGGAGGCAGAAGTGCTGTTGTCAGCAGAATCAAATGGCACGCAGAGAGCTGGGGAAGATACAATTAAAGTGTGGAGTTAAGACAGGCTTTGAAGTTGGACATGGTGCATAATACCCTTAAAAGTTAAGGAAGGGCAACAATTCGCCAGTTTGTTATGGGGCTGTTTTGAAAGAGGAAGAGGAGGGAAAAAAAGAGCGCAAGTGGTGGGAGGGTTTGTTTTTGAAAGGGTTCAGTTTGAGGGGAATGAAGTTGGATTTCAAGCGCCAATTGGCCCCAGAAGGATGTTTTTTTTTATTTTTTTTTGCAAAACAGAGAATGTAAAGTGCAAGTGGGAGTCGGCGCCTACCTGTGCATTTTGATGATGGGGATGAGTGTGTGAAAGATGGAAGAAGGGAAAGAGAGATGTGTCAGACAGAGTGGAAAGGGGAGCGAGGCAGGTGAAAGAGAAAAGGACTAAGAGGAAAGAATGAGACATGAAATAGGTAGGGAATTGGTAGCGAAGGAAGGCAGAGAGGAAATAAAAGAGAGGCAAGGGGGGGGGGGCTGTTGAAGGTTATTTATTGGTTTTTTTCCCTCGTTTTAATCCCATTTTGCGCTTGACTTTTAAGTCTACCAATGTATAGAAACAATGTCGGATGCACTGTCTAATCCCGTTTGGGCCATGAAGCTCACTCCACACTGACAGTAATGACTTTCATTTCCTCTGCTGCTCGCACTGAAGCACCATGCAGACACTTCACAGGCCGGACGCCACTGTTCCGCCATGCTTGACAGGACAGCGATCCGTCTCCGAATCAGTCTTAACCTGAACCCTGGGCTCCCTCACTCATCCTTAATCCATCGCTTTAACCCCATCTTCCTCTTTCCTGACTCAGGAGTCACAGGGTTCCCAGACTGGTAAGGTGATTAACTCGCTCGTCCATTCAACAGATGCCAGATTTTTTATCTCCTTCCCCGCTTCCTGTTCCTCCATTAGAGGGGTGTGACGCTTCAACAGCGTGAGCAACATGGCAACAGATCTGATGTCTACACAAATGCAGATAAATATGAAATGCCATTCACGTGTCACATGCTTGTCATTAACACCGAATCACCAAATCAAGAGAGACATGTCTCTTCTACAAGTGAAGGCAATTTGAGCTTGTTTATGCCAGCAGGTAAAGATTCTTCAGAATAGATCATGTGACAGTCATAAACATAAGTTAAGACCACCTTCAGGCCAGTAGCTACAGCCCCAAGTCCAAAAACAGTTGTGCAAAGCATAAATAAAACAGCATGTGATCGTTTGCTAAGCCTGTTTGACATACACTCAATTGAAAACAGCACAGAGACAATAGATTTAATGTTTCACCTCATCAGCTTCATTGATTTTTGTGGGTATTGTGAAATTGATGCCAGCAACATGTTTTAAAACAAGTTGGGACGGGAGCAACAAAAGACTTCCAAAGACTGTTTGGAACGTTCCACAGGTGAACAGGTTCATTTAGCGAGGCTGGAGCGAGGTTCACCACTTTGTGAACACATGATTGTATAAAGGATGTTACTGCGTGGGGTCGGGAACACTTTGTTGGTGAAAATAGTTTGTTTTTTTGGATTCAGGGTTGTAAGATTTGACTGTTTTTAGGCATAAATGTGATTAAACAAAGGGAATTTACCATTCTCCACCACATTTGCAGAGGTGTCAATGTGGAGAAGACTCTAAACAGTGTTTAATCACCATAATGTTGGAGGATAAAAATCTAAAGCAGCACATGTGAAAAGTTAAATGTATGAATAATAACATGTTTTTTGGTGTGTTTCGACTGAACGCAGAATGAATTTCAGTGCTATGTGATTGTATGTAAAGTCAATGCAAAGACACAACTGTGCACAAACAGACAGCGAAGTGTGAGTGAGCTGAAGACCAGCAGTTAGACTTTAACATATTTTACAGGATCTACTTTTGAGAAGGTACTTATTTTTAATTAATGAATGGAAGATCAAAAAGGAGGAAAGATGTCCGCTTTATCTGCATAGTACTGCACAGTCTACTCACCCATATTGTATATTAATAAAAGAGGCTGAGGGAGATAAATGGAAAGAGTGAGACGGAGATACCAGACAGAGACACAGGGCAAGCGATACAGACAAACCTCCCACACTGTCTTGAGTGCAGGGTCTTCTGTCCCTCTGTTCAGCCCACACTCTCAGCCCAGACGGCAGATTCATGCCACAATCGCACAAACACAACCTGCTGTGCCTTCTTCACTGAGGCTGTATAGCTTCTAACCCACTTGTTCTCAAATCACGCAGCTGCATATCCTTTTCACAGCTCTTGTTGCGTTTGAGTGACAGGGCCGGGGAAAAAAGGAAAAAAAAAAAAATCACTGCCATAAATACCGTACCAACAAAGAGAAGAACGATACAAGCTCGGAAGAGAGACAAAGGCAGAGAAGGCAGAAAACATGATGGAAGACATCAGTGTGTGTGTGAGGAGTGTTGGCGATAAACAGGTTTATTTATGCGAGTGGCGTACAGCAGCCAAACACAGGCCTCCTAGGGTCTGACTCAGAATACAGCGCTATAAAAAGCTCCGGTGGCACACGCAAACACACACACGTACAATGACTTTGTCAATCACACGCTGATGTACAGTCAATCCCAGAGGCCTGTCACAAGCACACACAGTCACATGTGTGAATCGAGTTCGAGGCGGAGAAGAGAGGCGCCGAATGACTTCGAATCACCCTCCTCTACAACTGATTAGAAGCGACTGCTGGCCTTTGAATTCACGTCCTGGAATGACCTCTCTGATAGCCTGCTGGAATAAACTGCTTATAAACAGAAGCCGGTTTGAAGTTCAGCTGTACAGCGACTTAAAGAGGATACGCAGTTGCTCTAGATTTCCGACTCGAGAGCCTGGTTTTTTTGAGAGTGTGCAGTGTTTTTTTTAAATGGCCCTTTGTGCACTCATGTCATGAGAACTAATTCCACATTAACAAGCGTGATACAGCGCAGCAGCTGTGAGCGCTAGCATGAAGCGAGGTGATGGTGGAAACCTTGGGAGCTCCCCGACTGCCCTTTGCTGTTGTCACACAACAGTCCACTGTCTGATGTGGAGATAACTGAGAGGAAGCGAGGGCTTTGATCCTTAATGGGGCAATGACGGCTGTGTGGAAATGACATTCATGGCTTGTATTTACACAAGCACAATTAGGGAGGTTTATGTTGGTGGTAGACAATCAATTAGGGTGAAACTATGTCAGAGTAATAACACAGATTAAAGGAAAGGTTATAGCCGGAGCCAGTTTGGGTAAATTTGCAAAATAGGGGCCTCTGTAACAAATGTTTCCGACAATGTTCAAACCCAGAGAAATCTGCCGTTTCAATAATAATTCCAGGTGCGTTTCATTTGGTCGCCTGTCAATTGCGAATGGGATTGAACGTAACGTGAACAAAACGTTACTACACCTTGTCCGTGAACATTTCTGCCTGAGTCACGTCAGTCGTGGTTGTTTAACAGTGAAGACAATAACTCTGTCATCCTGTGCTACGTCATCAAACTACGTCTTTTGCTTTCATTGCTGACTGAGAGACCCCTAGCAGCAGAACCTTCATACTGTGGGACCAAGTGCAACTTTTGAAAACAGACAATCCGACAACCACGTCAATTGCTATCACACATAGCGACTGGTAGCGACTTCCTTCAGCCTTTGAGGGGAGACTCTCCAAGAGTTTCCGCTGTTTAACCCCAGAGATTTAGCTGATAATGTAGATCGCTTAAAAGGGAGAGTTACTCACCTGATAAACAGCAGGTGTGCCAGCTGATTGGTGGATCGATTGTAGGCCTAAATTGGAGGATAGAACATCAACACATGTCGACACCCAAAGCTGTCAATATCAGGTAAACAACTTTTATACCACGGCTGAAGAAAGCTTCATATCTCTGTGGTTTTAAATACTGTTCTTACATTATTGTCTTTTTCAATCTAGAGATGCAACTGAGCAGCCTGCTATTTACTAGCTGTTGTCTCCTGACGCCTCTACCTGCTCCTGTAGTAGTAAGTAAAACCGAACCTTATTGGAGTTTTCCACCCCACCTCTTAACGTTCTGAATACTTTTGCCTTTTGACACAGTTGGATGACACGAACTTTCTCGTTTGTTTTAAGCACTATTGTAATGACACATACGGTGCATGCAAAAAATGTCACACATACCTCCTTGCATATACACAAGTGCACATGCACTTATGATGCTATGTTGCAATAGTTATGAATCCTCGGTGCACTTCTTCCAGAAACAACAGACTCTACAAAGGCTTCGTGCTGAAAGACAAAATTCCTGTTTCTCAGATGTCGGTCTGACAGTCCTCTCTCCTTTCGTCTCTCTTTTTTTGTTTCTTCTTTCTCTCTCTCTCCCTGCCTGGGCAGCAGAATCAGCACATCAAATAAACACAGAGAGGGGTATAGTGTTTCGTTTGGAGACAGCGGAACAGGTCACGGACAATGGGAACACATGGAAATGCGTGAACTGCGGGTGTAAAAAGAAAAGCAATTCCAATGCAAATAAGTGCGGGGGCCTCTTTGAAATCAAATCTGATTTTGGAATTTAATAATTCCTCCAAACTGGTTTCCAGGAAAAATCTGGATTCTTTTGAAATGATCAGTATGCAAGCTCGTGCATTCCTCACCTACCAGAGACACGAAATACCAACGGATGGGGGCTCATTATGAAGCCCATCCTTGGTCCACCAAATGTTATTATCATCATAAAACCTCCACACTCTGGAGACACTGGAGGAGACATGGAGACATGGCGGCCGTTTCGTGGACTCCAGCGTCTGAGTCATTCAGCTTGGGTTTGAGTGGAGCCGTCGGTAAAACACAAAGTGGTGGCGGAGGCAGAAACAGTGAGTCCAAGGACTGTAGTGCTTGGCCTGAGGTTCAAACAATCGACTCGCTGCGCTCTTTATCTGAACCAACCACAAACCCCCAGCTACTCTTTACAGTTCAAATGGGGGCTTGAGCAGAAAGGCAATGCTTAATAGCGATGGGGGAGATGGGAATTCAAGGTCTTTGACTTTAGTGTAAAGTTACAGAGCTAATCTTGGTTAACATGCATGTTGTGGTCATTTTAAAAAGGAGGGCTACAGTGTGAATTCCCTTAATTGAGGACTTAATCATGAGGTATTTGAAGAAGATGAAAAATATGCTCAGAAAGACAAAAAGCATGACAACATAAAGTGACGAAAATCCTTTTTATTAAAAAACGATGGATTTTGGTAAGAATGTGACAGTTGATATCAAATATCAATAGCAATAGTGCCAAGTTAATGATATCAAAAGAATAAAAAATAACAATGTAACCAGCTGTGAACATAAAAATACTCATTTTTTTCCAACAAGACAGAGCAAAACTAAAATCTGACAATGAATAAATAGTTCATATGTTAGTAAAATCATGAGAGACCACAGCACTTCAAACTCAAAGATGACTGGTCCGGTGGGATCACAGGTGTGTAAAATACTTAGAACAGTTAGTAATGCTCACATCTGATTGGACATCTTATCCTTCATATCCCGCTGGAGGGTCAGGCTGTTGTTCTTCTCTGGTCACCTGTACAGAAAGAGTTGGCTTTAACCAGCATAAAACCATTAAACTGACATTATAATACATGTGCACTGACATTAAAGAATATCACGTTTAAACTAACTCTCTCTGATTGACTGTCGACATTTGAGATCCTCAACGTCTCTGCCACTTTAAGTTGCGAGGTGGAGTACAGTGAAATAACTGATTATTTACTGTGATGTGTGTGACTGACAGTCCTGAGAGATGTTTGCAGAGATGTGAGCGGCAGCGTCGTTTGACAAGGCCTCTTATCGCTGCAGATGTATAGATGCTTTTCATAAAGACATAAATGCTTCTTACAGTATGATGGATGGCAGGCAAATGAAAGCCCTCAGGACTGGAAGCTGTCATAGGCAACGACAAGATCTGCGCCATTAATAGTGCACTACAAAGCACACTGCAAGCCGATGAGCAATTCTGAATGTTCGTACTTTACTACACTCACCACCTGAAGTACACTAAGGAACACACACACACACACACACACACACACACACACACACACACACACACACACACACATTGTACTCTACAGAGGTATAAACTTCCATGTGAACCCTGCACAGGCACGTATGCACACACATTTCGTTACAAGATAAACAATCATGCTAACCTCCTGCTGCGACAGGCATCCAGGTCTTCCTGTAGCAAAGAGGCTCTCTTCTGAAGGAAGTTAACCTGCAGCAAAGACAGACAATGCAACGTTTGGCACAGAGCAATCTTCAAAAAAGACTCACTCTGATTAGCGGTGTAGTCAGAAACTTGCCAGAAACTTGAAGTGGAGAAGGTATGATGGCTTTGGGTCAATTGTGCTTTTGGGTGGAGGGGCTGAGCGAAGTGGAAGAAAGGCTTGGTTGTTGAGTCCAGGGGTCAGGACAGCAGGGGTTGGGGGTCAGGAGATTAGGGCAGTGGGGTTAAGGCGCATAGGGACAGAGGCAAGATTATGAACCAGGTTAGTTGAGGTTAGGACGCTGCAAGAGGAGGCAGCGCCATTCTTTTGTTTGGCTACAAAGTGTGAGTTTATTTATGAAGTGTCTTTGGCTGAAGTGAAAATAAATCCCATCTACATTTACACGGCATCTAGAGCCTGGCAGAATAATCACGGCTCCAAAAGAATCCTTATTGTTCTGGGACTACCGTACTGGAGCCGAGGGTACATTCCTTTCTGTGGGGGAGACCTCAGGAAAGTTCTAGCATTTCATTTGGCACTTCACAGTGGCGAAGTGTATGCAAAACCCCACCGAAATGTGGTCGGATGCCTCTGGAGACATGCAAACTCTCCCCACCTTTTTTTTCACTATGTAAAAATAATGCACTTTAATGTGCAAAACCCAAGACGTCGTCAATGAGAGGAGAGACCATTCTGGTCACGAATTACATCTTATAAACATATCCGAACACAGAGCTGTGGTCTGTGCGCTGAAATGGGATCTTGGTAGGCCTATTTGAACAAGGCAGGGGTTTATGATGAGCTCCTTTTGCAAACAATGCATGGTCCCATCATCATTACGGAAAATCCTATTTTGTTCACACTGTAAAAGCTACGAAAATGACTGATTCACTATCAAAATGGACCCAATGATATTAGCAAGAGAAAGCCCAGAGGAGCAACATGGTTATATGAATGAGGCAAGGCGAGGGGTGACTGTGTGATCTGATGGAGAGACGGGAGGACATTAAGTTTCATAAAGAGGACTGCAAGGACAGGACAACAGCAACGTCTGCATGGTATAGATCTGCTCTATATGAATGGCAATGCAATGACGTCATATGGATGACGTCATGTTGCATTGCAGTAAAAGTTGAGCGAGGTTAAACTTTTTTTTTTTTTTGCCAGATGACCCAGCGTTGTTTTGCTGGAGCTCCCTGAGTTTGCTCCTCCTCTGGACCAATGGACAGGTGGTTTTATTATGTTATCAAGTTTAAGACTACAATGCTAAAATGTAGACGCATGCAAAAATGTAGATGTATTTAAAAGGGCGTGTGTTAATGAGAGAGAAAAAGACAGGAGGAGCATTTTTCAGGTTGAAAGGGAGCACATTAGCCCCCAGACAATTTTTAACATGCTTGAAACTAAAGTCACCAGATTGAATATGTCAGCATGTTTGTTCTAGTCATGCCTGTATCTGATCTGCATCTGGCAAGCAGTCAAATCTCACCTGAGCTTTCAGAGAGGTGATGGTGTCCTCTAGTTCCTGTCTGAGCTCTGCTGGCATCAAACCTTTGATCTTCCCCTCGTACTCCTGACGCACCACAGTCACCTGAGAAGACAGAGGCAGGACCAGCGGTGTCACTTCATTTAGAAGAAACACCTGAACAAATCCACGTTACACGTCAGTTATTCAACCATCTAATGAGTGCATATGTATTATCCAATCACACACAAAAACACCTGCATCGCCATTAAACCTTAAAATGTGCGATCTTTATCTGGATTCATATCATCTTTACGAATTAAAAATATTTTTCTTTATGTTGACACGATTCAAGGCTGTTCAATCGTGAGGAAAAAGGCTCAGTATCGAGCAAGCTAATATTAATAACTGCTGAATAAGTGCTTCCACTACCCATTCGTATACACACTCACATGTGTGCACTTACAGATGTGGCGCCCAAATGAACAGCTCCCTTGAAGGAGACACACACACACACACACACACACACACACACACACACACACACACACACACACACACACAGACGCGCAGACAGTGGGTATCCCCTCTTTATTCATGGCTCGGAGTATTCCCTTGCTCTTCACAGCTCCTTCACATCTCCACAGGGGGTCCACAGACTGGCATGACTCTCTCTGCATAACACCCCCTACTGGCTGCTGATGACTGCATCCAGATCTGACACAATGCATTTATGGGCCTGTTACACAGCTGGGTTTGGAAGAGGACAGGGCCACGGTGGAGGGCAGAACACATCAAACGCAGCAGCAGCTCAATAGCTTGCTAGCTAGCTAGCTCCACTGGGGAGGACTGGAGGAAGTCTGTCTGGGGCTAAATTACACTCCACTAAACCAGAGTCTGATTATAGAAGTTGAAAAGGGTTTGGTTAGCGCAACCCCCCTCCGTTTACCCACAAACACACATGAATGGACGCACACACACATATACAGACATGCGCACACACAAACACACATGCATGCACAAAGACAGAGCTTTTACAGTACTGTAAAAGCATTTACAGCATTTTGAAAAGAGTTGCTGAATCAATTAATCCAGAGCTCGATGAATAGTTTAACAGAGCTCGAGGAATCGACGGGGGCTGTGAAAAGCAACAGTTTTCACCCACATACTTCAAGGTGTAACCAGGGGAGAGTCTGAGCATTTCGAGCGGCCATAATGTCTTTGACAGAGCCAAAGTCCAGCGAACATTAAGAATATCCCCATGCACCCCAACCTCGCCTCTCACCAGTCCGGCCTTTCAAGTGAAGGGAGCGTGAATGAGGTGAGGTGAGGGGGAGGGAGAAAGATTGGTTTTCCTAAAATAATTTTCCTGTTGTGGATTTAACTGATTGTTCTGGCTTTGGCTAATTAATCTTCCTGGGCACAATGAAAGGGATTGGGAAGCACTTCAAAGCAACCTCCAGTATAAATGATCCCAACATGAAGCAGCTCACTTTGTCTCAGCGCAGTGTGCAGTAGATTAGTCTGCCACAACTTTGCCAAATTTTTCAGGCTCCTTCTGCCCTATTCATTTTGAAGTGTTGGGACACTAATATTGGGTCGCGAGTCCATCAGTTTACAGAAATGCGTCTTTTTTCCACCCCGTGTGAGAACGAAGCTGAGGATAATTTGAGAGCGACGGCTTCCAGAAGCTTTAATTTGAATGTCCAGGAGTTAAAAAATCAGCTGAAGCTACGGGATTGCAGATTTTCAAAAAAGTCTATCTATCTATAGCAACTTCTGTAGTCATAACAAAATGGCAAGCCAAGACAAAACACACTCCACTACCTCAGACCGAAGCAATAAACAATGGCTGAATAAACACATCCCTTACCAACCACTCTGAATATAAGTCTAGATTCTTCAAAAGCCACGCTCCTTAGTTTTGCATTCTTGGTTCATGTATGGTGCAGTCACCACAGCAATGAGAGATCCGCTCTGCCTAAATTACAAGCTCCTTTGTGGCAATGCTGTCTCCATTTTCCTCCCCATACATTAGAATGGGCAAGGCTACAACAGCGTATTCACCGGGACTCACAGGGAGCAACGAGGACGACTGGATACTGTACATACAGTCGTACGGCTGATCGAACCAGACAAGCCACGAATGTTTGCTTTAGAAACGACGACAGAGGGAAGCCTAGAACTAGAGCTAATGTATCATGTGATACAATAAGTTTGGCTATCTGGCATGTGTCCTGATGACTTTGTGGTCGTCTGCACTGAGTGTCTGGTGTGGCCGTTGGTGTGAGACAGAAAAGCACAATAAAGTACCACTTATCATCATATTTCATGGCTGTGTTGCAAAAGTTGTATTGTTCTTATCATAAAACAAGCTTTGCTTTGGCGTTATTGCATCATAGATAAATAATGCATGGAAATTAGTTTAATACTTGCTGTATATCTACATTAGTGAAAAGCAGCAGCGTGCACAGCTCCAGATCTTGAACAGTGTATTGGGTGCACGGCTGGGGGCAAGGATCAAACTAAACAGAACACCAGCACTGACAGATGAATAGCCATCTTTTTTTTATTGTGGCTAAACAATAAATAACAATAAATGTATTGCCCACAATAAATTGGAAGACTATTCATGTGCGAGTGCCAGTGCTGTGTTTGTTTTGTACTGTAAATCTACATGAACCTGAATGCATACGACACAGATTTCTCCTCTGGCTGCACAACAGCAGACCAAAGCATTTGCAATCACATCTTTCCACAGCATGTCTAACTAAAGCTTTGCCATAGTTTACTATGCAATGTGTGTGGGTGGAAGCAGCAGCCTTTTTCTTTTTTACGACAACGTCTTCTGTTGTGGAAACGTATGCTAGGCTAACAGATACAGAAAAAAGTACCAATTCAAATTTCTGGCTTGTCTGTGTCTCTCAATGGCATTAAAATTCAAAACAGGAGCATCTCTCAAACTCCCCAAAGATGTCTGACTACTGAGAGACATTGTTCCTTCAGCTTTGCATCCTCTCGCCTCTTCCAAGTTCCCTCCTCTCACATCTCTATTTTTCTTCGCGAAAACATTTTTCTCCTCTTTCAACATCTTTTTACAGCAAAGGCATGTTTGTTTTTCTGACAGGTGGCAGGAGGCATGTGACGGCATCTCGAGACAAAAAAAAAAAAAAAAAAAGCATCCTCACCATTAGGACAGATGTCGGGTGCCTTTGAACAATACTGTTGATCAAACCTTCCATGAGGTTTTGGTCATTGACGGACTCCAGATGACAGTGAGAGGGAAAGAAAAGAGAGGGAGGGAAACACAGGGGGGGGGGGGGGGGAGTGAGCCACTGCTTCCCAAAGCAATGAAAAGGGACTTTGACTTTCTGGAGAAAAATCAGGTTTCATCTCCACAGCTCTTTTTAAAAAGAGATTTTGTTTGTTCCTGATGAAGCGTGATTCTCTAGTTTTGAAGACTGCGAGGAGCGGCAGTCGTTTTCCCCTCCCAGTCATCTTAAAATGACAACATTTCATCTATATATAGTCTTTAGATTGTGGTTTTGACTTTCCCTTGCGTTTGGTACTGTCACATGGCGTGGTTTTTGACAGCTGCCAGCAGAAAGGAACAAGCCCTCAACACTTTCAACGTTCAAATGAAGTTTGTCACATCGTTGGGAAGCTTGATGTATGCTAATGAAGTTGAGGTGTGCGTGTGTGTGTGTGTGTGTGTGTGTGTGTGTGTACAGGCTTGCGTGGGACAGGTTGGGGGGTGAGTAGCTGCTGGAAATACATTTTTGATATACCCCCCTTGTTCCAAAGTGACAAAAACCTTGTCAGGAACAAGGGGGTACATCAAAAATGACGCCACTCACAAAGTTTGCACCTCCACATCCACTGAATTGGCAGTCAGAGAGTTCACCAAGGAACGATTTGAATTCAAAAACGCTTTGCTGCGAGAGGGAAAAAAGAAACCCCTTCACAAAAGTGAAAAAAGGAGGGAAAAGGCAGGAGGAGATTAGAAGTGGCTACAGATCTGAGCGAAGTTGTTACAACTATGGGATGGATTGGTACCTGCTGATGTAATGCGCCTCAACAAACACAGCACGCAGGAAAATGAGTGAGCCTACAGAAGCGAAGCTCAACTCCTCTGCATTTTTATGTATGCACCAATCCTGAAAACAACTACAGAAATGATTTATTTTTTATTTTACCTCGTTCCCATGATGCAGGAGAATACATCTCTGAAACTTGTACAGTTCACCATGCCCACTGTCTCATTATGTATTTATCCAAAGAGCTGTACTCTTCTACATTCTGCTCCTCTCTTCAAGGAGAATTGAACCACACAGTGAGCTGCTGATCCACCATTTTAGAGTGGGGGAGCCTGCGAGGGCCCTGCAAGTGTGTAAGGCAAGCAACATCTGTGTGAAGTCTGGGCAGAAAGGCTGTTTTTGCATGTGAGGGATCAGATTACAAAGACAAGTCTTGGCAGATAAATGAGGGCAATATTAGTACGAGGAGACAGAGTGGAGGTTTCTTATCGTACGCAAAGAACAATGCACGCATGAACCAGTGTGCACACGTGAATGCAGATGCACATATGATGTCACACACACGCGCACACACACACCACTGAAACACACAGTAGGAGGGCGGTTTGTCTACAGAAACCATGCACTTGACCTTAGGTGAGAGCAGGGTAGGAGGCTGGAGTAAATATGTGATTCAGACAGGGAGTAGAACTGTGACTTGTTGGCAGAGGAAAGGGGTATTCATACACACCCACACACACACCCCCACACACAAGGCACCGTGAACCTGCTGACCTCAACCAAGGGACAGTGACAATGGGAGACGGTAACTGTGCGATGTCAGGAGAAGGAAGATGTTAGGCACAGGTCAAACAACATCAACCAACACTGATCCATCACAGCAGACTCCAGTGACCAAGAAGAAGAGCACCAATCAGAGTTCACAGCACACATTTACATTTGGACTTGTCTCCCCACTGAGCACCTCTGATCATTGATTAGCGAAGGATCTATAAATTGAGCACAATTTAACCACACGGACTGAATGAAGACTGTTTCTAGAATGGTTGAAGAGATAACCATCTTGTTTTCTATGATGTTTCTATGTTGTTTTCTTGGTAATTTGATGATTTATAGTGTGTTATGGCATTGACTTGAACCTGTGCATCCTATGAGAGACAGCTATAAGCTGGGTGCAGACATTTTAAACGTCTGCCTCTTCTTACTCCGATGAAGACCTAATGTTTATGTTGAAAAATTAGCCTCTGCCCCTTAGAACTCTTACTACAGCCGTGCGCTTCAGATGTCATCTTTCCAGATCCGGCCTCGGCTGTCCAATCTGTTGAGGCATCGCTTTTAGCTCCGACTTGGCTGATGTGTCGAGATTCCTTCGTTCTTATTCGACTATGGCACACTTCCTGTTTGTGTCTTTGCTGCCAACTTTGACATAGCAGCACAATCTGTGATAAATTAGTGAAATGTGTTTGTGGCAGAGAATCAAGAACTCAAGTACCTAAAATTGATACCAAATGCTTAGTCAGATTCTTAGTCTTGTTTACTCATTCTTTGCTTCAACATATTGCCTGATTTAAATCCTAATGTTGCTGATTTTGTACCAGAACGCAGCACGTTTGGTATCAGTATCAGCACATAGTAGCATCTCCTTGTTACATGAGATCAAAAATGTGTAAACTTGCATAAATAAATAATCAATGTTAGTGCACACAGTAGCGCTCAGCATTACCTCCTTGTTTTTGGTACCCATGAATATTTATTTAACACAAATGTTTTAAAATATTAGAAAATTAAAAACGTGCATTGTCTCTGGCGTGTCTGCAGGTGAGATAATTGCTCAGGTTAATGCAATCATGCAGTAATACCACTAAAAAAAACAAATGAAAAGCTAAAAAAAAAAAAAGGCAGACCCAAGCCCTTGTCCACACCAAGTGATGTGACATTAAACCAGGCAGGTTCAGGGGTTAGCTCCTCCTAAGTAATAGGAAACAACGTGCAGCGCCTCTGGGACTGGACCATTGACCAACGACTTCTAAAAACCACTGACCCCTTTCTGCAGATTTATGACGGCCAGACACTGAGGTGTGTGACGAGTGTGTGAAGTGTGTACAAGGGTCAGTGGGCGGATCAGAGGGGACACGAGAGAATGAATGCCTTTGGTGTACATACCAGCGTACAAAGAACAGCCTCCTGTGTGAGTGTAGTCATTAGTGCTTTCTTCTCTGTGTGTGTCAAGGTCAAAACAGAGCCTGATTACAGGGCATTCTGGAGAGCCATGGGGAGTGTGTGTGCGGGTGTGTGTGCACACACAGGCTTCCCTCTGAACACAGGCGGTGGTGGCATTCCTGGCCCTAGGCGCTGGCTCTTGAAGCCAAATCTCAAGGAATTTGGGAAATGTGCAAGGGGGCATATCTTTGGCTCTGAACAGGAGAATGAGAGATGGTACGGTGATGTGGGGAGGGCATAAAGGAATTATTTTTTTTGTCTTTTGTAGCCCCCTGCAGGGTCTGGTAAGGATGACAGCTGAGCGGTGAGGGGCTACGGACATCAGGTGACGGGGGAAGCAAGAACCCAAAAGAGGATGACTTGATTAATAAGAAGAAGTCAAATGGAGGTGGCAAGAAGCAAAAAGAAATGCGATGAAAAGGCTGAGGGCAGCGGGCTGAAAAACGCTGGGCAGAGAGAGAGTGATGCAACGGTAATGAGCAAATGAGTTGAGTAAGAGACAGCCTGCCGCTCTTGTACATGCCTGACAAGCATGAAAAAGAGACAGCGTGAGATGGAGAGTAAGGAAGTGACAGTATTACCTTCTCCTCAGTCTCCAGCTCTTTGCTAAGCAGCTTCTTCTCTGAGCAGTGCAGCTGCCTCTGTAGACTTTCCACCTTTTCCTGCAGAGCCTGGGGGAGGGGAGAGACAGTCAGTGTCGTCGGCTGACTGACGGGGGAAAAGGAAAAGCAACTTGAGATCAGCGTGGTGTAATGTGTAAGTGACGCACAGTTATGTACACTAATCTACACTTAAATATGAGTTGACGCGAGACACAGGCTGGAGGTGAATGAGAGGAGAGGAACTGAGAGCGATCAAGACAGAGGTAGAGAGAGAATACTCAAGACACAGAAGACAGGACAGGGGGACAGCGAGGAGAGATGCTGCCTGTGATTAGTCTTTTGCGTGTTAAAAGGCTAATAATAAAGTCATGACAGTAATTACCGGCAAGCTGGCCTCATTAAGCCCAAACTCATTTCTAGACAAGGGCATACAGAAAGAGAGTAGCTCACTCAGGAAATTAGCAAACTCTCAATTCTTTTGTCAAGTTGCATTCCTTTAAAATAATTATTTCTTTGGCGGTAATAAGAGAGATGTGCTGCATCGTTTAGTGGATAAGAATCCAACTCACATGTACTGCAATACCTGAGCTGATCACATTTCCTCACAGGGTGCCAATGAAGAATTTAATCTATTTTGCTTTCTAAGATTTGGGCAAGACAGAAAAAAAGAAAATTCACTGTGTGTGTGTGTGTGTGTGTGTGTGTGTGTGCTGTAAGTGATAGCAGTGGAAAGAAAGGCATAGTTCCCGTATGCGATGCAGAACCAGATGTTTTGAGTGCACAAAGACGCTTCGTCTTTGATTAGTCTGTATGAAAAGCAGAGAGAGTGACGTGCACGCACACACACCTGAAAATAAAAGCGCACACATGCATTTACACTATGACCACACATACACACGCATGCACGCATAACGCCTCCAACAAGTGTACTGGCTACCATCAATATCCTGAGCGTCTCTCCACAGCGGGGTTGAGTGAGGGGGCCAGGTGTTGCCTCATTGATTCTCAGAGCTGAGGGAAACACAGTCCAGGTGATAGGCATGACCGGCCTGATCTACAACCCACCACACTGACATAAATCACACATGGACTGTTAGGCTTCAGGGCCAGGTTGAACTTCTGGGGAGCAACGTTCTGAGAACTGCCAACTAAAAAGGAACGTGCAACACAAAAACACAGCTGAAACTTTTGTTGCCAGTCAGATCGTGAGATACAGCAGCTAAAAGTCATCTGTTGACATGTAATGATTTTCTTTTAAGAATTCGAAACGTCAAGTCCGCGGCTCGGTGCGAACCCGCACGTGAGCCGTAATGATGCAGGTGAATCAACTTTATTTGCGGTGGCTAATCCAGGCCTGTGGCAGAGGGACGTCTCTGCATTACTCGACTATCATGATTGTGGAGAATGTTGAGGTCAGTTTTAGCTCTGCAGCATGAAAGGCAGCTGGTTTCCAGCGTGCTGATCCTATTAATCAGGGTATTTCTTAGCCAGTCACGATCCCATCACAGCCCACATCTCCATCCAGTGCAATCCCTTGCCTTCGATTTCATCATTTCATTTTGTTTATTGGTGAATCAAAAGGCTCGACGACACTAGAGAAGCATTTTTAGTGCGGTTGACACCATTTACATGAGTTTTCTGATTGTATGGACCAAAGCATGTAAGTATAAGACTTCTTCCATCTTCCATCCATTCCAAAGGACAGGAGGTATCACAGGATGTTGTAAAGTCTGCTGCCGTTGATGTTTGTGTTTTCTGATTTTACAGTTCATTTTAGCACACACACACACAAACATTAAATTAAAGTACTGTGTTGCAGTGTTCTTGTTGTGTATCAGTGGATTATCTAGCTGGTACTTCCACGCACATAAAGAGCTGCAGTTCTTACCCTTCCTCCCTCAACGCTTCTCCAATTGTGACCCAACCTTCACCTCCATCTGTCCTTCTAGGCAGTAGTACAGCTGACGTAGATGATGCGAGACCCTGACAAACCACCACCACCACCCCCACCCCCACCCCTTCTTTCTAAACCCACTTCTAATTCCCCGCACTGTGACACAGCATTTCTGAACCAGGTTTTCCGGTAAGTAAAGCTGACTAGTGGGCCTCACTGGTGACGTGTTCGCCTCTTTCATGTGGGTTCTGTATCTGATGTGCTCAAAACAACTCTGTTCAAGTTCAACAATTGTCGCTTCATTAATAGAATCATACGGGATGATTTTGCAGATGAATGAAAGCACTTTGTGAGTCAGAAAGAGCCTCAGAAATATTTAGTCATTATCGCTGTCAGACATGACAGTTGTATTATACGGTATTGAAGGCTGTTTTTAGGCATAGAGCAACAGATATCGCACTAACGCTGACAGGCACAGATATTAATTCATGAAAAAGACTACTGAAAACAATAAAACAAAACATGAAATGAACAATGGAGACACCTGTGAGCACCTGCACAGCCCTCCTGATACACTGTGAACACCACTTTGACTTTAATCCAGTGCTAGACCTCAAACAACAATGAACAGCTGTTTCTCAATATATAATTGATCTGTTCTGTGTATATATACGCAGACACATCCATTACAGGCGCACACGTAAACACTCAAGATGTTGCTTGTTTCTATAGTATTTAGTGTGTGAAGGTGTGTGAATGACCATGTGTAGAGGAACCTGCTTAAGTGTCTCCAGATGCACAGGGCGATATGGTCTTTATCAGCCATGCAGGCTGAGATCATTGCGAACAGGCCAGGAAGAGGGGGAAATCAGATTTCCTTGGGGTGGGGGTGGGGGGGGGGGGGGGGGGGGGGGAGTGAGAGGAGAGTGAAAGAGAAAGGTATATGAGGGAGCAAAAAGCAAACAAAATGCAAAGCAAGAGGCTTGAGAAGATAAGACAGAAATGTGATGTCAGAAATAAAGAAAGAAGTCCAGAAAGGTGAGAGACAGAAAAATAGTGAGGAAGAGGGGAGGGACATGAAGGACAAAAACACACGGTTTGAGTGAGGAGATGGGGCAGCGGTGTACCTCTGCTCCACAGTCCCACAGTCGGGGAAGCTTGAAGGCCTCTCTCACCTCTCCATCAGCAATGCACCTCTGCCTTTCATTCCAAACTTTGGCTCAAAGGATTAGCGAGGCACACGAGCACGCAAGCACCAACAAACACCGCTCAGAGCAATCCATGCAGGTATAGGCATGCATTAATATTAACAGCAAAAGTTCTAAAAATGTGAGTGCTACACTCAGTCAAATGAATGTGCAATTCCAGTGTTGTATGCACACAAACACACACACACACACACAGGCGCACAGACACACCAACCACTGAGTCATCTTTCCTGGGTGGTCCTCCTGCGCAGATAAGGCAAGCATGTTTCCCTAGGGTGAAGTAAAAGCAACAGAGGGCAGGAAAAAAAGCAAAGAAGAAAGAAGGGAGGGAATAGTGGGAGGAGGAAAAAAGGCCAGGGGCCTCTTTAAACTTGGTGTTTTGTTAGGAGCCGAGCTGCTCTGCATGTGCGGCGGGGCCTTCTATTTGCAGCGTGCTGTCAGAAGTTTCTCCCAAAGTCTGGATTAAAGAGATCCTCTAATGACACTGAGGCTGGACGACTTCAGACAGCAGCAAAAACCTCACACTGCACCGCCTCCAGCCAAGGACACACACACACACACACACACACACACACACACACACACACACAAGCAAAAGGGTAAGAACAGATAGATACACAAGGGGCACGAAGCACACAGACGTACATAAGCAAAGACACAGTATGTGGACTGCGCCCACACACACACACACACACACACACACACACACACACACACACACACACACACACACACAGCAGCTTTAGTAGAACAAGGCGGTGTGTGTATGTATGCCTACTGATCTAATAGTAAATAATAAAGGAGGTGCTAACCTCAAGGAGAGGTGGATGGCCAGAGAGATGAGCACAGACTCTCTTTTATCTGCACTTTTATCAAAGGACTGTGGGAAAGGTAAAGAAGTGAGTGTAAGAGAGAATCTGGAGGAGCAGGAGGAGGAGGAGGATGAGGAGGAGGAGGAGGAGAGGTCTCCCTCCTGAGGTGTTAGAGAAGTGAAACTTTTGCTTTGCTGTCTGTCTGGCTGTGTGTAGGAATAAAAAGATGTGGTTTAGCAAGTCGACCAGGACAGCCCCTCTGAAATATATCACTGATATTGGTATGAATTGACTTGCTTTCGGTACTCTGATGCTTTTCACCACTTTTTCCCAGAGTTGATTTCGCACTGAGGTGGGAAGATACTGTGATGGCTGCACCGGCAAAAATCTCCTGAACAGCAAATAGAACAGTTATCTCGTCTATTGCAATATGCACACATGTCGGCACAGTTATGGAGGCGCCTTTCCGAGTACTGATGAAAATAGTAAGACAATTGCCGCGGTAATGAAGACATGTTGCAACTGAGCTATGCCCACAGGGGGAACGCACTGTTCTCTATCTTCCCGTCTCCGTCTCTTTCAGCTGCTGTGAGCTACAGTAGAAAGAGAATAGGAAACAACTCTGAAATATGCGCCATATGCCCTGTGTGTGTATTTGTGCGTGAGTGTGTCTTCGTGTAGGGTCTTTGTAGGGCTTACCTACATATATTCTGTTTATTAAACAGTATATAATTTAATAGATGTTAAGTTTGGTAAAAGTTGCAAATACAATTGCAGGCTAAAAACTCTTCATTATGTCTTGAAAACAATAAATAAACCATAGATCCCTGTTTTATTTAAGGATTGAAAAGGATGCCACCCAAGTTGCTACAAAGATTAGCGGCTAACAAAACGTCGCAATACGCAGCAAGCTGAGACTACTTTACTAAATCAGCTGAGGTCAGTCTTCGGTGCTGCTGACTGCATTAAAGTGTAATTTAAAAAAAATGTTAAGGTAGTTAAATGTGTGAAGCTCTTCGCAGATTTTAGCTGTTTCAGGTCCTTATTTTGGTTTCCTAGCTGCCCTGGTGAGTCTAATGGTTCCCAATATTAAAATGCTGGTGCATGTTGAATTATTTGCTAGTTTATGCTTTAAATCATCAAATTCCATGATTCTTTTAACTGTAATCAGAAGAAATTTATTAAGAAATCGGACACCCTGGCGTAGGCCCTTTGTCGTCATGCGAGACATAAGAATGAAATCTTTATGTTTTGCTCACAATTTTCAGATCTCTGTTTCTTTCTCTTTGGCGTCACCTATGGCCATAATTGGTAATGCAGGTGTGTTTTTGGACCTCATTTCCCAGAGATCTAAACGGCGTCACCTATGTGACGTCAATCAGCGGGCACATTGGCCATGCCTCCATAACATTTGGAGGTTTGACCAGCCATAGTAACTGTTTACTTGAAACGCTAGCAGAGACCAAAAAACGGTCGGGGAGCAGTCTGTTGCTCTGTTTACCCTCTCTGGCTTTAATGACGGCTTGTCTACTTCTGCCTACAGCCTGGATTCATGTTAACGTGGGATTCTTCAAACAGGGAAGCACAAGACATTAGGCCGTCATGGTTTCTTTGTACTTAGCATTAGGCCTGTGGTTTAATGAGTAATTTCCGTTTGTTGTCCGTGAATGGAGTGCGGCCTCTATGAGCTGTTTTACTTCCCACGTTCCCTAGTTGCATCCTGGAATGTTATCTCTCCGCTTCTTCCACCTCCTGTGATATGTGGATCAAACACTGCCGGGAATCTGCCCACAGCCGGAAAAGTCATCAATCAGCCAACACCAGGCACACATGTGGAGGCGCACGCACACACACAAACATATACGTACATGGACATGAAGGCAGATGGGTGTGTATGCAGATACAAAGAGGGTCAGAGTGAAAGAGACAGCGGGACCCTTGCCTTCCACCTTACATTTTTCTGATACAATGCTAATATAAAGGACAACATAGGCCTGAACCAGGAGTGACAGCACTACAGTCTCCTCAATTCTTCTAGAGCACAATAGTACTTAAGCAATATTTAAGAAATACTTGCCTCATACATGGACTTTTAATTATGTTGTTGTCTTTATTCTCTGCCATTCTTATGTTTTCTTGTTCAGTATTTGTAGTCCTTGTCCTTAGCTGCATGTCTATTCCTGTGTGTGTACATTGAGGGCAATGGAAAACCAGAGTCAAATTCCTTGTATGTATACACATACTGTGCTTGGCAAATAAATAAATAGTGTATGTAAATCTCCTTGCCTTGCGAATGTTTGAAAATTTCATGACTCACTATTCTGGCTTTGTCTCTCTACCATTTCACACTGAATTAGTTAGTGTGCAGTACAACCAGAATATGTAAGCTGGGAGCAGTTGCCCATAACTTTATACGCAGAGGGGCTGTTTTGGTTTATTGGACAGGAAAACCAAAGATTTGTCTAAAGGCGTAAAACAGTCTGCACAGAGCTACAGACTAAGGTGTTGATTCTCAGTGGGATTGACAGTAAAACCTTTCCATATTATAGAACCTGCAGGTCATTTTTGATTTTTATATACATACAGACACATCTTTGTCACATTCTATTCTTCTGACCAGTCAGTTTCATTGTATGTGTACACATACTCGGCCAATAAAGCTGATTCCGATTACAGGGAGAAATGTAATGTTAATATTGGAAAAATATCTTATTACACCGTTGCATAAAAATGAAAATCATGAAAGTAGTATTCATGCCCACACGCACATAAAAAGAAAGTGACAGAAACACAGGTGGCTTAACAAACTTCAGTAAACAAATGTGCGGTTCAAGGTTGACATGAAGAACATGGACATGTGTTGAAGGACGTGGACAGACACACACGCGCGCACACATTCACACAACGACTGAAGCAGCTCTTTGCCTCTGCAACAGAGGGTACCCAGCACACCTGTTCTTGATCCACTGCTGCCATTCCTTCCCACAGGCAAAGTCATCCTTTCAACCCCCTCAGAAACTAATGCATATATAACTAAAGAACTACACACAAGCTGCAGCTGCTACAACTAGCCCCGATGAACGTGCGCATGTTTGTGTGGCTGCGTGTGCACATGAGCCTTGTCCCTCGTTACTGCTACGCATGCATGAAAACAAAGCACCTATATCACATGGACTCTATCTAAATTTGACAAAGAAACGTACACACCACATTGTCTGGCGTACAAAGAACAGAGCACCTCATATATTCGCTCTCACCCTCAAACAGAGTGAGACAATGGTCACTGTTGCATTATGTAATGTGTCTGCTGTCACTTCACCCCGAGGACACGACACTGGGACCTTCTCTTTGACTAGCACCAGAAGTTACTGCTGGATGGGCCTGGATCAAAGGTGTGTAGTCCTGTGTATGTGTGTGTGTGCACAGAACACTGAGCATATGTGGGTATATGTTAGAAAATGCAACACTATAGAAAGATTTAGAGACAAGGGCACTAACTCAAAGCTATGCATGTGTGCGAGTTTCAAGGACAGAAGAAAAGGGAGACAGTATATGTAAGCCCGTTTATAAGAATGATACACTAATTCATAGGTGTGTGCGTGCGCGCATGTGTGTGCATGCGCATGGCAGCATTCGTCAGGCAGAAAGACAGGAAGCACTGCTGTGGGGAGCAGGAACAGCGGTGCTGATCAAAGCCCAGGCGGGTGACACTATGGGCGGAGTGCCATTGTTTATTCACCAGCCACCTCTCCCTTTTGGCAGGGCGAGGTGAGCATGTGTGCTTGTGTATGTGTGTGGGAAGACAGACAGAGAGTTTGAGACAGAAAAGAGTTAGAAGATACAGAGTTGGAAAGATAGGTTGTGTGTGTGTGTGTGTGTGTGTGAGAGAGAAGAGACGAGGCCTCTGTGTGTGTGTGTGTGTGTGTGTGTGTGTGTCTTTGTACCTTTCTCTTGGCAGGCTAATGTGGGCTTGAGTTCTGTCAGATTTGGCAGCTGCACATTTCAGGCACACTCACACTCCACACACTCACACTCACACACACACACACACAAACCCAACTGCCCTGTGCACGTGGCCACAAAAAAAACACAAATCATGTACTTAAGTAATCCCAATAATCTATTAAACCTCACATTTACCTCAAACACTGTGTTTCATCAAAGACAAAATCCATCCACAAATGGAGACACTTTACCAAGACACCACATGTAGGGAAGCAGATGACATGAGGAAGTAAATAATCCTCCAACCCAAACGCTGGCTATGACCCAATGTGCTACACTGGCTTCCTCCATACTGGTTCCCATTCTCCTAACCTGAAATGAATAGACTGGACAGATGAAAGCAAATACAGCGCTTTCATCTTGCTTTCACCTTTCACAGTCCTTTGACACCAGCCTGGTTGCAGTGCATTAAAACTGCCCACTCCTTCCTCGCCTACTGTTATGAGATAATTGGCAACCTAAATATAACTGACTGCAACTTCATGTGAGAAATCATTTATAGGGAACAAAGGCAGGAAGTAAGGTGGAAGATTAGAGGGGAAATTTACAAAACTTCTCTCTATTTACTATGTGTGTGATAGCTCCTGTTCCTGATGGATGGATGTGCTTATGTTTAGTCCACTAGCTTATTGCTGAATCTCACATCCATACAGTCTATGCATGAATCAGAAGATCAAAACAATGAGCTAAAAGTGGCTCAAGAGTTGAGTTAGACAGCACATCTGACATAGCCGGAAAGCTCAGGATGCATGAAAAGTGCGACAAAATAGTGTCAGGGGGCCCTGAAATAGGCAGCGGATGGCACACAGTCTGTATTCCAGTGAATCAGACCAAACAGCACAAGAAGCCCTTTCCCATTGTAGTATGAGTCATTTCTTTCAGTGTTAACTTAACAAAATCTCTAATTGAAAGACAACACAGCAAAGCTACTTGATGCTCCACCAGCGTGTTGGCTCGTTCATCTGGACAGGGACTCTTACCACCCTGCACGCTTCATGTCTGCAGCGGACACTTTGACATTTACGCTATTTGCTATTCAAACTGAGTCAGGCCGGCAATGCAAAGCCAGTATCCCTGTCTGTTACAACACATGCCAAGCAGGCACACGCTCAAGCGCTCATGCCTATATGTACACACACACACACACACACACACACACACACAGAGCACACAAAAATACTCCTCCACCTAAACATCACTTATACGAAAAAACCCCAGATAATGAGCATACTTAACTGTACTACCGTTGTTCTAAAAAAAGGGGTTTACGAGATACAAAGGACTCTGCAGTTAACACCCATATTTAACAAGTCACAAGTACAGTAGAGCCACAGAGGGAGCTAAATTCGGGGTAGAAATGGCAGAACGGGGCTGGCGAGGAGGAAAAAAAAAAAAAGGGACATCTGATCTGGTGCAGCATGCATTCAGAACAACTGTTTTGGGATTATCCCGATTCAAATGTGCGGCTAACTTTGATGTTATTTTCTTCCCCTCCCATTGTCTGAAGCCCCTCGCTCTCTTCATAATCCGAGCCCTTTGAAGTGAGCAGCATGGAAACAATGTCAGCAGGCGACACACTCCCTCCGATGGCCCACTGACAGCTCTCCGCCAATTTCTTTCTTTCTTTTTTCCCCTCTCTCCCTCTTTCTTCCCTTGTCCTTCTGTTTGCTGTCTCAATCCTCACACTTCCTCCATCCCTTTGTCAGCTCGCCCACTCTTTCATCCCCTTGATTGTTTACCATCTCACCCTTTTCCTCTCCCTCTCCTTTCAAGTTTCCACCAACTCTTGATTTTATTTCATTATTTTATGTGTCTCTATTTGCTGTTTGACCAAGCTTACCTTCCTTTCCCTCACTGATTGTATTCTATCCCCTTATGTCTGGCCTTTAATAAGCAATTCAACCATTAATTGGAGTCTCATTAGCGGGTGGTTAATACAGGGGGGATCATAATAATGAGGACACAGATAATGGAAGGAGAAAGCCTTTGTCTGCTCCCAACACAGATGCAAAGACCTGTGTCTTGTAACACAGCCTACAGCAGGGGAAACATCATATGTGTGTGTTGTGTCATGGTACACTCAGATTACAAGCAACAAAGAGTCAAGTCCACATGGAACAATCTAACATAATGACAAACATTTCAAGGAAATTGCAGTGAATAAAGGATGAATTATCGTGTATATAACTTAGTAACTTCATCAAAGAATAATGTATCTGCAGTTTTGTGTCCTCCATCGAGACAACAAGCAAAGATTGAGAATAAGTAAGAACTCCATTCAGCGAAACAGGAATAAAACATGAAATAAACTAATCACGACTGCATATCGCTAAACTGACACTTGTGTCAGTTAAGTATAAAAAAGTCAGTAGCTCGTCTTTGCATGCGTGCAGTCCTGCTGCAAAGGATTTCCTGTAGCTTTGTTGATCACAATCTGTACAGTTATGAATGAGTCTGAAGATGAGTGAATGAGGATCTGAGCTATCAGCCCTGCCTCGGCCGTAAAAAAGATTCTGTGATGGGTCTGGGCTGAATTATTTGGAGCACAGAACCACCATCAGCCAGTAAATCATGTATGGATAGCAACAGAAAACTGGATATTTCATTTCTAGGTATGGGGTAAGCCATGTCAGAGCAAACTGGCCGCTTTAGGCGAAAACTCAGGTCTGGGGTGGGGGGTGTTCTGGGCTGCCAGGGCCTGGAAGGAGAGGAGATCTAATGGGAGGCTCACAGACCTGCCTTCTTACTATATGAGGCAGCTGCAATCACAAACAGACAAGGTTGTCTTTGGAAACATGTTCTGATCCCAGACACAACAACTCTTTATTTAGTGAGCCACACCCAGTCAACTGCCGCTGCGTCCCAGTCTGGTTGCTTGAGCAAGAGGCAGAATAAAAGATCCTTTGAGTCCAAAAGAGAAATCTGCATGGAGGAAGATGAAGATCAGGGGGAAAAAGTGGATAAAAATTAACCACATACTATCTCATCTACTCATGTCTCGATCTCTACTCTCGAAATGTCGTCAACTATCACTGTTCTCCACATGAAATTTAATTAGGACAGGTTTAGCGAAACAGGCGAAAGTGAGAAATAAAAAAGTTAATGCTAATAAAGAAGGCCGAGTGTAAAGTTTAACTGTGAAAGAAAATAGCAGCAATGATATAGAGAGGCTCTGACTGAGGACGTGGGGTGCAGCAGACAGATTTATAAGCTTCAGCCAGACACAGAGCACACAAGCCACTTAAAGACACTATGGAGTTTGCAACCAGCCATAAAAATGACAGAGCACATGCATACAAACTGTGTCCATGCTTTAACAAAAGAACAGAGACCCCCGTCTGCTCTATAAAAGTCAAATCCAGACAAAGCTTTTTTTGAGGATGCAGTTTACTGATGCCCCCCGCCCTCCCCCTCCCCCATTCTCTAAATGCTTGCCTCTGCAGAGACCACTGATATAGGACAGGACGTATATAAGACTGCGAGGAGATTACGAAGATAGGAAGATAAGAGAAATAGCTGATGCAGATTAGTCCCCTCCACTATAGTTGATTAAAGTGTGTTTACTGAAGTAAAAAGAATTAAAGACATAAAAAAAAAAAAAAAATGCTCAGATTGCAAATTTGCTGAACAAACAGCTCATGCAAACCTGTTGTGGGAGTTGGGTTTTTTGTAAACAATGCCCGAATCAAGCAAGCTAATCAAACTATGTACAGCATTATGAGATGTAATTAAAAAGTCTATGTGTGTTTCAGATTTACAGTCCCATCCCCTTAAGCTGTTGTATAATACATGTTTTATGGGCGCGGACGGAGCGGCAGAGCTGTGCCTCTCAGCTCTTCTTCCTCTTTTAAAGTAACTCTCTGATCAGATTCATTGATGCAGATGTGACAAACCCACTGATGTTAAAACAGGAGTCCAGCTGGTTAATAACTATTTCAACTCACTGCACAGCATATTGAGTGAAACCTCTCCAGCCTTTTACCCAATACAGAGTAAGTTGTTATCCACACATCCCGCCTGACTGTGACTGATTTTGTGCATTTCCCTAAAAGTCAGAGAAGTTCTTTTTCTTTTTGTTTCATTAACGCTGATAAATGCAATAATTCAGTATGATTAAGCGAGTGGTCTTCCAGGTGCCCATCACTGACCTTGTTGGCCTCATCGGCACGGTGAGTTAATGTCCTCCTCTCCTCGTCCCATCGAGCGTTCGTCTCTTCCAGCTGCTTCTCCAGTGCCTGCTGCAGACGAACAGCCTCCTCCTTTGAGTCACATACAGATGTCTGCAGCTCTGCAATTAACTGTAGGTGAGAAAAAAATAATCTATGACTGTAATTCTTGATTTGGCAGATGGACAACTGACAACACAGTGTGCTATACCCATAAAAAGTTATTGCATATCTGCTCCTGTATATAAGTTATATATACTTTTCTCTACTTACATTTGAGACAAGTGATGCAGAAAAACAATCAACCTGTTGCCAGAAACACAAAATACTGATTTGCTTTATTTCACTGGTCCCACAAAATGACGCATCAGACAGAAAATGCATTTCACATTTGTCATGGACTTGGATGGCAGCAACAATCACCTTGAAACGCTGCTTTTCCCAGAGTCTCATGTCTTGTGTCTTTTTTTGAGAAGAGACAGAAGAAAGAGAACGAGAAGAGGGAGGAAAAAAAAAAAATAGACAGGAAGGAAAAAACAACTTCCTTTTTGAAGAGCAGAGTGACTTTGTGTTGGTGAACTTGCGGTGCACACCAAGATGAAAAGGAACTGCCTCGGCTTTGAAATCCTCCAGTCAAAATTAACATTCTATTTAAGCTACTGTCAGGGAACGGCGCTGGAAAGATGAGAGAGAGTAAAAGAGAGGGAAAGGAAGGGAGAGAGGGGGAAAGAGAAAGAGACATAGGTGGGGGGGCTGCTGCTAGCTTTGGGCTAGACAGATAATTGTTTACCGTGTTCAAACTCTGGAGGACTAGCCCTGCTGGAATCTGCACATTGTGTGGGAGTATGGGAGTTAGAGTGGTGCGGGTCGACCACAGATGGAGAGAAAGAGATGAGAGGGAGATTAGGCTTATTTTATCAGTGGGAAAGCCACATGAAAGCAACAAATGGCACATTATTATGGGAACATCATTTCTGGGCGTAATAATTATTTTGCAATATGGATTCCCTGCATCTGCTGGTCTTCAGCCCCAGGCGGCGGCGACACTCTAAACTAGTGAACTCAGCTGTCTGTCTTATTCCTGTATATATGTACACACCACAGCACCTTTTTCTGCATCTGATAGCCAGCCAGGACTTTTTAAGGCTGTAATTGGTCTGGTGAGACTTGTCTATTTTCATAGCCTATCTGTTTAGGGCTAAAGGCGGGCTTACCTCTCTATGATCCTGGGCTGGAAAAGGGGAAAAATGAGCAGGCCTGGTGTTTATTCATCTGTTTGTTAACAGAAAGGTGAATAACTAATAACTATAAAATGATGGCCAGCATAGAAAAGGGGATGCTTTGCAATGTTAATGAGAATAAAGACTTGTTGGCTGATGTTGAAATAGAGCAGCCTGGTTCCAGACCTCTTAATTGCCACACACACACACACACACACACCTCTGATGTGCCAAGTGATTCATAACGTGAGGTGAAAACAAAATACGTACACTAACATCGTGTACATCATAAGAATGCCATACACCATAAAACTGGAGCTGAGATTCTAAGTGAGGAGGCAATAATTAATTGACAAAATGACTAATTTGAACATTTTTAAAGTTCACGTTTATTTTTAGACATTTTATATAGTGCAACTGACTAAAAAGATTAACTATTTTGCAGATTAACTGATAAAATAACAGTCAAAGCTCAGCCAGAAACAAGGTCATGATTGTATGGTTGGCTCCCAGGGATCAGTGACTTTATAACTAAACTCATTAGCACACATGAACTTTTAATTCAACCTGCATAATGTGAGTTTTTTGGTCACCTCTGAGGCAGCACAACAAGCTGCCAAAAAAACCACCTCACCTTGTAAAGTTGGAGCAACATTAAATTAATTCGAATTGTATTCCTGATGAAGTGAAACGTTCACTCTTTCAGCTCTGTTTTGGTCTCCACCGACTCCTGAGGGAAAGATATCCCTCCTAAGCTGCCATCATGCTCATGAGCCAGTTGTTAACTGTCTGCTATTTGGTGAGCAGGGTTTCCGTTATGCAGTAATTACCGGTTTGTGAAAATATTCTGGCTGTCCGCTGCCTCTCTGATGTCCGCCCTCCCTGTCACTCCTCTCCTAATATTTTCACATCTAACTTGGTGAATTGAGGGTTTATTTCGACCAAAGCGGAGTTGGTGGCGTTTGTTTGAACAGTGAGAAGACAAAGCGAGACAGTTTTGGCGAGTTTTGTTATGTTTCTGTCCAGTTTGAATGAAGCGTGTTTTATGATGATAAAATTACTGTTTCTGTAAATGGAGTCTGGTGGCTTTGGTGAGGGCGATATAGAGGCTGTTTCTGGTTAAACAAAGAGGATGTTACTCTTTTACAGAAAAGGTCATTTCCATCATGGTGTCTGACACTCAAAATAACCATCTGAGCTCGTCAGTGGCAAACACCAACGCTTTTAGTGGACATACTTTGACGGTGCGCAAACACCCGGAGGGATTACATTGCAGCCAGCCGGCGTCTGATCCATACGAGCTTCAACAATGATCAATATGGATAATAACCTGAAGTATAAACAGTGAAGGATGGTTTTCAAGTATTTTTTTAAGCAGTGAGAATGTATCAAAAGGAATAAATACTATAACAGATCCTTTTCGGCTAATACATGCCAAAGAGGTCACCTGTGAACACTGTTTGTGGAACTTAACAAGGTATATTTGCATATGGAGTGAACTTCAACCTCTTTCTTCCAGAACATGGTACTTCTTATACGCTGCATCTCCCATGGCAAACTCCCTCCGCCTCCTCCCTACCTCCATGGTGGACGGCCAGGGATAAAGTAATGATCTCCCACCAGTGCCACAGTTACCACCCACTGCAGACTGATCATTAAGTGGGGGAAGAGAGCACAGCCCTGTTCAGTTCACAGGTCACCCAGGAGGACCACTCACAGCTAGACGCTTAACACACAGGATTGGATTGGAGAGACACTAATTAGGAGAGTTTCTGTGTGTGTGTGTGTGTGTGTGTGTGTGTGTGTGTGTGTGTGTGTGTGTGAGGATGAGAAAGGCTGAGAAAGAGAGACAAAAGCAAAGACGTGCAAGAGAAAGGGATGTGTGTGTGCGTGCATGTAAACATATACCCCTACGTGGTGTGTCTCCAGTCCCCTCAGGATAATGTATGGCGTGGTATGTTTTTAATTGGGCTATTAGCTATGCAGTTGAGCTCAAGAACGATGCCCCCTGTCAGACACTGAGGGGTTAACAACTGGGGTTAGCCTTTGAGGTTCAAAGGCCTCTTGTTTACATTTGACTGAGCTGCCCCAAGGGGGGTTCCACCTTTACCTTTCAAAACAAAGCCGCCCAAGCCCACGACAAATAGCCTGCATTAATCACACATATTAATGTTTGCACAAAAAACCCACACGATCAGCATAACCCTCCGCATCGCAACACACTTCAACGACGGTGTTGAATTCTGCGAGACTTTTCTTCCGTGTCGGAGAGAGTGTTGCTTGTTGAACCTGTGCCAGCTTCGTGTCCCCAAAAACAGTGGATTAATCACTTGTTGCTTTGTCTGCGGCGGCGTACTGCACCGCCAAAGCGGGCAAACATGGCTGAACTTTCGCACAGCATCCGACTCCTTTTGAAGTCGAGCATTGTGTAACCTAATAAGCTACCGTTTTCTCACAACATCTGCTTGTCAACCTCGCTTTCAACTCTGTGCCTTTGCCAGCCAACCCAAAATGGGGGGATTTAAAGAGGAGAAGAAAGAAAGAAAAACAACAAAACCCCCCTCTTTGAATCTCCTCTTTGGGTAACGAGGTGCAATTACGACCAAATGATTGTGATATTTTACCCCGCTACATAATCAAGAAGAAAACTCTTTTCTTTTGTAATGTAAACACTACTTTTGGATCTTTTAAACTGGTGAGGTAAAAGCTGCCTGAACTTTCGGAGACATTTTGCTGAATGACAGAGGGCGTCCTGGGAAGCTATACACCTGGTCGGGGTGAAGAATTAGCTCAGTTTTAAATGGGCTCAGTCTGAGGAGATGAGCAATAATGCTAAGAATATGGTCCTCGATGATGCCATGACAAGAGGAAAAATAACAGGCGCTGAGATGAAATAAAGAGGTATTAGAGACAAAGGAGGGGAGGAGAATACAAGTGGAAGTGAACGGTAAGTGTTAGGGATTTAAACTGATCTTTTGAGGATGATTTATATTTCTGCTTCATTACAGAGGCTACTTGCACTCCTACATGTTTTTGACAATGGCAGGAATTACTGACTTCCTTTAACATGACATGAAAAGAGTTGAACCAAGGCTAAGTAAACTTTGCCCTTAGCATAGAGTCTGCATTATGTTATCACTTTCCAGTGCTAACCTTTCCATTATTGCTCTCTATCACTATGCGAAAGAAGAAAGGTATGTAATTAATACACACACGGACTGATAATGTATCATAAATTCATCTAGTGTTGCGGTGGTGCTATGATGATCAAAGGGCTAAATTACATATTGAACTATAAATCAGTTTCAGAGGGCAGTGATGTTGGAACTGATGAAACCTGGATATAGCCCCTTTAACATATAGCACATAGCGTTCAAACTACAAAGTGGATCGAGCAATGTGTGGATTTTAAAGTAGAATGAATCGATTTTTGGCAACTTGGGGGCATCTGAACAAGCTGTAAACACAACACTGATATATTAACTTTATGTTAGCAAACAGTTGCCTGTTAACACATTCAAGAGACATGAAGCAACATCAGCATTCACTTGGAGTCGTGTTTCTGGCCACGAATCCAAGTCTAACATTCACTCTCCTTCCAGCTCACGATGAACGGCCGCTTTCACATTATTCACTGTTACATAAAAATGCTGATTTGTGCAAGCTTCAAGGGTTATCTATAGAAAACATACAGGTAAGAGTACGAAGCCTGATGACAGACATCTCTGTTTGAGCTGCAAAGGAGAGCTTTCCAAGCAGTCACCTTTAACACCTCTGGACATGAGGATGAAAGAGGGAACAGGAAAAGTAAAGACTAAAGGCAGACAGCAGAGCTTCAAATATTCTTTATATAATACAAACTTCTGTGTTTTATGTGTGGGTTTGTTTGTCTGAGCTCTGCACAAACCTCATGCCAGATATGGGATGGATTTGTGTGTGTGTGTGTGCGTGTGTGTGAGTGCACCAGTGTGTTTGTGCGTATGTGCTGAAGGGTAAAGGGCAGTGGTGGCTTGCTGTGTGTTCAAGAGTGTGTGTGAGTGTTTTCATGTGTGCTTCCTTCACCTCTCCCACCAGTACGTTTGTCCAATCTTTCAAGCGGTTCAGTGGAGAAAAAGAAATATAAAATGAAAGGGGGGTGGGGGGGTTTAGAAGAGAAAACTGATTACCTGGGCAGACTTGGCGAGCTTCTGACCGTACTCCTTCTCAATCTGCTTCAACCTGCTGTTGGTCTGCAACAAGAAGGGAGAGGGGAGTGTGAGAAAGAGATATGCAGACAGACGGATAGAGAGACACAGAGAGAGAGAGAGAGAGAGAGAGAGAGAGAGAGAGAGAGAGAGAGAGAGAGAGAGAGTTCTGAAATTGAATCTTCTGTTAGGAAGTGCACACGCTAGCCTCCCAGCCTACCCATGCTCACACACACACGCTCATGTTGACCTCTGCCTCTTAGCAGTGTGTCCCCGTGGTCCAGGCCCATAGCCCCTTGGCACAGCGCCAGCCCCAGTGTTCATGTGTGCCAGCAGGTAGTGACGGGCATGGTGCACAGTGGGCACCACTCCCCCTTTGATCCCCTGCCAACAATTCATCACTTAACAAGAAGGGGGGCAAGTGTGTGTGTGTGTGGGGGGGATTAAAACGTTGCTGCCAATTAGCTATAGGGAGAAAAAAAAAGAAAGAGTGATCAGGAGAAGCTGGGAGACACAACACGGAGGAGACAGAATAGGAGTGAATGGAGACTGTTGTTAGGAGTTTATTGAGCGGCGCTCGTCTCTTTGTTTTCGGTTGTTGCTCTATGGGAAGCTAGCCAGCTGGAAGCAAAGACTGTGAGGGTCTAATGCAAGATCTGTCTCCGTTCAGCTAGCCGTGTTGCGATGCCAGAGTTTCAATGAGAGGCTGAACAGCAGAGTGAGATAATGAGGTGTGAAGTGCTGGAATTCGATGGGGATGTCAATGGCTGCCAGTACGCATGGTGACAAGGCCTATACAAGCACTGCAGAGAGGCTAAGGCTTAAAGTAATGGGGGATAAAGGTCACTATTTGAAAGGCAGGCAAGTCCTTTCAAGTTTTAAATTCATGCCTGGAGATATTAAGTACTGTATATCAGTATATTTATATTGTTCACTGGCCTATTATTTTGAAAACTCACATAATACAGAAATCAACATTTCATCTCACACATTAATCTTCTTAGCACATTACAGTTGTCTAACTGCTGATTGCCTTTATTAACTGTGTACATCATTATGCTGCTCTGCTTTGCTACTTACTCTTTGTTGAATCAATTTCCCCACAGGTGTTACAGAGGTTCCACCTCATCTTACTTCAAGGATATATTAGAAACTCAAGGGGTGGGAAACACCAGAGACCCTACAATACGATATTATCGCGATACTTCAGCAACGATATGATATTACTGCGATTTTACGCATTTTGTCTGTTCAATCTGTTCCTTCAGTCTGTTCATCTTGAGTCATTTTTCTTGCAGCAAAATGGGATTGTGAAGCAGACAGACACTGCCATAAACGCCTTCCAGCCCTGCTGACCGTGACCTCTGCTGACCTCACCAGAAAAAAACGCAGCACCATCTACTGGACTGAAAAAGCAATTGATTTTATTATTCGAGTACCAAAAAGTTTAATTTTTAACGTGTAATTGGAATGTTAATAATTTCCATAATAAAGATTGATACATGCTTGTATTGCTACCATACTATAAAAACACCCATAAGACAGACAGATGCACACACGCACACACACCCACGCACGCACACACGCACGCACGCACACAGGCTTGACTCTCTTGTCCTGACAGCCACTGACAGACAGACAACTCACTAACAAACACCATTTCATTGAAGGCACCCCTCACAGCCATCAACACCTGAGCTGCGTCTGGACTCTGCGCCCCATCCAAACACTTCCTGACAAACATCGCCGTCCCGCTCCGAGCGGACACACCTGTCACCACGGAAACACATAGCCATCACCAAGGATACCGGCCTGTCTTCCTGCGCCAGGACCCTTTTGAGTGGCAGCCCGCTCGTCCCTAGGGGCCCTACAGCAGCTGATGAGAGAGGGTTAGACAAAGACGGATGTAGAAAAGGCGAGAGAGAAAGAACTGTGTGTGGGAGAAGGGCGCAAATAGAGCCTTTCGATGTTTTTCTTTACAGCTGACACATTTGTTGTCTCCCTTTATTGCTGCCAGAGTGCTCCATCTGACTACAGCGTACTTGAAGAGACACTGTGGCAGTTTGTCTTAAGACATTCTCATCAGATCATTTGAAAGGAAGCTATATTTCATTTAAAAAAAAAAAGGCATATGACCATAATTCTTGAAAGTTACAGCAAAGGATGAGACTTAAATGTGGCTCAGTAATGAAACACCATTGCAGTTGACGGAGGTAATGAGGTGTCGGTGACTCTCTGTGCTGTATGTGACTGTGGGTTCACATGTGAGTGTATTCATGGAAAACATATGGCCATATTGACATGCAAACAAGCTCAGATGTTTCATAAAAACATAAAGAGCTTGCTACTCGCCTATTCCTTTTACCTATAGCCACTCAGGGGAATTCAGCAGGAAGCATTATACATCATACATTATACACCTTCACCATCTAGATGCACATTAAAAATGGCTGGAAATAGATGAAGATATGGAGAGTACATGCAAGGGAAAAATAGCCCAACAGGACTGTGACAAATACAAAGGGAAAATCAGAGCTAAATTAAAAGCCCAGCTATATGTGTGTGTCTGTGTGTGAGTGTGTGTAAGCACTTTCAAAGAGACTACCTGTGCCCTGCCAAAGGCATTTTCGTGCTGAAGGCACTTTGAGGCTGTATCAGGCTCTTCAATCGCCTCTTAATCCTAGCTGTGTGGAGTGCAGCTGCTTTGAAGTGTGCGTGTGTTTGTGCATGTGCATGGGTGTGTGTGAGTGTGTGTGTTCAGGAGAGTGGAAGTGGATCTGAAGGCAAGGCATGCACCGCTTACCAGAACTTAATTAATAATCTGCAGTGGGAACCAGGCCAAACACACACATATTTAGACACATACATCGCACACTAGAAAAGGACTGACAGGAGTGGCAGAAAACAGGGTGACAACTTTCTCTCCCTCTCTCTCTCTTTCTCTCTCTCACACACACACACACACACACACACTTAAGCAAATATATGCACACAAGTCACATGTATTCAAACACAGACAATGGACAAACAGGATGCATGAAGGCCAAACACACATCCAGAGTTTGATCAATGGCGGCGTAGAAATGAAATTTGCTCAAGGTGTGCAGTCCCATTTTTTGGACTGGACTGTTGCGTCATTGCTAAAGGAGGGGAAAAAAAAACCCAAAGTAAACATTTCTCAATAAAGTAATCCAGCCAACACATGATAACTTCTGTGTGTGCGTTCAAGTCAAGTGTGTCGGTTTCCAGTATCCAGAATCTGCTCAGTGCAGTCTTCAGTCCTGGACAGGATATTGCCTCCATATGGCATTTTTCTCCGATGTGTTTCCAATCATCTCACATTGCTAAAGAGCAATTACGGTTTTCAGCATCGTCCTAAAGATGAACTCTGACAGAAGATACAAAACTACTGACGCAAAAACGATGTCACTCCATGCACAGAAGGGACACAATTTAGGCGATCTGCGATTGAGTCGGGGCCATGGACGTCTTTAAGGTGACATGAGCCATAAAGCACGCTCTTTTAATGGTGTTCGCGGTTTCACCCTGCACACAAAATGCGGTGTACTGCACACGAGGGAGCTGATTTGTGGGGTTCATTTCTCGAAAAGCAAAATAACCTGATTTCAAAGAGACGCTTTTCCCCCATTGCTCTGCGCAGCCTTCAGTTTTGGTGGCAGCGGCACTTGTAAGCACTCAAAACAATCCTCTGTTCACTACGCATGTCTCTCATAACAATTTAAGTTCAATCTGCCAGCGAGGGGGAGCTGGGAGATGTTATTTGCTCGTTTGTCTGTAATCATTGCTGTCTTGCTGTGCTTGCCTCTGTATCTGCGTGTGCGAGAGAGAGAGTTGGGGCTGTAATGACAAGAGGCTTTATTTCCATTTCACAGTTTGCCATCACTTCCTGTCAGTAGTGATTGTCTTAATGCGTGCTGCTCACTGTCACTGCCGCATCACACACACGGCACAGGAATAATGCATCACGGGCACACGCACGCAGGCAGGCATATGCACGCACAACGTACCAAGTGTGTGTGTGTGTGTGTGTGTGTGTGTGTGTGTGATTAAACACTCAACTCTTGCTATCAGAAAACCAATTATATCCATTAGCATCAGTGTGAGTGGGCTCAACATCTAAACCACATCATAAGGTCAAAAAAAAGTTGGTTTGAGGCGGTGAATGTGTAATGGATGGCAGACTGCTTCAACATAAAGAGGTAGACAGACTTTAAAACCACAGAAGAAGTGTCTCATTCATGTTTTCTGTGTATAGATTCGTGTGAACTCTTACACAGGCAAAGGTCTTCACTTGAGATGACTCTTAAGCTTTGACAGCAACGGTTTTGCTGAAGGAGATGTTTTTCCACTTGGTCATTGAACTCTGATAGAACTGTGATGTCTGTCTGGTTTTCTGTCTAGGTAGACCTTACTTCCTATCTATTTATGCCCCCATCCCTACTTTGATCAATGAGTCTGCCTGATGTTCAGATGTGGGATGATTCCGAGTTGAATTAGAAACTTAACCCAAAAAAACAGAGCCCAATATCATGGTGTCCCACTTAAAACTCCACTTCAAACCAAAGTGTAATCTATAGCGTGCAACAAGATGGGAGCTGCCTGACGCCATGTTTTAATGCGATTGAGAAAGTGTGTCGCTTCCCTCCCTCCTCTTGGATGACTTCAAAAAGTGAGCAAGGGAGCCGTGTGATGTTTTTTTGGGACGGCAGAGCCTTTACTTTGACTCTTTCATCTGCTGGGTGACTCACTCACTCTCTCTCTCTCTGCCGCCGGGCCCGATGGTGCACTGAGGAAACGAGGAGCTCAGATAGGTCTGGGCATGCGTACACGCACACAAACACATAACATATGTTCATACACAAACACAGAAACGCAATCTCTAGCACTTCAATGTGTGTTGGTGCAGCAGCTTTGATGTAAACATACACCAACAGCAGACAAACAGCAATTCAGACACACAGGTTGAATAAATCTGAATGTCCTATAACAAACTTTACCTCTTTCTCCCCTAAAATCAGATCCCTCACTCTGCCTCCCCCATCTCTTTGTATCCCAGTTAGTCTGTTAGTGTGAGGTGAATGCGGGCCCTCTTTGATCATCCCTCAGCCTATGTTTCTCTCCTCCTCGTCTAATCCATGACCGACTGAATAATGTGATTTGGTGTATCTCCAAATGGCAGAGGACCAACCTAATAAGTCAGCAGTGACAGGGGGCAAGAGAGAAGAACAAGACGTGGCTATGGCAACAACAATGACAACAACCTCGTACCACCATCTTCTGGCTGAGAGGGAGAACAGTACACTCACTGAGGCTGAAAGTACGCGGTCTTGGAGGGTCGGGATCAAAGTGAGTGTGAATGGATGCTAACTGGTGTACCAGAAAAATTATATTAACTGCCTGATCTCCCTGATTTAACTTCTGCATTCTCTGAGTTTAAATGTTAACACTTCTCTGCAGTTTCAGCAAGACAATCAGCCTCAAAATCTAGTTTGTTCATAGCAGCTTCATCACTGCTTGTGGATTTTCCCCTCGCATCAACGAACAAAGAAGCACAAACCATGACTGGAGCTGGAACTCCAGCGAGAATTTGGAAAATCAGCTGTGTGCATGTTTTGCACTAAAAACCTCCTGGGTGGTCTATTCGCAAGTGCACAGGTCTAAATATGGATGTGAATGCACAACAAGAACACACTGAAGAGGCATTAAGATCCAACGGGTCAAACCGCATTTGAGGATGGTCAGGGTCCACACATGGAGAATAGTGTGAAAGCAGATGCATCCCCAGCCACATGAAAAGATCGCCTAGTCAGCTTTGTTGCAAAGCACAACAAACAAAAGTTATATACAGATGATTTTCTTTTGCCAAACAACTTAAATGAGGGTTTGAAGTTGGTGCCCAAACTGAGGTACCAGACTGCCACTGCAATCTTCTTCTCCAGCTGTATTACTCATCACAAACAAGTTTTTCTTTTTCTTTTTCAGCGACAGTTTCTCACAGATGGAACAAAACGTGAGTTGGGAGACAAAATGTGCTCACAAACGATCACTTACGACATGTTACGACACAGTGAAATAACGGCTATTCAGCGTAAATCAAAATGCAAGGAGAATATCTGGAAACAGGCTGTCAACAGAAAAGGCCAGTTAACAAAGCTGAAACTGTGTTACATCATCTGAAAGCCCTTTACGACTGCAGGGTCATGTCATAACGAGAGGAGATGTACACAAGAAAGCTCCAGCCAGCTTTCTGAGCCACACTAACTTTTCAAGGAAGAACCTCTCAGATTTTTGGACGTGCATAGACTTCACCTCCCTGAAGCAAAAAAGAAAAATTACCAGCGGGGAGGAAAAAAGAGACTGATCGCAAGACAGAGGTCTTCATCTGTCAGCTTTCTAATACGCTGTCCGAGTGTTTGTGTGTCAGAGAAAGAGTGAGCACTGTCAAGCCAGTCACGTGGAGCACGGCCAGAGGGACACTGGTGCTGTCACACGGGGAGCAGGGATTGGCTACTGCATGCCAAAAAGCTGTATCCTCATTGGCTGATGTTTGCCTCTAGGTGGTTTTGTCACACTTGGTTAGTGTTTGATGAACTGCCCTGTCCCTTTGATCTGAAGTGAAAGTAGGCATGCACGTGCACATACACTCACATATGCTTGTACTTCTATCTTTGTGGGGACACTCGCTGACATAAGGCATTCCCAAGGCCCTTAACTATCACAACTACCTGCCTAACCCCAACCCTTACCCTAACCTAGACCTAATTCTAACCTAACCCTTAAAGCCAAGTGTGAACCTTCAAACAGCCCTTTGAAGTTGTGAGAACTGGCCAAAATGACTAAAACTTTTCAAAATTGTCCTCACTTTGTCAGTTAAAAACTTGTTGCGAACCTTACGACGTAGCAAGTGTAAGTGTACACACACACACACACACACACACACACACACACACACACACACACACACACACACACACACACACCTGAAAGTGTGTGCTTCACCCCGTCCTGTCACTGTGTGTATCCTGTGAACACACTCATTATGTGCACGTATGGTGACAATTAAAAGCCGCAAGAATGCGGGGCACTAGTGTGTGCAGTACATGTGCAATACGCAAACATACCAAGTACATATAGGTGTGCGTTCTCTTACAATCAGACACGCTCTCACACACAAACATATCAGACAAAATTTGCACATCTAATCTCCTCTAGCAGTTCAAAGAGCTATGTTCTCCAGACCGAGAAAATATGAATTCAAGGTTCCAGACGTTATTCACTTCCTATCAAACCTGAGGCCTTCTGATCTTTTGTCTCGCAGTATCTCAGATCTCCAGTATTGACAAGCAGGGAGTGAGTAGGCCACAGCTGTGTGGCGTGAAGAGGTTCAACAGAATGACCTTTTCTCCACTAACGAAACTTTAAGCTTATATAAATACTGCCTATTACACACTTATTGCAAATATGACCCGTGTTTTATACGCTAGTGATCATACAGAGGGATGTGTGTGTGTGTGCGCATGTGTTCCCACACTTGCTCAAAGCCCAGCAATGATTTCTAGTAAGGCGAACTCTTTATAGAAAGCCCTAACGTTCTGGGTTTTGCCACAACTTTAAGGCAGAGTGGGAGTTGGGGGGGGGGCGGTGTGTGGGGAAAGACAGAGAGAAATGGACGGTGGAGGTATGGAGGAGAATAAGAAAGTTAGATAAGGTGGTGGTGTGGGTGAGAGGCAGGATTCGTGCCCACTGTAGCCCAGAGATGAGGCGTCTTTATCTGTCACAGAGGCAGCTTCACAGGCCCCTCAGTGGAGAACGGAGATTGGGAGGTCTGGGGTTGTGTGCATTCAGTCTAACCCATGAACGCAGGCACGCGCACACGCGCACACACACACACACACACACACACACACACACACAAAGATAAACCTCAATAGCAACTACACTGAAACACCCCCCTCCTCGCACCTTCTACTCAGCCTACCTCCATCACTTTTCCTCCTTCTCTCCTCCTTTCTTTTTGATGCAGCTCAAATGTATGGAACTATCTTAACGTCTGATCTTATCTCCTCTGATATTCTGTTTCTCATTATTTCATTCCAAAAGCTTCGACTGTCTACTCCCAAAACGTCACCCCCCCCATCCCCCTGTATCCCACTCTGTCTCTCCCCTAAACGCATGTGTCTTTGATGGGAATCCATTCATGGATTTAATGGATTTCTCTGGCCTTTTTTCCAGGATCTGGTAGATGTGTAAAAAAAAAAAAAAAAAAAACGGCTTCCAAGAGCATGGTGGACTGCAGAGGACAGCATTTCTGTCTGCATCAAAAGAATGAGAAATTTTCAGCTTACAAAACAGGGCGAAGGAGTCAATATGGATCTGAACGCTGGCTGACTTCAATGCCAAGGAAAAAAAAAAACAGGGCACAAGTGAAACTTCTCCCTGCTCACTCCGAAGTCAAACTTGGCGACAGATTAGAAAGTAGAAAAAAGGGGGAAAAGTACCATGTTCAACCTTTGGTGAGTTTTTTTTTAGAAGCGCGCACTTTCAGCTGACAAAAAAAAAAAAAAAAAAAAAAAAGGACGGAGAAATCATTAATCTCTTTCGTAAAAAGTGAAACTAGCACATGGCTTATAGTGTTATCAGTTCAAGTTCAACATTCAGCCTCGCTGCTTTGAATCCATTCCAGATTCCTCGACAACTGTGGGTCACTTTTTTTTCCCCATGTATAAAAAAAGAGGGAAGAGAGAGAGGAATTAAAGTGTGCCAAAAAGATAAAATAACTTTCAGCTGCAAAACAGCTTTCACATATCCAAAAATGAAGAAAAAGGGGACTGATAGGAAATGGCACGATTTCTTCAAATGAGGATTACCCTTTAATAAGCACACTCTTTTCCTCGGATCTCTCCCTTCAGTACCCCTGGTTCTGTGTGCCATATGGAGCCAAAATGGCCGTCTGGGTGCTTTGGAGGTCCCTGCATTCCGGGGCTAATGCTGCGCAGCTGGCGCGGGATGGTGTCTAATGAAAAATGCTCTCTTTGATGGGCCCTGCCGAGGGATTAGGTTCTGATCAACACCACCTTAGGTCAGCTTCCTGCTAGACCAGCACAAGATTATGAGTGATTTCCCAGCCATGGGTCCAGTTTCTGTAGTGGCGAGGGAGGAGTGAATATGAGACAGAAAGAGGGAAAGAAAGAGAGAGGGTACCTTAGAAGTTCTAATTGAAGTACTTCCTGGTTCACTAAGATAGCAAAAGGCAAAGCTGGATAATGACTCTGCTGAAAGGCTGTGGTTTCCCCTTCTAGTCCAATCCCTACGCGTGTGTACATTTCAATATGGTATGATGGGAAAAAGGTCAATCAAAAGACTTAATTTCTACAAATAGGTAAGGACGTCTAGCGTACATGCTTGTAGTCCCTTTACCTTAATGAACTTTCCGTTTAAGGGTCTAGGAGGTAATAAAATACTATAATAGTAACAAGCTGGGTTTTATGTGGCGTTAAGGACAGAGTATCTCAATAAGACTAAGGCTCTGTGGGTGACATACGCACAGATTTAACTCCAGCTTGGATCTGCAAACATTAACATGTACTGATCTGTACAACTGCACTGGCATGGCACTGGGCACAGGTTGCAGCAGATTCCTCGCTACAGTGGCGAACCCAAGCAAGCCTTCCTCCCTCTGGGGGCTTGGCAGGTAGAATGGTTTGTCCACTAATCACAGGTGGTGGTTCGATCCCTGGCTCCTCCTGTCCACATGTCGAAGTGTCCTTGAGCCAGTGAACTCCAATCGCTCTTGATAGTCAGCACTTTGTATGGTGGCTTGCTGCCATTGGAGTGGAAATATGTATGAGTGTGTGTGTGTGTGTGTGTGTGTGTGAATGGCAAAGTGTAAAAGGCTTTGGATAAAAGCGGTACATAACCAGTGGTCCCAGGTACACAGGCACACAAACACAACCTGTTCTGTCAACACTGATGAGAAACAATAGCTTTATAACTTTCAACACATGTTCTCTGATATCTATGGGAGAGAAATACACAGAGGCAGACGTACAGAAAGCGAGAGCGGAAGAGGAGGTGAGCGATACATACAAAAGATTAAAAAAAAATCTTGATTGTCTGAACAAGAATCCTGCTACAATACAACAAAACACTTTCTAACAGCCAAAGGCTGACAACTGTCTTGAACTCACTGCAAAGCCGAACAAAGCTACGTCATGCCTTCTTCCTGCACAGTCAACCACTCTCTCCACTCTTTTATGTTAGTTTCTGCAAGTGACTCTAGGAGGTGTCACTTTTTATGGCACCTTAATTCATTCGTTGACAACAACAGAAAGTGACATAAGTTGCAGACAGCATCCTATTGGATACTGACCGTAGCCCATCTTTTCCCTCCGACCCGTCACCCACCTTCTCTTGTGCAGCATCCTTCTCCTGCTGGTGGCTTCTCTCAAGGTCACTGCGGATGCGCTCCATGTCAGAGCGAAGCCGGTCAAGGGACGCCTCCTTGTCCAGGAACGCCCTTTGTTTTTCCTCCTCTCGGAGTAAAGCCATCTCAGCTAACTGTTGCTTCTGCTGTGCATGGGCACCATGGAGTTCCTCACTGAGACTTGACAACTGGGCTTCCAAATCTGAAATTGTCTGGAAAGAGACAGACACACAGATGTGTAATGGATTCAGGTAAGTGACATTAACCAATATCCTGCAGATATTCTGGTGGCTCTTCAGTTAAAATTTCACAATATTCCTATTTTATAGAAAAAAGTCCACTGGAGTGACAATTTTCATTGAAATAAACAGTATGTAAGATCTATTTTTGTTTATTGTGCATCCGTCCAGGTGTATTTATGTCTCAGTGTGTTTACTGAATGCACCAAAGAGTCAAGTTCTCTATAAATATATCTCTATAGCCCAATGAGAGCTGTCGATACACAGTATATTGATAGGTATGAAGATTTGAGATTGAGACACAGTAAGTGTGGAGGAGTGCTTCTACAGTATAACTAAGTGCAGGAAAGTTTCACAAGCACGCTTAAATATTTTTTTCCTCTGGGTGGTTGTGTGGGGGCTGATCGATGGCTTGACCCTCTCTCTTGACCTCTTGTTTTTTTAACTGCTCAGCCACGACTTTGCCCAGAAGAGCCCTTTCATGGTGCTGCCAGTGAGAGTTGAAAACACGTAGTAGGAATTTCTAATGAGAACAACCCCACAGCCTCTGTAACACCAGAAATAAGACTGGTCTGATACTGTTCTGTCAAAGCTGCATCACTGCTGGCATGATGAAGATTTGTTCTTTCTTGATGTACGTTTCACATTTCAAACTGCAAGGCTGAGTAAGAGGATTGCTGTGTGTGACATGAGCCATCCATGTTACAGCTGGAAGTTCTCATCAGTCAAATAGCCCATAAAGAACACTACATGTACAGCATTTATCAGTATAATATGATCATTTCCTACAATTTACAACAAGCAAAAAGCATTGTAGTGGATTGTAGGTGGCTCTAAGATGCATTGCAGTTGCGGGTGTTTCACACTTCCCTACCTATATTGCATGTTTTCCCCAGCTATTGCACATCCTCATTACTCTCCTTGGTTTACTTGGTTGATGTCTTACTTTGGTTTGAACTGTGTGCTCTGCCTCCTGTGCCCCCCCCTCCTCCTCAAAAGCCTGGGCATCCCAGGACAACGCCATGTTAAGGCAATCAGACAGAAAGTGTCTGAAGTCTTTTTTAGCGGGCACTGGGGAGAATCAAAGAGACTTCAAAGGAGTGTCACAAAAACAGGCAGATGCTGTGGCTCTGTGTTATGCCCCCCCCAACATACACACACACACACACACACGCGCACACGCACACTCCACACACATATCCACGTGTGCACACACATACATACAAACAGCCACACATGGTCTAACTGCACACACATACAATGGCATGCAGCACATTCAGAGAGAATATGAGGTAAAAAATAAACACACGCAGTCCTTTATCTCTATGTCCCACTCTGCTGTCTCTCAACATTACCAGTCTCAGTGCTCCATTTGAGCCTTCAAGGGCGAGCAGCTATTAGATCTGAGCCCTGAAGAGTCTTTAATGTATAATTCTCTCTTTAACAAATGTGGATGATCCGTCTTCCAAAAAATCTTTTAATAAGTTAGAGTATAATCTTCCAGAACACAGGCATTGGCAATGACACTTCAGAAACTTAAGAGGCCAAAAGAGCATGTTTCCTTTGGCAGTAAGTGAGAACAGCCGCTTCAACAGGGCACATGTTAGCATGCTGATGTGGAGCTTTGTGACGAAGCAGCTCCTGGCGACAATGGGAGAGTGTCAGAGGAGATATACTGGGTCAAATCGTGTCAGCTAAGAGGACAAAAGACTGGCAGAGCAACAGAGGGGAGAGTTGAAAAGGATGGCACACTGGTTAATGGACCGTGTATGTTCAATCAAGAGAAAACAACACCAAGTCAAGTGTAAATATGCTGCACAGACAAGCTAGCATGGCTGAGGAGTTTCCTGATAACACTGTAACCCACATGTTACTGCCCTTGCAAACAGTATTATGACAACTGTTTAGTCATCATCCTTCATGGACGCGATAGCCAGGATGTGCTGGTAATCAAACTGGAGGTGTCCTAACTGTGTTTGATTACAACCACAACAAAGCTGCCGCTCATTTCTACAAAGAAGTGTCTCAGCGTCATGAGTCATCCCTGAAGAGCAATCTGAGTGATCAGATCATTACACGCTCAAAATTAGTTGAGACTTAATAGCTGGTTAAAATGTTTGTAGATTACTGTCAGATATTAAAGATATGATAGTTTTCCCATCCGAACAGCACTACATGAGAGTTACGTAACCTTTCTCACAGTGGATATTATGACTTGGCAAACACGGGTGTAAATAATAACATTTATGACAGCTGTGTTCCATGTCGGTATGGCAGTGCCAGGGCCTGGTATTGTGCATGCTGGCTTACTGACATGGCTCACAGGCACACCATGATGGAGCGGAGCCACAATTAATCTTATTAGTTACACCTGTGCTTTTCCGGCTTTAACGACTCAAATGGCTGCTGTGAGAACAGTTTACATTAGCATGGCAGGTGGACTATTTTTAGCATCAACGCTGTTGACCTGAGCTTATGTCTAGATGTTTTTTGCTCCAAAAAGGTTTGAGTTTGAAAGAGTTAGTTTTGGGTACAGATTGAACAAATAATATCTAATACTAAGTGTTAGTTAGTGAGCTTTAGAGGTGTTGGCAGGCAGACTTTTTTATGTTTGGCTAGTCTTTATGCTAAGCTAATCAGCTCCTGCCTCTAGCTCCACAGTTAATGTACATTCTGTGCTTAGATGAGAGAGGTATCAATCTTCTCATTGAACTCTTGGCAAGAACGTCAGACTATTCCGTTAACAAATATTTTCTTCATGATCTGTTCACTGCCTTAACCTTCAGTGTTTTTTTTATGCAGCTCTCTCGTCTCACTTGCTTTAACTTATTTATTATGTAAACTCTTTGTGTTCCAAGTAAATAAAAAAACCCTGATCCCTAACTCAGCATATCGTATTGGCCATATTGATACTTGCTTGATTGATAGTTGCTTCACTAGAAGAGAGATAGAAAGTTTGGGGGATTTGACCGAACAGAAAAAAATACGAGCATGAAATTAAAACTGTGCATGCGATAAAAAGTGAAATATGAAGCCATTCTCTAAGTAAGTGAATCTTACGGAAATCACAGTTGGTACATATTTCATGAGAACAATGCTCTGATACTGTGTTAGCAATATAACTCACAAAAATGAACCAATAAAATAACCTGACAATTTCTCCCTCTAAAGATAAATAATGTCTTGGTGTATAGAGTCAGATATACATATAATACATAGGCATTATTCACAGAGCTAAGCAAAGAAAACGGAGGGAAGAGTGTGGTAATGAATGTTTTATTGTTGTCAGATGAAAATTCATCTGGTGAGATCCAAGACCTGATGTATGCACATACTGAAAGGCTTCACGGTTTCAAAGAGTTCATGCTGTAACACTCAATATATCACAGAGCATCAGCACTCACTGGTGACAACGTCCACGATCAATCATACTCGTAAAGGGAGGGGGAAGAAAAAAAAAAAATCACCTGGTTTCTGACGTAAATACTCAGATGTGTATGGGAAGGCATGATGAAATCATGTGAAGAACCACAAACACAGTGGCACGCCGGCTCAGTGGGACACTAATACGCTACTGGAAACCACTGAGCAACAAGACAAGATCCACTTGACGATACCAGATCTCAGGGACCGATCAGTTTGTAAACGACAACACAGTGAGACAATCAATGCGCGCAGTGATCGAGTCTGTCTGCCATGTTCGCCTCATCAGACATCCTCTTAGCTTTGACTTAGTCTGTCATCACCCTCTTCGTTTGACTCATCTTAATCATGTACTTGGGATTGAAAAGCTTTGAAAAATTGACAGCATCATTATTTAGTCCATCACGGCCCAGAAGAAAGACCTCACAAGACTCCCGCTCTCTCCCATGCTGTTTGAAGTCCAGATGGCGTGTACGCTCCTTTAAAAACGACATAATTATGCGGGAAAATAATACCCATAAAACGAGTTTTGAGGAGGAGCTGGTGAGGAAAATATGAATGATGGGTTTTTGCACAGAACAAACAATTCTGTTGTTTGCAAAGAAACAAGGCTTCAAATCAATTTATAATGCTGGCCCTAGTTTTTGAAGTCAAACTCTTACTAATGTTTAACAATTGAAAAGCCTCACAAACACAAAATAGAGTATATTAAGAAGAATGGCAACAGTGAAGTATATTAAATTGTTTTTATTATATAATACAATTAATCTTTACATTCTCTAAAAACGCTTTCTAGAACAAGGATTCATTTTGTACAGAATATAAAGTCCAACATTTTCTAGACAAATTGTTGTTTTACACATGTTTGACTCTCCCTGCGTGGATGAGCACACACCACATCCCTAGAGGGGAGTCAAAAAAAAGACAGGCCACTCCATCAGGATTTGGGCGTGTTGGAGGTACGCTGGTGACGGATTCCCAAAACAGTCTACAAAACCCCTTCGTCCTCTGGGGGGCATTGATCAGCTAACAGAATAACATAGCGCTGGCTGTGGGCAAACCTGTTTTTACCAGCAAGACGTTTCATCATCCTGGACAGACAGCCAACGGAAAGCTTCCTTTCACACTTTGGTGTTTTCCAAAACGGTTTACGAAATAGTTTATTCTTTGAAGAGCAACACTCAAGTCCACGAGGCTGGAAAACGGTGAGTGAATTCTCTGAGTCGGTGGGATGCCAACGACACACACCGGGCCTCCAATTCAGCTAATTCTTTCACTGAAGGTATCACGGCAAATGCAAAGGAAAGGGAACGTGTGAACGGTGAAGAGTGAATGAACGTCACCCTGAACATAAAGAAGCCCTGCGCACACAACAGATGGGTCATTTAGCCTTTAAAGCATGTAGTGGCTACAGAATGGGTGAGATTCTTGGATAACAAACTCTGGTGGGATGAAGACAATATGTTCCAGTGTGAGATTTTTTTTTTTTTAGCTCTTGCTTCCAATCACTGCTACGACTCACTGGCTCTCCTTCTCAAACACTAGGCAGGAGTCAGGAATGCTATTTATTAGTGTCCCACCACATCAAGGGGATGAGCGGGTATTACTCATCCTGTGAGTGTGTGACTGACATTTGCTGTTCCGTTAGCCAACTCCCAAGCTGCAACTGTCCTTCCACCGATTCCAGGAAGACAGAGAGAAAGTGTGAGATGGAGAGAGGCAGAAATAATGAGGCCTGGGTTCAATAGTCGCAGCAGACATGGGCTGTGTGTTACTGACATGTCACTTGATGACAACATATTTGTCCATCTGATCCATGTGGCGGGAATGTGTTGTTTCCTGTACTGGAAAAAAGTCCTGAGACCCTCAGGAGCAGAAGAGAAATGACAACAGCTTCACAGGAAGTGCTGTATGTTTTCTATAAGCATCAACAAAATGCCGTTTTTTTGAAATTCAATTCATATTTTCACAACTTTCCCCATCCGGTGTCATGCATTTAGAAAGGCTGCCGGTGAGCCCCACATTGCCATCAATGTGACAGAGTTCTCAGAGGGTAAACAACTTTGGTAATGCAAAAGTGTTTAATAATAAGTGGCTTTGCTCAATGTAAAAAAAAAAAGAAAAAAAAAAGCTCATGTTTAATACATATCTGCTGCTGGTATGCCAGCTTCTTGTCATTTCAACAGCACATCCGTGGAAAAGAGCTCACACAGGAAGTCAAACCGGCTCACATCCCCACCAGTTCCACAAACCTCACAATCCTGAACTCTATCTTTCCAAGGCCTGAGTGACAAAATCTTGATTTCTGCCGCTTTAACATCTGACACGAGGCAGGCGTCTGATCTCTACTCAAAATACTGCACAAGCAAACAGGAACTGAGAATACGAGATGAGTACTGGGGAAGTTTGTTTTCTGTCACCTCTGGAGAAGCTAAGATTTGTCAAACTACACGTCATCTTGACATGCGGAGGATGGCATGTTATCAGCAGAAGTGTCCTGTTGTGACGGCATCTCCAGGAAACCAAATAACACACTAGCTGGTGTCACTGGTGGTGTGAAAGGCATTTCCCACAAATATAAGACAAGGGAACATTAGAGAAGACACAAGACTTTTCCCTCGAGTTATACAGCTTCCAGCTTTTTAAAGGACATTTTAGACTTCTAGTGGTCTATAAAATAATTGCCTCAATGAGACACAGAGGGGACGAATGCCAGAAAACTTGAGCTAGCAACAGGGAGCCATTTTGAAATTAAAAAATAAACATGGAAGACGCCAAATATTGTTGAATTTCACAAGAAAAATAGGCTTTCATGGTCACAGTGTGGGCAAACACCTTCTCAAAGAAAAAAATTAACAATTGCTATTAGTGATAAATCTACGTTATCTGGCAAATTCACTCAGTAAATGATTGCATTTAGTGAGGTCAAAACAAAACATGCAATAGTTTCCGCGAAGTACGATTTCTTCATTTGCCGCCTGGCCACATCTGTGCCCACGTTTGGTGTGAGCACAGTTTGTCCACAAATACCACATATGCGTGGCCGAATCCTTATCTCCAGCGAGACTGAATTCTCTGCATGCTGACAATGGCCATTTCATTAGGAAGCCTGAAGAGTCAAACACATCCCCAGCTGAGAGCTGGTTTGTCAAATGGCTTCCCACAGAGCTCCAAGCTAGCCCAGGCTGGACAGAGGCAAAACACAGAGCAAGAGGTACGAGATGAAGACCTGCTGCTGGTTAACAGAATAGCTGCTCAGTGTCAGGGTCGTCCATTAATATAGACCCAAATGTCAAATGCTCACTGTGGCCGTCGATGCTAAAATAAGAGAATAACCACAGTTTTCCGCAGGGAGATGGCTACCTGCGGTGAGAGGAGAATGCCTTGCAGAGATACACTTCGGTGGGAGCACAGGGCGCTTGACGCTGGTCCACAAGCACACAGCGAAAAATAAAAAAGAAATGCAACCCAGGGTTTTCGAATAAAAGCTTGACGCTCAACAGAACAGCTCTCTTCTCCTTCATCTGGCTACCTGTGGTTTCTGGATTTCAAGTCTCTACACTTCTATCACGAAACCCTGCTGCGATAAAAGATAATTAAAAAAAAAACCCATCAGAATAACGTTAGAACTTGGGGCGGGGTGATTTTTAAATTTCGCTTCTCGTTTTTAGTTTCTAATTTTTTTAATTATTCTTACTCGCATCGCCGTTTTTACCCAAATAAAGTTTGTTTTTATTAAAACAGAAATTCTTCCATACGCTCGTACTAAATGTACAGCAATCAATGAAATCATTCACAGCCAATATCAATATCTGTCTTGCTTTAAGTAAAAAAGTGTCTTAACCCGCTGTGCTTTTGAAACCCCAGGAAAACGTCAATGGGCAAAATACAAAATGGTTGTCCAGGGGAGACTGGTGGGTCAGCAAGTGTGTGTGCGCGCAAACGTGGATCAGTGGAGACCCCCTACCTGGGCATCGCGCTTCCTCCACTCCTGGGTGTGCTGTTGGTGCTGTTGCAGGGCGGCCCTGGCCTGCCTCTCCAGGCTGCTCACCTCCTGCTGGCGCTCCTGGACCAGGCTGTCCTTTTCCGCGCTGTGCTGCTGCTGTAGCCGCGTCCTCTCCTGCTCGTGCTGCATGCGCTGCTCAGCCATCTGATTGGACAAGCAGGCAAAGAGAGACTTCATCAGCCAACACACACTCAGAGCAACCCTGTCGTCATGACAACTTGTCCATCCACCGATCCATTCAACCTTTCTTCGTCCTGTTCCTTCGGCCCCTTCCCTCCACCGGGAACACCCATGTGCCCAACCACATTGGCGAAATTGGTAGGAGGGAGGGGAAAAAAAGCGAGAAAAGTTTCTCTGCTTCCTCACAATGTCGGAGGACAACATGGTGTGATGTGTTTACATCTGGCGTCCTCCCCGCCCTCCCACCTCTCTTGCCAGTTGCACAGACCAGCCCTCAATGTCCCACTCCTCTCTCCTCAAATCTGTCCCCCTCGCCCTATTCTGCGATCGGCATATAAAAGAGCAGTTAGTGTGGGCTATGCACGCAAGCTGGCAGGGGTTAGCCATCTGGCTGCAGCAACTACCCGATGCCCCATGCTATGCGCCTGACAGCATGCGAAAATCGGCTTAGGCGTTGACTATGATGATTATTATAAACCCAAACTGGAGAGAGCGGCGAGGACAGCAAAAACTTTGAGGAGAACCACGGAGATGCTAAATGACTCATGATACTGCGTTTACCTGTAATTATATTCAAATGATTAATTCAACCAATTTCAAATCAATTTATTCCGATCATTAATCTATATCAGTTTTCATGTTTTCACAATTAATGTGATTATGCTCAAATATGCTCAACAGCTACCGGGCTGCTATGATCGGGGGTTTATGCTGCTAATGAAAGATATCTCAAGTCAGAGTATAGCAATGACCTGTGTGAACCAGTCAGCATGAAGTCTTGGTCACGTTATAAACATACAGTAGACTTCAGTCTCACTGGAGCTACAACCGGCTACACACAATGCAATAGAGGGTAATAAAACGCGTTTAATGGGACAGAAAGCCCCAATTTTTCAGGCTTAATCATCCTGCTATCTGAAGCAAGTCTGCATCCCAGCATGACTGTGAGCGGAGTCACCTGCTGAGAGGTGAGCCTTGCCAACGGAGCTCCCAGCCCCAAGCCCCGAAGCCTTTCCCAGGCTCTGTTCCGTTCCCACTCCCCCATGGCGGGGGGACCGGTGACCCCCACACCATCCCGCCGTGCAGCCCCAGCCGGAGCCTGGAAAGGACAGCAGGAGCCTGGGGCCCATTCGCCTCCCTGCTTTGAAGCTAATCCCCCTGCACATTGTGCTTGACGGCACCCTACCTGGCCTGCCAGAGAAGCAGAGATCCACAGCCTCTATGCCCGGTGCCTGCTCTATCCACAGCCCTATCTTTGGATGTTGCGTGCTATTCAGAGCAGGTGATGAATGAGGGGCTATCTACAGGAAGCCGGATTCCGTCCCCGGCACTGAGAGGAAGGCCACAATAGACACTTCATTTTGGCAGCCAAGAATTCACCCTTCAGCTTTTGGGAGAGCTTTGCTAAATGCCCTCTGAAAGGGGCAATGGGAGGAATTATAGCTGGATAAAAATGTATTTCATCTCTGTGGCTCAGTTAATTGCAGGCGGACACACACACACACACACACATACATTACACCATCAAGAAACCTCACACATGCCATTTTTCCAGGACATAATAGAACACCACAGAGCTCCATCACTATGCAGAGTGTGGGCAACATCGTCCACATGCTGCCACTACTGATGCTGATGTTGTCTACGGTACATTCCACAGACAGGCAAATTTGCACCGCCTTCATTTTCCATTCAAAGGCACAATAGATACAAATCAGATCCACAGGCAGCGTACGTTGTCCCACAAGGGTAGTCAGATTCATACAGCTGCCCAAGTTACAGCTGATAGATTGATAAGCAGGCAATTGCTTCGAGAACTCCCCAGCAGGACAGCAGGACATGCGGTAACAGAAACTGGGGGAGGATATCGTGGCTTACTGTTCGCTCCTGTTTAGAGTCTCAGGCCATGGGGGTTTTGGAGGAAAAAGGGGATCTGAGGTGAACCGAAAATAAAGAAATGGGCAGGATAGATCCGTTGTGACAGAAACTGCTAAAGAAAAAGACGGAGAGGAGAGGAGATGAGATGACAGAGAGCAGACCCAGCAAGGAGCCTGGTTGTGACATCACGTAGCGCCAGCGTGCAGCGGAGGATGCTGGGTGCTGCGGTTCTTAAAGGGACCGGCGTGGCGTTTATGAGGGAAGACTGAGTCGGTTATAGCACAGCTTGGTGCCACAGATACAGAGTGGGTCGGGTGTTACTGCACAGCAGGACTCTTGTCAGCCTAGGCTGACATGGTTTTGTGTGTGTGCGTGTGTTTGTGTGCATTGCTCGCATTGAGACAGGACAGTGAGGTAATGGGCTTCTTTCAGCCCTGGGAAGGAGGAGGAAAGAGGAGGGTGAGGAGGAGAGTAGAACAGAAGCCCTGTCTGGGCTCAGCAGGGGAGGCTTGGGTGAGTGTGGGAGGGGAGGGAGAGATGGAAAAGACAAATCTCTTATTCCTCACTGTAGGGTTTGAACTGAAGATGGTGCTGAGTATGGATATGAGTGCATATCTATCTAAGGACAGCATGTCCACACATCTGCACGTCTACAGAGTCTTTTAATATTTATTTTCACAGTCTAAAATCTGAAGAGTGAGGCTGTTGAGATTTTCCTTATCTCTCAAGGCCATGACTCCAAACCAGACATTTGACCTCAACTACATCACTCCAACGTCAAGAGACAGAGCTTTGTCAGCATGCCACAACCACCAGCTGCCAGGAGGGTCAGCTGCAAAACAACTCCTTCATACATAGCTCCCTTTTTAAAGTCTCATTGAAGCTACCCTCGGGTGAATGTTCTTTTGTGAGCATCTGAATGGACAAACTTGACCCCTGCAATCTTGTGACACCAAAGGCGTGGAGGCATGGGAGAACAGGCCTACACTAAGTGCTTGTGGTCACGCTCGTGTGTGTGCAAAACCACAGTATACAGTATGTAAAACGGCAGTAACTCATGAATAATCACACGTTTTCATGTGCATACAGACACATTTCCTCTCTTTCTTTCTAAATGTCACCAGCGCTCATATCAACATCATCACAAAGACAAGCACTTCATTTTTATATGTTTTTATCTGGAAGACAAAAGCCTCCCTGATGTGCTGCTAACCCTGTGTAGCTGGATTCAACTGTCAAGCGCACCCCCACTCTCTGTAGCAGCAGATGATAATCGTCACTTGAAGATTTTCTGCAACGCTTTGATGACTTACCTGTTTTTCACATGAGATGGAATTTATGATTCCTCAGAACAATGCACTGTAGTTGGCACTCAAAGCACTGAGAGAATCTCACAGTTACTGGATCATTATGGAGGGATGAAAATGTTGTTTTGGATATACATACGATCTGTTTAACAGTTTTTAGTAGCATTGTCTGCTTTCTACGACAACAGAGCCTTGCAGTAAGAGTTAAAAAGGTGCATTTCCCAGTTAAACTTGTTCCAGGTATTTTAAAAAGACTTCAATATAGTGAATAAATCAGATCTTATTTTAATCCTTTTAAAGTTTTCCCCCCATGAGTATAATTACAAACACAAGCGTTCAGCCATGGAGCAAATCAATGACGGAGAACCATTTCTCCACTCATTGGAAATAATTCTGGTCTTATATTCTCCACTTACAACTACCTACAGCAAATTACACGCGGTGTAAACTCCATCTGGCCTGGAAATGAGTGTTAGCATGCTTATTAACCGTTCGGTAAAGTGCTAGTTTGGAGGCTGAAAATCAATCATGTTGTGGATTGAGACAGGAAATAGAGATGCTACACCAGTTAGTGCTGTATGCACTTTTAACATCATTTGATAGGAACAATTTAAAACTCATTATTTAAGAGCAGTCTTGGGATATATGACTGTAAATATCTCTTATCATATGGTGCAATTAGTTGCTTTGCAGGGCTGCTTTATTAAAATATTCAATCACATTGTTTTAGTATAAAAATCCCACTAGCAGGCTGGTGAGGTTAAAGTGCCCTGCCTGGTACAATGAGAGTGGCTGCCTCCCATAATATCCATTTCTGTAGTTTAATTGAATCTGATGCTTTATAAGAGATGTCTTCCTATCAGCGAGCCAGATTTCAATGAGTTGTGAAAACGGTTTCTAGGCTCCTAATCGAAGGAGAGTGACGGAGATGGGATGATAAGGGGATGGTGCGCCTGCTATGCAGATTGCATTAGTTTTCAATTGGCAACGTTTAAGATATTTATTGAGTCGCAATCCAAGCTTAATCTAAAGCATGTCCCTTATCATGAGAAATTAATCATGTGGAACAGATGGGGAGGAATAACAAGACTATTCCAAAGGGATGACAGTCCCCTTGGCTGGCTCCACGGGGCCAAGTGTTCACAGATCATAGAGGATGATAACAATGTGATGATGGTGGAGGCAAGAGGAGAATTCTTTCCCCCAGCTACATCATGAAGCAAGAACACTATAGCTACAGGTAGACTAACATACCGCAGACAGACGGACATAAAGTTACTGACTCATACACACCTGCTGCTCATATTTCTGTCGGAGTGCATCAAGTTGCTGGGAGAAGTCTTTGGCCTGCTTCTCCCTGAGGGACTTGGAGCGGGTCAGGTCCTCCTCTACCTTCTCCATCTGGAGGCATGAGAAGAAATCAAAAACAAAAACAAAAGTTTACTTTCATCTTTACTGACTGAAACAGTCAAATACATATATCATTAAACATTTGCGTACAGCATTTAGAGCAGCTTTATAATCTGGAACACACTTATGTTCCTGAAAACCACACATAACATCCTGCTCAAAATCTCATATTTCAGAAGATTGAACATAAATTTGTGCTCAGTACTTTGTCATTAGTTCCAGTTGATGCATGCATAATCACACCACAAGTCCAATAAATCATGCAGAACATGCAACGTAACACCATGCATCTGCAGCAGAGTGACGCTACTGTAACATTTTCCTTTTCATTTGGAATTGATGAACTGCCATTGTGATACTATCGTAATGGTATTGTTCTAACAGCACATCAATATATAAACCTATTCATCAAAGTATAATATAATTAATATTAATATGTAATACCAGTAGTTCACATCAATATTCACAGGTGCAGGAAAATAACCGCAACTGGAGGACTGAAGCAAAAGTGACACAGTTAGAAATAAGAACGTCACGAGCTGCTGCCTCTTTGAGGACTTTGTGTTTCTTTGGAAAAAAGGGATTTGACAATATTTATGCTATTTGTCTTAACTCAACTTTCTTGCAGCCAACCACTTTTCATATTTTCTGTTCAGGTGATGATAATCAAAACAATTGGAAATGTAATTTAGTGAAACGCCTCTGTATCTGGGCTATGCTGCGTGTGACGCTAAGGAAATGCTAAATGTATTTTGATTAATCCATTTAAAATGCTGAAGCCTCCTTTGAACTAGGCACGCAACAGAGATTTGATTCCGTATGGTGCTTCTTTTTTCCCCCAACCAAAATAGGGCAGACTCCTTCCTTTAAGTGCAGTCTAAAAGTGGGATGCTGATTTTAAAACGAGAGAAAGACAGAGGGAGGAAGAGAGTGATACAGATAATCCATTTAGATATAACACCATCTGCAGACAGAGAGAGGGAGAAAATGATGAGAGGAAAGATGGAAGGATGAAAAAAAAGACAGTAAAAAAACTTCTTTTGAAGTACTTTCTGCAACATTAAAGCCTTAGCAGGAGGACGTGATGGAGCGATGCACAAGCGGGGTGGGGAGAGGGAAAGAGGGAGAGAGGATGACAGGGAAGCAGAAGAGACTGCTCCCTCTCTCCTGTGGCTTTGATGTGGGCTGAGGATAAAATCAGATTGGAGACTGGGATGCCAGGGGCGCAATGGGAAAAGAAGGAATGAGCATGAGATGGAAGGATGACAAAAGGAGAAAAGAGTAGGGGGAAGCAGAGGAAAAATACGGCAATACAGACAATTTTCCAAGCATCAGAAAAGAAGACATCACTTCCCCTCTGGTAGAAAAAAAAAAAAAAACAGCGCATGTAGCCTTGTACAACCCCCCAAAAAAGTTAGGATGCTGTGTAAAGCATAAACATTCAAACAAGTTGGGACAGCAGCAACAAAAGACTGGGAAACATTCCACAGGTTCACAGGTTCATTGGTAACAGGTGATAGATCATGATTGGGTATGAAAGGGGCATCCTGGAAAGGCTCAGTCGTTCACATGCGAGGATGGAGCAAGGTCCACCACTTTGTGAACACATAATTGTTCTGGTTGCTCTGTGTGGCCACAAACACCCACGCAGAAATTTGACTCCCACCTGAACTCTTATGCTGTCGTATACTACATGTATCCTTCCCCACATAATTCACTAATCAACCACTAATAATTCCCCTGACATGCAGCTCTTTAAAACATTCAGGACCACACTCAGCAGCGCCTCGTCAATAAGGCGCGCAGACACACAGCACAGTCTAAAAAGCTTGGCAGTCACCTATAGACAAACTGACTTGTCAGACAGTATTGGAAGTTTTATAGCTGAGTGCGTATCGATCGGAGAACTCTCCCAAGAAGCAGCAGCCCACGCGGTGTGAAGCGCTGATCGTGAGGCCGGCCTGACGTACTAATTAGTCTGGCTGCTTAGTGCGTGCGATGCGATCCCGTTCTCCATCGAAAACCAACCATCCCACGTCACGCCCACTGAGAGGAAGTGAGGTCAACGTGTGGTAGCAGAGAAATGAGTGCAGCCGCTTAATGAGCATTAGCATTTTTCTTCATTCTTTTGGAATGTCTAAATGAGAGAATATGGCCTCCGGGTGATAATGTTCTTGGTTTTCACTTATAGATTTGTCAGTATAGGAGTAGTTGAGGGGGAAGTGACGGGGAGAGACGGAGACAGAAAGACATACGGAGGAATTCAAGCGCAGCCAGCGTGGCGCCCTGTTGCATCTGTGGTCAGGCTGTGTCTCACTGCACCTACAAAATGAGTGTGTGTGTGTGTGTGTGTGTCTGCATTGTCCTAGTTACTGCCTATCAAACAGCTCACACCCTTTGTGGTTAAGCAAACATGAAAAAGGGTAAAAGTGCACGTGTCTATGTAAATACATACTACAGGAAACACAAAAGACCACGTGCAGTTCGTGCATGGTTATCAGGATGTACAGTATGCAGGCTTACGATAGAACAGATGCTTTTTATGATTTTATGCACATCCGTGTGTGAGTGTGTGTGTGTGTGTGTGTGTGTGTGTGTGTGTGTGTGTGTGTGTGTGTGTCAGACCTGGAATTTCATGTCAGCATAGGCCTTCTCAGAGCTGAGCTCCACCTGTTTCTTGAACTGCTCCAGCGCCATATCTGCCTGCTGGATCTGCTGCCGCTGGCTCTCCCTGGCTCTGTCCAGCTGGTTCTCCATCTCCCTTCAAACCGAACACGTTCACACACACACACGATTATATGAAGAGCATGATAGTAATAGTAATAGCCATAGAAACTCAACTGCAGACCACAGATCCAGGAATACTTCTTAAAGCAGTAGTTACACTGTGCTTTCGAGGACAAAAGGAAAGAGAAAACAGAAAGATCGACTGAGGTATGTGAACAAGAAGGAGCTGGACACAGTGCCTGTTTTCTACCTGAACATGTGCAATAAGAAAAGGCAAAAAAAAAAATCATTTTGATGAGGAGCAAAGTCACTTGAGCATACAATTCCAACCATCAGCTCAAATACCATGGTTTGTGTGTTTGGACATGTATTATTCGCATTGTGGGGACTCATGGGGACAAAATGAATGGGGACGTGAATCATTAAATTTTAGGATGAAGACTTAGGTTAATGTTAGCATGAGGGTTAGGCAAGTAGTGGTTATGTTTATAGTTTGAGTAAATCTCCTAGAAATGAATGCAAGTATGTAATGCCCCCATAAGTGATGGAAACACAGTGAGTGTGTGTGTGTGTGTGTGTGTGTGTGTGTGTGTGTGTCTTCCATGAAGTTACACTGATGCTGTAGGTGGCAAATGTCAGGTCATGGAGCTGCAGGCTGAGCGGATTGACAGACACACTAAGAGGGACAGCCTCATATTGAGTGCTGTCAGCGCCCAGCCGAGAGGCCCAGCCACAACATCACATACAGCAGCACCAAGCAACTGTCAAGCCGAACCCACGGAGGGTGTGTGGGTACAGAAATGTGTGGCAGCGTGGATGGAAAGAGGGTTCCAGAGCTGGGATTGAAAGAAGAGTGTGGAGGTGTTATTTTTGGAAACCACCTGAGAATTTACATATTGAAATTTACAGTCAGAGTGATCATGCACCACTGTCCCGTACCAATGAGTACATATGAATGGCAGATTAGAGCAGAGATACTGCCCGTGCATATAGTCCCTAAATTAGAATTATTCAACAAATATTTGCATGTTCTCCCCAAAGAGATCAAACTACTATCCAACCACAATTCAAGTCCAATACAATCAGTGTGCCACCAGAAATAGTCAGAAATGATTAAAAATGCCTTGCTGGGAGCTAAATTGAAGGTAACTTTAAGAAACTGGGGCTGTTAGATTAAAAAATGCATGTTTTTAACCCAAACTGCAAACAAAAACAGGCTGTTTTATACTGCTCTGAATAACAAAACTGTACAAAAATCCCTTAAAGTAAGATAATCTTTTGCACTCCTGCACTCCCTGCTATTCATGGGTGTTATATGGTAATAATGACACGGCTGAACCTCACTGAAACAGTCAAAGAACTGATGAAAGTTTCACAGACTTTCACACTGAATGTGCAACTGCTCAACTTTGAACATCAACAGACAGCGAAGCTATTTTTCCAGGCGGCAAAGACACAACCGTGAACTTCCAGTTCACTTCAGCAGCGCCTGAAACCTTCCAAGACCCTTCTTCTGATTAATGCACAAAGATGACAATGTTGGGGAGAGAGTCTGACGGCTGTGCGTGTGTTTTTCCACAGTGTGGTGTGTACAGTGCTGAGAATGGGTGTGTGTGTGTGTGTGGCTGTGTGTGGCTGTGTCGCTCTTCTCCTGCGCCCTTGCAAATTAACTAACATTGGATGGATAATTATTCCCCGTGGACAGACAAGCAGGAGAAAGAATGAATTTTTGGCCAGTGGGTGAGACTTTAAACCAATTAGAAGTACAACTATTACAAAATTACAACAGGCACACGACGGGGGGTGGGGTGGACTGATACTCCATACATTTATCTGCATTTCTCACAGCAGGAGGACTGTCAAGTGAGTGTGATTGTGTATGTTACAACTGATAAAAGATACGGTTGATTAACACAGGTGGCACTATGAGCACACCTGCAGAAGCACACACCTCTTCAGAAGCCAAAATATATCTTCATGCTTTTAGGTTGTAGAAAGTCCTCATTCCAAAGATTTTATTTTGTATATAGGATTTGCAAAAAATAAAACTAAATAAATAAGTAAAATACAATAATGTTTTGCACATGGGGAACAAAATGCTGCACAATAGTTCAACCAGATTGTCAAATGAAAGGGCAGAAAGAGACAAAGATACTTCTGATTGCCAGTTAAATGAGAAAATAAGAAACTGGAAGCTCAGCATCAACATCTGTGCAGATTTAAAGAGGAACAGCTTCCAGTTTCACTGTCCAGTGCACAATAATGCCCACAACAGCTGGAATTAACAGACGTGTTGCAAAGCTTCTCTGAAAACTTCAAAATAGAAATAGGTTAGTCTCACATGAGCACTATTAGACTTGGATCACTGAATATCAGCTGAGCATTCTATGGACTAACAAACCAAACTTTAAACCTATTCAACGCAACCAGAAGACTGCAGAAGAAAAACTAGTTTCCAAAATATTTAGAGCCAAAATGCAACATTGCGGTTCAATAACGATCCAGGGCAGAATTTCCCAAACTTAGGGTCGCGATCCAGAATGAGTCACGGACCTGTTTTTGTTGGGCCACCAACTGGCAGAGTAAAATGCAAAATAATGCTAAATGAATTTACTGTCCTAATTAAAACAGAAGAAGAGAGGGCAACGCACATACTCATAGGACTGGAGCTACATCCAGGACCTATTTCTTCTTTTGCGTTGCTGGTCCCTTCAGCTCAGGCGCTGTGTGCCTGTGGGTCACAAACTGGACGGACATCTTCAAACTAAGTTTTCTCAGCAAGTCAAAAGAATTTCCTCTATGCAAAAGGAAGACTTTCAAGAGAGTGTTTGTCAGGAGAAAATTACATTAGTCATGTGTTTGTTTTTTTGATTTTTTTGTGTGTTTTTTGTGTTTTCTGAGGAGGAAGAGTAAGTAATGTGTGTGTGACATTTGCATTAGTTGAGTGTGTATGTGTGAGTTTCCATGCTGGACAAGTTACGTGTGTGTGTGACGTGGTGGCGACAAGTGAGAGTGACTTTTAATGATCATTAGGGGGAAAAATGTTTATAACAATATTCTTCCCAGTCATACAACAATGTGGGAACATCAGCTAAATGGGAGTTTTAATAATTTAAATATTCTTCTTTTGGGGCCAAAATGTATAAAATACATTTACTGTCTGAATTCTACTGTTTCTAGCTATGCTGAAATAGACATTCTTGGAAGAAAGTGGAAAAACATCAACAAAACAGGTGATTCCAAAACTTTTGAACAGTAACGCATGTCTGTGGAGAAAACTACAGTCATTACCTGCACACAAAGTTTGCACTGTTGTCAAGTGATTAACAGCTTCCCATAATCAAAGCAACAACTCTTAAGGGTTTATACATAAAGATAGAACAATAAATGAAAAAAAAAACAAAAACAAAACAGACACGAAGGAAGACAGAGGAGATGAAAACAGCAAAATGAAAAGAAGGCAATAAAAAAGCAAAGAACAGAAGCAGAGGATTGAAAAAGGAATGTGCAAGCTTTCTCTCCTCTTTATAGTGTTCTGTCTCTTTGTAATTTTGGTCTCTCTCATGTCGGACATCAAACGACAAAGAAATTGTTTTTTTTTTTTTTTTTTCTCTTCCCAATTTTGTGTACTCTGTAATTATTAATCAGTCTCGTTGCATGGCTGCCTTCCGGGCTCAGACAGACACAAAGGATATGTGGAGAGACTAAGATGGAAAAAAGAAAGACAGAGGAAAAGAGAGGGGAAGATGGAAAAGAGGATGTCACAGAAATAGCAAGTTTTTTAAACTTCCAAGGCAGAGCAGAAATGAATTGGGTGTGTGTCTCGCTGGAGAGTGTGTGTACGAGTGTGCGCACGTGCGTGTGTGCGAGCCTTTGTTCATGAGCCACAATCCTGAACCCTGCGTGTGACTGACAACTCTACTCAAGGAATGCACTATGACTAAGTTGGAGCTGGCTGCTGGGCCTGAACCTCTGAGGATACAGCGAAAAAATTCACTGCAGCTAACTTCAAGTGTGTGACAGACTGAAACATATTATGCTCTAAAGCTGAGGAGAGCAGGTGAGCACATGGCAGCTTCAGTGATTCCTCGGAGAATAACTCTGTGTGTGTGTGTGTGTGTTTCCCTGTGTGTGTGTGGTCACTGGAGCGGTAGACAGCATGTCACCATCAATAACAGAGCAATGAGGGTGAGATGAGAGGACAGCGAAAAAAGAATCAGGGAGGCCTGGCAGGGAGAAACAGAGAGGGTAAGGAAGGAGAGGGGTGCCAGCACCAGGGCGGCCCGTTGGCTTTAAATGGATCTCTGGTCAGAAAAGTGGAAGGAGAGGAGGCTCAAATTAAAGATGTGCCTTCTCTAAAGAGGAAGTCTTCTCATCCCTCAATCCTAAACGGCTGTTTAAAGGGGAGGAAGAGAGGGAGGCGAGGAGAGAGGAGTGTTTGTGCTAGAAAGGGTGAAAGAGCTTCCGCCATCCAGCCGCCTGGCAGACAGGAGGGGTGCAGGGATGCCGGCGTTTTCCGGACTGCCCTAACCACACAATGCCACGTGCTGCCTGTGCGTGCACCACATGCTGCATATACAGGCACTTTATATAAACATTTACATACACATACAGTTAATACAAGAGCACACATTAAAGTTAATGCACACAAAGGCAACTGTAATTGCTTATGCAAATATTCTTTTCATGTAAGCGGAGTATTTAAGAATTGTATGGGCTGTGATGTGGGTGGAGCAGCACATGGAAAAGACTGACAAACAGACTAGAATGCACGCCTGCATATGGATGCCTCTGGTCTCTAGTATAAAAAGACAGAGAGTGAGTGTGAGTGTGTGTGTGTGTGTGTGTGTGTGTGTGTGTGTGTGTGTTTGTGTGTGTGCAAGTGCATGTGAGTGCCCGCGCATCTGCGTCTGTGAGCTCATCCAAACGGAATGATAACGAATCCACAGACACATCAAAGGGGCCTGGAAAAAAAGAGGGAGCACCAAAAAAAAAAAAAAAAAAAAAGAGAGAGAGAAAATGCAAAACTGAAATATTCAGCGCCCTCTGAAGAAAAAATAAAACAGGCTTGGTTTTCATCCGCATCCCCAGAGAAAGAGAAAGGGAGAGAGAGAGAGAAAAAAAAAAGACAGAAACAGACGCAGAATAGGAGACAGACCACAAATAAGTGAACACAAAAGAGAGACAGCACAAGGGCAAGAACATATTAAAGACGCAGAGAGAAAGAGTTAAAAAGGGAGAGGAGAAAACAGAATGGTTGAGCTTGATGGCTTTAAAAGTGCCTTCAAATGTGGCCTGTTTACAAACAGCATTTTACATCAAGATATGAAACAAATGACCACATAAGTAGAAAGGATGGCGCTTTGTTATCATCGTCTGTCTCCCACAGCAGCATCAGCGTACGCCAGCCATCGGGTGCTTGCAGGGAACAGTTGCCTAACTAGTGTTGATGCCAGGCTCACTTAAATAAGTCAGTGTTACACAACTGCTAACCCTCAAATCCAGCTTCAGCCTCCTGGTGCACCTCAGTGTTTGCAACAGTCCCATAGATTCAAAGCAGACTATTAGCTAACTGCTTTGCTAATCAAATAACTGCTTGAGCATTTTTCAACCACAAATGCCACAAAGTCACTGGACGCAGCCTCTGTTATGGCTCCAAATGTGAATATTTCTTAGACTTCAATGACAGTCAACTGAATATTTTGGGGTTCTGAACTGAGATGGACATTTTCCACTCTTTTCTGACATTCTTCGGACCAGATGATGAACCGATAATGAAAATAATTGTTTGCCTTACACAGATTCAATTCAAAGAAAGGTCAAGCGTGAGCCACAGATCAGTGGACGGTGCAGAAGGCAAGAGGCTTAGTGTTTTGCTATGACAGATGACATTTCAATTCATCATACAAACTGGCTCCTTTGAAGCTTGTGCACTCCCATCCACACTGGGGATGAAACCAGTGACTTTCCCTCGCGCTAGTTAGTGTGTCAAAGCCAACTGAATACCCGAAGGAGAGAGAGGAGCATGAAGAGAATCTGGTGCAGCCCAGGCTGACAGTGTCACTATGTGGGTGGATAAACATGTGGGCAGGATAGAACAAAAAGACATACTAGATGTCTGCCTCATACTTCAAAATGGCTCTGGAGTTCAGAGTTATTAAATATTTCTATACGACTCCTTTCTGCTTCAGTATAGTTCAGATATGTTGAAGTAAGAGCGTTATTTATTCTTTGTATACATGCAACTCAAACTGTGCCCACAGCACAGAAAAGCAAAAAGCACCAGATGGCATGATGTTATTATTAAAAATGTTCTGAGTTGAAGAAGAGAAGAGAGGAGATTTCACTCATGACTTGATTTCGAACGGGGATTTTCTTGCCTTCGCTGTGCATTTAGATGCTATTTGGCTTCATGAATTATGCAGACTACAGCATAATATGCTAAATCAACTAGGCACTGGTCCCTAAAGTAAACATACTGTATTTACATATCCCAAACATTATACAATGGAAAACGAAGCCGGAAGGTTTTTAATGAAACAACGAAAGCCCTAAAGACAATCTATCGAGATTGAGTTGTTTCAGTGCATGAATTAGCTTGTGCCTGCTTTGGTAAGAATTCATCCTGTCAGTGCGTATTTGTAAACGCACTAGCTTAATGTAAAAATGTCAAACAAGGTTATGTGTGATAATCGCATAGGCAAGGCAAGGCATTTAACACCATTACACCATGAAAAGTCACGATATCAATCAAGGGCACATATTCAGTGATATGAAGATTCTGCAATGATCAGATATGACAAATTATAGCTAAATGTCAGGACAACTATTAATTTCTTTTTGCCAGATTAGAAAGTTATTATCTGCCCCATTATCTATCCATTTAATTCGCTATTCAAAAAGACAAAAAGAATCACTGCCTAGACTTGCTCAGTTAGACACTCCCGCAGTGAAACCAGATGGTACGCTTAGAACTACACCCATATTATCTCTGAGGCCCAATATTAAAACACGCTTTCCTTTTTTGATATTTTAGTTCCATGTTTTTCGGCGGGATAGCAAATCAGCGCTCAATGCATTGATTAGAATAAAGTATATTGCAGAAGTATCTGAGGAGGTAACTGCTCTTTAACTCAGAGATCCTTGGCTACAGAACCCAGTTAAAGGGCTCTTTACAATTTTCCTTTAGTCCAGTCTGTGAATCGAACTGGAGCTTCATCCAGCTCCATTCTCCCCTTTCAATGCAGCTGCCATGGGAGTCAATATCGAGCCCTGGTGCAGCCTCTCAATATTCAGGATCCATACCTCCACCTGCTCCTGCACCTCACCGCTAACTGGGCCTCTGCTCAGCTGCCTCTGGTCCCTCTCCGGACCACCGCCCCTGCTTCCCTCCATCCCTCCTGTCATGGGAGAGGAATGCTGAGAAAGATAAGACCACTTCAAAAGACACACACAGATGTAGAGTATGCATGTGCGCACACACACACACACACACACACACACACACACACAGAACAACATGAAAGAACATACGAGGTGCATCATCCACATTTAAGAGTAGAGGGACACTATCTCATACAAGCATGTGGGCATGCATGCACAAACACAGAGAGACAAACAATGCCACACATGCCAAGACAGACATGCACACACACTTAGTTACTACCCTGCCAAAAAAAACACGACTCATGAGTCGATTACAAAACCAAACAGCAGCTTGGTGGTGTGCTATGAGGAAAAGCATTAAATTGAAACAATGGTAGAAAAGCAAGAAAACTTTAAATTGAACTGAAGAAAACATCCATGACAGCACGAGTACGTGCACAGGGTTGGACCGGCGCTCACACAGCCGGTGCGTTAGCCTCTCATAAAAGGCGAGCACGCTTTCCCTCCAGCTGCCTAAAGCAGAAGCTGCCTCTGCCACTCCAAACTGTAAACGATCAAACTGAGCAGAAGTTACCGCTGAGACACAGTCAGAGCTGAGGCGACCCTGCACCACAACCTGAGCAGGCGTGTGGTTTTGATAAAGCCAGTTGGGTGCCAAGCAGCAGGAAGGAGGACTGGAATGGTAGAAACAGACCAGGTGTTTTTCTTTTTCCCTACTTTGAACATGCAGGTGATTTTCTGATGTGTTTAAATTGTGATTTGGAGGTCACTGTTGCAAAAGCAGGCAAGCTGTTTCCCAGATGAGCTGCCTCTCTCTCTTTTTTCCCCCCTTCTGTGGTGCATCTCTCCATCTCTATGCTAATGCCCTGTAATGATCTGAGGCACGTTGGGATGAAAGAAAAGGAGACAAACTTGTTTTCTGCACAGCTTTGTAGTGCTTTCTGTTGTTGTTGCTATAGTAACACAGGCCTGGAACTCAAATTGACACAACGATGCTTATTTGCATGGCAGGACAGGGTTATTTTTCTTTTTATACGGGAAAGAAAGAGTGGGTGGAAAGCGTGGAAAGACATCAGCTATATATGCTACATACGAACAACCAGAATCAGAACTGCCAGAACGTCGATCATCAGCTGTTATCCAACTTATTCAAAAGAAGAAATAAAAGATAAGAACACATAACTGGCTATCAATAGATCTATGCTGTCTTTTAACAGTGTGGGTCAACAAACACACAACATGCACATCATAACACAGCTCACACACCACATAGTATCTGCTCATGGAAGGCATGTTGAACAGTTCTACTTGTTTAATTTCATCATCCATCCTCCCATTTTCACACACACATGCATGCACATACGCAAACACACACACACACACACACACCCCTGTGTGCGATCTTGCTTTGACTTTGAAGTTCTCCTGGATCGCCTTTAAAGGCCGTCAGACAGCAGGCAGGTAGCAGACATCAGTCTGCTTAGCGTGTGAGTGTGTGTGAGTGTGTGTGTGTGTGCGTGTGTGCGCGTGTGTGTGGTGCTTAATTAGCTAAGAGCCCAATGGGCCACTTGCTGTTTCTCAGTGTTTAACACTAAACGAGGGAATGACTGGCTCGTTACTGATACTAATAACAAGGATAATTTATGCACAAACGGATCTGTCTGCTGTGTTTAAGCTTGTCCTCTGTTGCCAGGCTGACAATGACAAGCACAAACAATAAGCAGGCAACCCATCAATGTCCCTTTGCGATCTTTACACTGAATACTAAACACCACCAAACTGCAAAATTTGTTTTCATGTCGTTTCAAAGAGAAAACACAAAAGAGCTGCAATAATAACCACGTCCTACAGGTTAATACAATTTCTAATTCACAAAAAAGATTTATCCTTGGTTTAGAGGCCATTAAAAAAAAGTGTTTGGTTTAGACACAAAGTGCCTTGGGCCATTGACGAGGACCCAAGAAAGAAGCAAATACAGCCATGCTCAAACCCTCTTCCTAATCCACTGCCTCTGGGTTGCTCTTATATTGTGACAAACCTCTCAAAGGGGGGGTGATGGCACTGTGACTGGCCTTGGCTGTGTATAGCTGGAACTGGAGCTGATTTCGTTGAATGGGCGTTGTGTTTAATTGTGCAGAACGCATTCTAGTTTTGCCAGGGAAACTGTAATCTGCTTGTGACAAAGTAATGTGGTCCAGTATGGGATTAATTACCCAGTGGAATGTCCTGACTGGCTGACTGGTTGGTTGGCTGACTGGTTGGAGTCTGGTGAAGTCTAGGATGTCTGCAGAGTGTTTAGGTCTGGAGGGAAGGGAGCGACAGGGTAAAAGCACCAGAGTCAGAAGCCGAGGGAGTGATGGGGAAACAAATGTAGCCTTCTACATTTGGTGTAATTAATGCTAATAACTATCAGAAAGAGACAGGTTCAAAAGTTCGAAAACAGAGGCAGAATTTACAAAATTATGCAGCATTACTCTGACTCATCTATTAATAATTCCAGTCTCTATATTTCTGTAATATTCCAACAGTGGCTTAAAAAGTATGATAAAGTAGACTCTTGTCACGGCAGACATTTTGACATGTTACAGCAGGAGAGGCACAGAATGGCTGCATTGCATTCATTCTGCTGTGAAACTGGGTTATAAATCATTAGCATATTTTTTTGTGTGACTTCACCTTATAAAGTTGTTATGGTGAACGCGCTGTCAAACATCTCCCTATTCACACATCCAGAAGACACAAATCAATATTGTTATTCAGTTGGAGTCATGCGTCTGGCCACCTGATGAAGGCAAGTCTTAAATTCACTGTTTTGTTTTATCTCTGGTTTTTGTACCCATCAGCCTCCGAGGGAAATATCTGGCTGTTTAGCTGTTAAATGCTTCAATATGTTCACCAGCTAGTCGCTGCCTTTATCTGTCGGCTGTTTGGTGCTGGACAGAACACGAAACCGAAACAAAGTGCTGAAAGGTGCTAAAAACATCTGTCGAACTGAGGGGAACTGTAGAGGTGGGTGATAATTATCAGAGGAGTTCATCGCTAAGAGCAATCGCTTTCATGTTACACATCGTCGTTTGACCAGATGAATAAAAAATATTAATTAGTGCAGCCTTAACATGTTTTAATGCATAAGATAACTACTAATGATAAAAAAAACACTCCTACAGAAACTCATGAACTGAATTTGATGTCATATATCTACAGTCACACAGTATTTCCCTCATATAGTTATCAGTTTAATAGTGTAGAGGCTGTCTGATTTATACAGTGGCATTAAGTTCACTAGTTTTTTTCAAGACAACGCAAATGCCCATCACACATGAAGCTCTGATCCGTACGACTTCACATCACAGTTTCCAGGCTCTCAACTCTAACCATACTACTCGCAGTTATAAAAAAAAGATCAAGATCAAAGAGAGTGTGCAAGGGTTGGCTTGTTAAAGCCAAACTCCACCTTAAATCAGAATTCATACACACTGTTGGTATGATCAAAGACTCAAGTCTGGAGACATAAACAACTCTCTAATAAAGTTTGAAGCCACAAAGTCAGGGCTCAAATGTGTGATACTAATTATTGTAAAATAAATACTCCACTAGCATTATGTTGGAAATTTCACAACCAAAGGGGGCAACTTCAGTACAAGCAGTAATAAAGAAGGAAATGAGTCCAAATACCTGTCAAGATTATGACTTGGTTTGTGTAATACACACACACACACACACACACACACACACACACACACACACACACACACACACACACACCACACTCCATTATACTACACAGTATCAGTAGGGTTCGTTGCTCCAGCTTGCATTTTATGTCAACTGCACACGTCTCCAAAAATAGACACACACCAATGCACATTTACACACACTGGCTGACATGCTGATGGAGTGCCTTAGCCAATTATGTCAATCACTCGGCCAAGAGGGAAAGAGGAGGGCCACACATAGACAAACAAATTTTAGAGCTCACGAATGGGATCATTGTATAAACTCTGACATAACTGATAAACTGTACAGTGACGTGTATATGGGTGAACTTTTGTATTCAGACTTGTGTTCTACATTACGGTTTTTAGACACTATCTCTGTTAGAGAACTAAATAAAACTGTTTTGCTTATTCACTGACATTGTACATTTAAGAAATGCTCACTGTGTATTACTGCAACAAGTAACACTTTGTACCTGAGTGCACCTTCAAGTTTGGCTATTTTCCTGTTCGCTTCTGTTCTCTCTCTCTCTGCCTCACTGTGGATTGCCAAAACCTGAGAGAGAGAGAGAGAGGGAGAGGGAGAGGGAGAGGGAGAGAGAGGGAGAGAGAGGGAGGGGGAGAGACAGAGAGAGAGAGAGGGGGAGAGGGAGAGGGAGAGGGAGAGAGAGAAGGAGAGGGAGAGGGAGAGAGAGGGAGGGAGAGAGAGAGAGAGAGAGAGAGGGAGAGGGAGAGGGAGAAGGTGTAAGTGAGTGCAACAGCAGACATCATCAAACATCACTCAACCAAACTCTCCTGCCTGTGACCTTGTGCATCTGCTCTCGTCTCTTCTCTCTATCACCCCATCAAAAGTACCATCTGAGCCTATCTGCCAGCGCAGAGGGCCTCTCACTCTGGATCTATGGCAGCCATATGGGCCCTTCTTATGTCCAGGTACGGTTCTCTGGCCTCCTTCACGTGTTTCATTTACCACTCTTGACGAGTGGAAAGACGAACCTTTCCAGGGGAAAATGGAAAACGACTGACTCCTCTGTCTGCTGCTTTGCAGAAGGAAGCAAACAAAGAAAAAATGATACAGGTGGATTTCAAAAACAGGACCAAAAACATTTGAGGAAAATACAAAGAAATCAAAACCAAAGTACTGAATTTCTTTTCGAGAGGCTTATTTTAAATTCTCCCTGACCCTGAATAAAGTGCACAGGGGCCTGCTAAACTCTTGCAGGTGTATCAGCCAGAGGGGCCCCGTCCATGCCAGCCACTGGCACTTTGAAGATGACCCAGGTGAGGCAGGTCTTTAAAACCTGATTTTCATCTGACAAATCTGGCCTGGACGGGTCTGGCCCCAGCTCAGATCATTAACTGTGGTCTCCTCACTCTGTGGTTTATGGCCGCCCTATGGCTTTGAAGAGGGTCTCTCTAAAGTAAAGACATGAGTGAAGGGGCAATTAAGCATAGGCCTGGGACAGTGACAGAGAAACGTCCCTTTTGAATGTCCTCTTTTGCAGCGTCATTTGCTTATATCTCCCATTCTCAACTTTCTTTGCTTGGTAACTCTTATACTAAATTATAAATCCTCCTCTTTCTTCTTGGTCCAGTCCTCCATCTACCTGTTAATCATGGCTCTGATTTTACGAGACCAGACATCTAAAAGTAAGGGGAACCAAAAGGAACACGTGACTCCAGGCTTTGATCTCCACTTGACCGTAATAACTTTGTCCAGGGCTGTTTTAATGCAACGACAGAAGCTGTGGAGCTCAGGGGATCAGTTTTCCTGAAGGAGCATGTACACACTACCTTTTTCTCACAGTTGATCTGCAGTTCATCTTTTTCCTGCTGAAGCTTTACCCCTTGATCCTGGAAGGAAGCAGAGGTGATACTATGACACACCCCACAAAGACAGTCCATTGTAAGCATTTTCATAGCTTGTACAGTGACAAAAAGAAAAGATGCATGACCCTTCCACCACCCAAAACATACCCTGACTTGTTGGTGTCGCCGATGTTCACTTTCCAGGAGTTGCTGTTTGAGCTGTGCTACAGTTTTCTCAAAGTCCTCCATCACCTCAGATGTCTGGAAGAAAGAAACAAAGAGTAAATCAGTAAAAAACGCTACTAAATTTGATGCAATTTTGTATTTAGCATCAAATAAAAGCAAATTTAGGATGCTGATGGGAGGAGCTGTGGGGAACTATGGACCTTAGCAGCAGACAAAGCGTGTTCCTGATGTAAGTGGCTCATGTCAGTCTCGTGTTTGGCCTGGAGCTTCTGTACAGTCTGCTCGTGCTGCTCACTCTGCTGCTCCTTCTCCTTCTGCAGAATCATATTTCTGTGGACAGTTAAGCGCACGACAGGACAGTTAATACACACACTTGATGACGTAGTTATGAAGAGTATCCTCTTTTCCACATTTTCAACATTTCTTCCTCCTTTTTTGCTCCCTGTTTCACACACCGTCTGTTGGCCTCCTGCAGTTCGGCGCTGATGGATGCAATGTGGATCTCCAGCTGGGCTTTCTCCTGTGTCACCTTCTGACGCAGCGCGTTGCCCTTCTCCACCTCCACCGACTGCTGTTTCACCCGCAGCTCCAGCTCACGCACCGTTTGCTCCTGACCCACAAGCATACACAGAAACAACTAAACCAAACAGCTTGAACCACTAATGGCACCAGCCTGAGAAAAAGTCATGGGTCAGAGGACAGCATGCTCCCACAGTGAAGCCAGACATAGAAATCTGGTTGCTAATATGGAAGAATGTGGCTAACAATGTAGCTCACCACCTCCTTGATTCTGTAACTTGTAAATTACAGGTACTTAGTGCTTAAGTTATATTTTGTACTTAGGATCAAGTCTAAAGCTAGGGTTGGACTTAAAATAAACTGTTTTGCAATGGTATTCTCCGAAGATGTGTGAGTCATCAAGAACAAAAACATCCTCTCTATACACTCTGTAGCAAAGGCCAAACCAGCAGAAACCCTTTCAATACTACGCAGAGAAAGATCTTATCAAGTCAAAATATTCCTGTCTGTTTTGTTCATCCACTCTACAAAAGCTCAACTGCAGCTTCTGAAGTCAACTGTTGTGCCTTTGAAAAGTTTCTACAGCTGTAAAACTCCAAGGTACTATTTCACCTTGTTGCCCTGATTCTGACATTTGGATCAACTCATGGCGACATGGCAATACAGGGTCATTTTCCTGGCTCTATGTTCATAACCTGCCTCCAAATGTGAACACGTGCAACAGCATTATTGAAGTCTCAGCTGCTTAAATAGGTGCAGATTCTGACCACATGTGGGGATGTGGGACAATGTTTTGATCGGCGGGTCCCTGTTTTGTTTGTATCTCATGCTCTTTCTTGCTTGGAGAACGCAGACACAGCGAGGTGCACACCCGTGTCAGCTTCATCACAAGCAGTCAGTCAACATTAAAGCACGTCTCATAACTCTTCTTCTGCACAGCACGCTTTATTCACCAACAAAAAAAACACAGTGTACTGGAGAGGAGTTGGATGGACATGCACTTGGCTGTATAATACATTTCTGTTGGAAGCACAGTCATGCAAATGCAGGACATTTGTTGTGTAGTATGGTAGATTTGTGAAGCTTTTAACGTACAGGAACAGTTGAGGCTGAAATGAGATTACGCCAGTCCACGCTAAAATCGTTATTATCGCGCGATTGTTGTTATTGAGCTATTTCAATGGCAAATGTCAAAAGCTCAATCTGGATTCTGATTTTTAATAAAGACAATGATCAAAGTCGAGCTGATGCAGACAGCTTCTTCCGGCACCAATTGATGAAAAGAAATGTCCCCTCTCTGCATATGGTCCCCCCAGCTCGTGCATGTGTGCATGGGTGTGTGTGTGTGCTTGTGACAGCATGGAATGCAGTGTGGGCAGGCTGATAAAGGTGATGACGGGGCGCTGATTAAAGATGGAGCATGCTAGTCCATCTAGACGATGACAGAGGCTGGCGATGACAGGAGTTGGAATGATGGCAGAGGAGGGAGTGGTGTGTTTGAACAGAGAGCGAGAGCAGCGCCCAGCGAGGCTGGTGAGAGAGATTTTTGTCTTTGTGTTAACAGTGTCGGGTGCTAAGAAAGGGAACAAGGGGCTTGTGTTGTGCTGGGACGCGTGCTGACACTTAGCTCTCTGGCAGGAGATGAGAAGGAGCCCCTCTCCACGCTGAGGCTGGACTGGGCACACCTGGACACACTCAGACAGAGTAAATTACGTCCCCTAATTAGGTGTTTTAGAAGGAGAATTACAAGGTGTGAAGTGCAGACTACATAAGCTACATTATGAGCTCCTCTGCCCATCAGAGATTTAAAAGCGATAGAGTCTTTGAAGATGGAAAAAACATGTAATTCGTTTAAAAAAAAGTCATACAGAGTGATGGATCATCTTTTACAGTTTTTGTATCAGAACTAAAGCCAGCAACTGGAAGACAGCCTGCATCGCTCATCTCCTGAGGCTTGTCAGGCTGTGCGTATGCATGCATGTTGTGTTTCCAACTCTGGTGTTGGAGGACGAGCACCGAGTGGAGGGGAAAGTCTGAGAGAAGACATAAGAAGGGAAGACAGATTAGACTGTGGACTTGTGGAACAGGTGCCAAACAAACACTCCTCAAGTTTGTTTAACAATGTTTTACTATGACTATTACTGAGTGCACAGTAATACAGGGCGTCTGTGGCTCAGGAGGTAGAGTGGGTCATCCGTTAATCACAAGACCAGTGGTTGGATGCCCAGTTCCTCCACTGTGCATGTCCAAATGTCCTTGGGCGAGAGACAGAACCCCACATTGCTCCAAATGGCTGTACCATCAGTGTGTGAGTGTGTGTGTGACTGGATGAATGTAACATGTGGTGCAAAAGGACTTCGAGTGGTTGCAATGTAAATGCAGTCCTCTTACCACATGGTTTTCTACACAATTATGTCTTTATGTAAGATGCTTGACTTGAAGTAATTGTAGTGCTCAGGCATTAAAATATAAAGAAAGAATCTGGAGCTAATTTCACAGCTACGTTGCACACACTCCCAAAAACAAAAGATAACAAAATAATAGCTGGTAGCAATAAAGGGATACTAGTTCATCTCTAACCACTAGACAATACTAAGCTTATCTTCATTATCAGGCCTTTAGGTTATGGACATGCATGTACTACAGTCAAGAGTTTGACTGGTGCAATACCTACGCAGATAGCGGCTTGTCTTTATTTTCAAACACCTACTCAGTCACTCTATCTGCTCTGCCCTGTGCATAGATAACGTCCAAAAATAACAACATCTGACATATCTGGAAGCCCCCTGTGAGATCTTTGATCTGCCTTGGATAGAAATCCAACCAGGCTGCGATGGGCAGATGAACATTCTTCATTTCACTGTTATTAAACCAGATCCAGTGCATTGTATTTGAATGAACATGAATCATCAATCTGAGTTTGTCTTGGCTCGCATACTTTTCATGTGAACTGAGCGAACTTTTCACATCGTGTCCTGGGTTTGAACTTTGATTAAGGAGCTAGTTCACCCAGTCATAGTAAGCAGAGGGGGAGTGGTGGCCTGAAACAGATACATATTATCATTTACCAAACCAAATACATACTCAAAGCTGCTGAGGCTCCAAGCTACTGGGTCAAAGGAGGAGAACTGAATATTCTACGAGCACAAAATGTCTGCATATTGAATAAACTCAGGTCTTCTGACTGATATCTTGAAGGTTGAAAGACAGACCTTTTCACAATAAAAGAACACATGACAACAGTGTTTCTAAGAGATTAAGCTTAGAGACAGCAACCGCGCCACAAGGGTGCTGAAATAACTCACCTGAGATAAAGTCCACTTTGAACATCCTACACAAGGCGCGTGCAGGTCGTGCATGCAGGTCAGCCCAAACTCACAGCAGGGGAGCAGCTAATTTACAGTGACAGAGAGCTCTTTTCATTCTCTGGGGCCTTGTCTGTCCTTAATTATTAAAAGAGGGGCCTCACCATCGGCCCTGCACTGTCCAGTGTTTGATGCTTCTTAAATGTGGGCCTGCTGACAGATTAAGGCCAGCAGCAGTATGTGTGTATGTATGACAGCCCATGAATACTGATACTGATAACAATACTATTTATGAGGGAGCGCATTCGCCTGGCCTCTGGTGTTGATGGTCTCCACTAATGAAATGTGCACGATCCCACTTAAAAGCAGAGTCCTTTCATGATATCAAAGAAACTTGCTTTGGGAGGTGCGCGTATGCATGTGTGCTCGCACATCGCGGAGCACGAACACTGCCATGCGTAAGATTTAATACACACTTAGATCAAAGGCCATTACACAGATGATACAAGAGGCACTCTCACCCAGAGGTTACAGGATGTCTCCCTTCATTTGAGCCATGGAGCTGCGTAGGTCACTGTTCTATAATTAGAGGTATGACAGATGTGTACACTTTCCTTAGAGCTAAACAAGGCAAGAGTTTTATGCAAAATTACACCCATCTTGTCACCTAGAATCCTGTTTGTTCCAGTGAAAGTCTGGTGTTTGGTAGGGAACATAATCTGCCCACATGAAGTGTCTGAACACTTGAATCTCCTGCTGCAGTTTAACATGAATCTCCTAAACAGCAGCAAGCGAATCCTCTGTCTGATGCTGCACTCAGGCTCATTCCCTCTGGTATGAAATGATGATCACAGACAGATGGAATAAACATGAGTATACCAATCCAAGTCTAAAAAGTGTTACACGAGGTCTGGGCAAAGTTAAAATATCTTCAAACTGTTACAGCTCGATGCCGTTTGGAGTCAACCACATGCAGTACAATGGCTGTAAATAATACAACGTGCTGACAAAACTGAAGTTCCCCTCAGCTTGATCAATATCTAAATCCTAGACACACACACGCACACCAACACTTGCTCCTGCACTCACAGTTGCCTGTGACCGAGCATTATACTCAGCCTCCATCTTGGCCAGCCTGAGGTTGGTGTCATCCAGCAGCTCCTGGATGCTCTCAGTGTGCTTCTTCTGCAGTTCAAACTTCTCCTGCTCCATCTCTGTCACAGCAGCGTGTAACTGGAAGAGCACAGAATAACTTCACATCAGTCACACGTCTGTCTCCACGACTGTCTGCATGACTATGTTGCTTTATTTCTCTTGTAAGCATTTTATAATTTCTCAGTCTTTAGGCTCATAATGATCAAGGGCACTACAATCCTGATGCCAGAAGTAACATTTATATAGCTAAGTATTTTTCTGTTATTATTACATTGGAGAAAAATTGTTCGCCAAGATTGCTCATCACGTGCTAAGTGACCCAGAAGAGATGACTGGAAATCTCATTAGGATCTCATTGAGCCCCAACAGCTCTGTAAGTGAGAGCTATCAGGAGCGAAAACACAATTTACCCAGGGCAGAGAGCATTCATTTTTCATCACTAAAAAACCCACTCTAACTTAAGCACAGCATGAAAGAATAAAGATTTTTATAGCAGTATCGCAGAGGCTGCCTGCTCGCAGCGAAGTCTGCGAGTCTCACGCTATCAAACGGTCTTCCTCTGGCTCAGGGCTGCTTTCAGGGGGTTGGGCTGCAGAATATCCAAGCCCTTCAACTTTCCCTCATACCTTCTTCTCCCACTCGTTTTTCAGGGAGTCGGTGCTCTGATCCAACATCTTCTTCAGCTCAGCGATCTGCTTGTCTTTGCTCTCGCAGATGACCTGGGATTCCCGCACCACACTTTGAACTGTGGGAGAGCACACACACACACACACACACACACACACACACACACACACACACACAAAGAGCAGTCAGGCCCTGCCTCAGGGTATGTACACAGATAGATGGACACACACTCACACATACACACACACGCTCATTGATGCGCTGTCAGTAAATCAATGTCAATGAAGATATTGCCTCTATCAGCTGGCCAGTAGCGCTCCTCTTTGCCAAGTTTATATGTTTCTCATGAAAAGCTTTTAGAGTCAGGCGAAAGAATAGAGAGGAGTGAGAGAGAAACAGGGAAGAGGAAATTAAGCATGAAGAAAAAGGCGCACATTATGCGATTAAAATTTAAGATTGAGCAGTACAGCTGGAGAACATCACTCCACACCAATTCAGTCTCTTGTGGAATTGTATCTTTTTGGGCTTTTTACGCTGAGTGTTCAGAGACACTAGTATAAACATCCTCCCAGTTAACCCTGCAATCCTGTAACCTCTCACCTTTCTTCTCCAGCTTACGGATCATCTCCTCCGATTCCTTATGCTTGGCCCGGTACATACTCTTCATCTCCTCAATCTCACCATTCTTTCGGTCCAGAATCTATGCGGGGAGAGGGGGGGGTTGTTTTTAAAGAAAAAAGCTGGGACATGCCAAGACACACAGTGATGCACCGACAAGGCAGGGAGGAAAAAGTCTGCTAGCAAGTAATCATAAATGTAAACAATGCACAATGTGAGGAGAATTTGTCTTTTCAAATGTTTTCATGAAGAATGAAATACATGGAGCACACGCATTCGGACTCAAGGATACACACAATGTGTTTATGTGAACAATACTGAACACAAACAGAAACTGTTGTTTACAAGAACATGGACCTTTAAACCAGTCTATTAAAATAGCCACTAATAGAACAACTTACAACAACTAAATCTAAATAATCGATGTTTTCTGAAGATATGAAAGGTTTATTTACATTAATAATGTTTGTGAACGCTGCAACAAGCAACAGCCCTCCATCATTCCACAAAAAAAAAAAAAAAAAGATTTTCACCATTAGATTTAGTTATTTGTAGGAACGTTTTGTATACTTCATCCACTGTGTGACCTGACAAGACTTCTTCTTCCACATGTCTATGTAATCCTAAAGAGACTATGGGCTAACTGAGTGAAATGGCATCTGAGGGAACCACCTGTGCCGAGGTGTGATGAGGTAACTGCATCTGCTTGTTCCTGCCATCTGTGAGCAATTAATTAAATTAGGCTACGGAGAGTTGGAGCTCCGGTATAAAAGGACAGTCTAGCACTCTCTATGTGGAGGAAGAAGGCGTATGGGCTCAACTGCATATGTATGTGTGTATATATGTGTGTGTACATTACATAGTTGGTCTACTGCACATGTTCTAACAGGTTCTTCTCAACAAGTTTTTATGGTGATTCCGAAGTCAACTGACCTAATATCACCTTACTCTCACGATGAAATCATCTACTTTAAATGTTAATCTAAACCTCTTTTGCAGCATAATTGACAAAGGTACCTGTATTACCCGTCAGATTAACAAGACAGAACAAAACACCAAACAACAGACGATGCTCTCATGTTCAGGCTGAAATGGCAGAAAGCATAGAGCTTATTTTTACGTCAGGAACTGTCCCAAAGCCTGGAAGACTTTTTCTGTTTCGAGCGTTTTGTTCTATCCAAGTGCACTTAGTTGCCAGATCTGTCGTCCTCCGTGTGAATGGGATGGGAGAGATGAAAGGAGAATGGGGCGGCTGGAGCAAAGTTCACAGAACATTTAGGGAGACCCAATTTTTTTCCATTTTGCCACCCCAGAGAGATTGTTGTCTTTTTAGGGGTTCACCATGCAAGGCAGTGACACAGTGTCAGGTCCAGAGAGAGTGCACTAGACGGTGGGAAATGACAGCTTTTAGGGTACCCATTTTAGGCTTTTATAAAGCATCCTAATGCAGGGGGAATCCAGCCTGGCCGTCCATGACTTTAACCAAAATGATCAAAATGGAGTAACTGGAGAGCAAAACACACCTTCAAAATCTGGAGTTAGACCATGTGTTTACTTTGTGTACATTGAGAGAAACAGAATGTTTTGTTGAATTTCATTACAAAAACACAAATGTAATTTAATCCCAATGGCATTTCAAGCAAAATACCATTACTAATGGCCATGTATGTTTTTGTGGTGTGCGCGGTGGTCTACAACTCATCTCCAATCATTTACAGGTTAAGAGAAAACACATAAAGATGTGCTTCTTCACCTGAGGTTATTAAGTATTTCACAACTACACACAGTACTGATCTACAATCATTAGCATACAACACTGAGGCCTGTTCTGTCATTACCCTCTCCATTTCAAGCAGGGGGACAATGACCAGTAGCCTTTCAGCAGCCTATACATTATTCATAAGGAGACTAATTAAAACCAAACCTAGTTTGCCTTCCTCCCATCAGGCTTGTCAGAGAGCACCCCTGAATCACTCCACCTTTGAAGCCATTAGAGGGAATACTGAGTAAAATTCTGAGGAAATTAAATCGGACATAACTCGCAATCTGTATGTAATTAAAGAGAGGGAGAGAGCGCTAGCTGTCATCCTGTCTCTTGTCAAACACAAAGAAGCAATGGGCATCTTAAAGTGGAGAGAAAATTGGAGTGTTTTCTCCGTTTTTATTAAAAGCTTCTGTGGCAGCAAAGGAAAGTCATACTGAGGACGTGACAGATCCCAGGTGCTTGATCTGCAGCCTAACTGATGGGCACCTAGTGTGAAATGAACCAGCTTTACTGCTATTTTCACCAGCTGACAAAGAGCTTTGAAGAGCTGATTATTTGCAGGATGGGCCGATGAAAAGAGGAGAGACTCGGCTCCTTTCCTTTTCATTAGCCACTAAATGGAATCAAGAGTCAATGATGAGCGCCGTAATGCAGGTTAGCAAATTTCCATGAGCGTTCGCGTTAACAGAGCTGCCTGTCCAGCTGCCCCAGAAGAAACTATCAAGTCATTTCAAACTCTTTTCATGTGTTATTTTACAATATAAGCTGAAACTATGAGGATCCTGCAAACAATTTTCAGTTGACTTTCAGATATTCTCCCAGTAGTGGCTCAGTTTGGATTTTATACACTTGAAATCATGGTTTCCCGATGAGATGTAGTGACAGAAAATGAGTTATTATTTCATGCCAATCACAACCATAGAAAAGCAGGAGACGACCAGAATGGGATTCAGCCACGCTCAGACTACGCCCTTCCCCTGCAGACTCCAAAAGAAAATTGTTTGCATGGACACAGTCAAACTACGGCCTGTGCATGCACTACAGACTACACAGCACTATAGGACCTTGGTTCTGCTTCATACAGTATCTGTGGTAGGCTCACTGAATGAACATAAGACGAGATCTGCTGGTTTTCTAGGCATGTAAACAGCTGGATTTATTGTGATATGACGTGTGGTGCTACAGTTTAGTGTTGTGCTGGGAAGGCACTATGATTAGAAATCCTGAAATTAGTGACATCAATATGCCTATTGTCAAACTGACGCCAGAAATTTGTTTATACTGGCAAAATATCCATCCACAAAGGCAGCTGCTGCTGGCAGGGTATTCAGTAATTCAGTTTAGATTCTTACTTTCTCAACATCTGCATCGTGTCTCTGCTGCATCTTCAGTTTCTCCTCCTGGTGCTTGGCCTCCAGAACTTTGATCTTCATCTCAGTCTGAAAACACATAGAAAACCAAATGTCACATATGTCATATATGTAACACTACTGACTTCTGGAGCTATTTTAACTGTCTAGTTACTCATTTTTTATTTCCTTATATGCAATGAATGCAAACATCTGCTTGATGGATGAAGCATTATTTATTACCAGGCAACGCGGGCAACAAATTATGTTCTCGGATGTTAAACATTGAGAAAACATCACCATATAGAGTCACAGGATATAAGAGGGAACATAAATCTGGATGAACACACGCGCAGCTGATGATGAAATAAACCACATTAACATTTAAAAACACTCATCCATGCACAGAGCTTCCAAAACCAGCGTGAAGCTGAGATGTGCTCGACTGAGTGTGTGTACATGTTTGGATAAAATCGTCAGTCTATAGTAAGCACTACAAAGTGAAAGCCTGCGTGTTTGTAGCAGCTGGTTATGAAGAGAGCGGCTGTGTCCATTTGAACAGAGCATTCAGAGGAGATCAAAAGTTCAGCGCTGTGGCTCGTGCACATTAAAACACATCTCTTACAGCCAGAGGGGTTCCTCGTTTTAATGAAATAAAACCCTAATGACCTATTCATCACCTACTCTAATGGACTAAGAAAAATGCAATCCATGTTTTTTTTTTTTTTAATCTTCTATGGCCTTTGTATACAAAAAGAGCTGCTCGTCATTCGTCATTTCTGGAAAATAATTATCACATCTCTGGTAAGGCAATATTATTCAAAAATATGGCTTGGTCTTTGAAAGGCGTTCCCTTTGCATGACTGCATTAGTCTGCAGAGACAATAATACTAAATGACAGATTTTTTTAATATTGCATCAAGTAATTGATTAGTCGAAGGAATTCTCTTCGAGTGAGCTAAGAACAGCCACAGCAGTCATGAGAGGCTGCAATGCTCATTAAACATGAGAAGACCCTTTTTTTTTTTTGGTGTTGAGAAAAGGGAGAGACAACTTTTTTTATTCTCAGAGCCTTACCAATGATGGGGCAAAAACAAGTTAAGAGCATAAACTTTATAATCATCCACTTTAAAGCACCTTTAAAGTGCACTTTGCAATCATTTTGTTTCATAAAATATGTTTTCCTCAGCTTTCTATTCAGCTTGTTAGACATTACACTGAAGACGTTTCTGCTCACAAACATGCAACACATAAAAGTACACAGAGAACCTATGACAGACAGATGACTGGCCATTTGCTTTGATGTCACTACTCATGTTTAGTCACTGTCTGCTCTGGTGGGTTAATCAACCCTAGAGCAGGGTGACAATGCTCTTCCTTTGAAAGTGTGCTTGTGTGTGTGTGTGTGAACATGTCAGTGATTAACAACATCCCGAGGCTAGCGCCTGTTTGTTTTAGTCATCAAAACAATTAAGTAGAAAATTCCCACAACATTACTTGGCACATTCAAACCACATTAGACCTTCCCTTGGTATAAATCAAAGGCCTGAATAGAAATATGACTCAATTACAGTATGGGTTGACTGTATAAATATTGACAAAATACAATACAGACATCAACAGTGCACTGGATGTTAGAGGAAAAAGATGTATGCATACTTTGGGATTGAAATGAATCTACAAAACCCAAAGAGCTCAGATTTTGTTAAGAATTCAGCACTCTGAGCGCCATTAAAAATAAAAGTCCAACTAAGATACACAAATTAGCCTTCTAGATATCTAGATATCTCCCCTCATTACTGCACTTCAGCTACATTTATACACTGTATCCTTGACAAAGCTTGACAAAGTACTCTTTCTTCGGGGTCTTTTTTCTTGATTTACCACTATTTCTTGTGCAATTGAAGGGACCACGGGAGACCTGTCAGAGTAGAAAGGAAAGAGTGAAAGAAAGAGAGAAAGAGAGAAGGAGAGAGATGGCAGTGATTGAAAAGCAGAAGAGTAAGCGGAGACCTGATTCTGCCGGCACAAAAAAAAAAAAAAAAAAAAAAAAAAAAAGCACATGTGGGGGTGTCACTTTCTCATCCTCTCTTCAAATGCTCTTTGGAGAAAGTTTGTCAAACTAGATCAGGGGCGTTTGAAACTTGTTTATAAAGGCGTCAGTGAAGGAAGGAGGAGGAGGAATGTCGTACACCTAAGGCGTCTGAGATGCCTTCAATCAGCCCGACCGGGTGGTACAGCTTTTTTCCCCTCTTCTCTTCTTCAGAGTTGTAGCGAGCGCTGTAAGATGCCATGTTTTTTGACACTTCGCTCTTGAAAGGATGAGAGGGAAGAAGTGTTGTGGGGAGGGGGTATGAGAGAGGGAATGCGAGGAGAAGACGGAAACAGTTGCTTTTTCTGCTCTCAAAAAACCGGCGCGGGGTCAGGACCTTTTTCCTCAGGGGGATGTGTTCACAAATCGTCTGCTAACTGTTTGGGCTCCACAAAGCAAGGTTGCGTTTGTGCATCTCCGTCATCTTGCCTGAGATGTACAATGTCCTGGTGTGTCTTTCATCCTCGGTAAACACAGATGCTCCACAATAGTCGGTATGCAGTGCTCTGCTATCTACTGAGGAGCAGCAAGATACCATTTCCACATTCTGACATGAAGTTAATTTACTGCAGTCTGTCCAGATAGTAAGGCTGGATAAAAACTTTGGCTAAAATTGTTTCTATCTTTGCTATGTGAGAAAAAAAGACTCATAGTTGTAAAGGAGGGGAGTTCCAAACACAGAATAAGTAAAGAGATTACTTCAAATGGCTAATATAAATACATCAAGTAGACAAGAATCAAGGACACAGGACAGAAATGCTTGAAATAGTGACTTTATCATGATGGACCTCTGCTGGTCCCTTGTGTCTCCCAGCCTGAAGCACCATCTTCAAAGCCAAGTGACGAAACTAGGCCCATTTAAACTACTAAGCCTCACTGGCTTGCTCTTTTTTAGCCTTGAAAAGCGTTCAGATAAGACAAGCTATGGCCCTCTAAATCACAGGCTAAGAACTCAAGCTCCATCCCAGAAGATCCTTAGATTTGAGAGACTGCATCATTATGGCAATGGAAAGCCAAGGAGCCTGATCCCCAGTCAGGGGCTTGCGACCATTAGAGTGTGACTGCTCGACAAACATTCATCTACTATGCTGTGCCTGTTGCCAACAATCTTTCAGGTCAGGTACCAAGGGGTTAGTTTGAAGACAGCATGCGCGCGCACACACACACACACACACAAACTTTTAAAGAAAGATGGGGTGCTTTCATCAGCCTGTCACTATCTCCCTCTGTGATCACATGACTCCGGCCTGTGGCTAAGCCTGACTCATCAGTTGCGATTTAATTGAATTTCCAAAGGAAGACACAGCCCTCATAATGCTGAGCACTGCTAGGGTGTTGCTGAAAGATTAGCAGGACTTTGCTGCTCCTGCAAGACATTTTCCATAACTCACCCATAAGCAAGCACACAGTCTAAGCTATGTGACTCAAAGCAATGTCAGCTTGTGGTGAAGTTTCTCAGCTGCCACTCATTGTTCCATAGGAAAAGAGCAGTCAGCATTCTTATCAATGCAGTCGGTAGCTTAGCTGGAGGATGAGCTTGGTGTGAAAGCTGAGATGTTCGTTAAGCTGTCGCCAGCTTAATGGCATGTGGCGTGTGTGACTCTTTAAACCTGGGTAAATTTTCAACAAGGCTTTGGTGATTTATGGGAAGTGATGTCACTGTGATTTCCTAGACTGGGCCTCAACAGACACGCAATAGCAGGGCTGGACAAGGCTTCCATGGTTCTGCAGGTTCGCTTCCATAGGAAAGCTGAGCGTGTATGTATGTGTGTGTGTGATCACAGCTGCATCCTGTGGGGTTTAGAGTTCCTCAAATCCACAGAACACTCTTAATTGCTTATGGTGACGAAAGACACATGATCTGTGGGGGCATCTTAAATGATAAGAAGTAAAAGAAAATGGGGCTTTACAATAGCAGGCCATGAACAACAAGCCTATCTTTATTCCCCTTATAGAGAGTATAATCAAGAGGGGATTCCAACAACCTTACAATGGGAATCAGCAATATATTCTGCATAGCAGGGCCGAAAAACGAATTCTGTTAAACAGTATAAACAAGACTCTACCACCATGCTAATAGTTTTGAGAGGCTGTTTTCAACAAGAAAAAAAGCAACTATCAGGTAGAATATAACAGAAATGTAATAGATTGGCTACAGTGGGCAAACAGCATGGAGAAGAACCCACAGAGAAAAACTTCTGTTCTGCGCCATTTCCTCTCATTTCCCTATGTGTCCCTCCCCAAGTTTCTCTGTGACTTTCCTGAACTGGTTCCCATATTGAGAACATTCTGGCCTCAGTGGAAATGACAGGCCAGTTCAGTTTCCTACAGCTTCCCTCCTGAACATTTATGCTCCTATTCAAGGCCACCTTCACACAGACTGAAGCTGAGTCTGAGAGGTATTTTGTCCACCACACTTGCTACTCACATGCATTAACTACAGCCTCACAAAAGACCGTAGAGTTGAATCAACAACCCTCTGATGCAACGTTAGCATAAAGTGATCATTATAAGCTTCACACAATACGATTTATTGCAGGGCTATTAAACTGGATTGCATTGCTGTAGAGTGTACTGCTGTACCTAATAAACTGGTAACTCTGTGTATATCAAAGTAAAGTTGGTGCGGGGGTTAAATATGGTCTTCTGAGAGGTGATAAATTTATATTCCCACCACACACAGCTGTATGTAGCCAGTCGGCTAGTCTGAGGCAGGATCAAACAGCATGGGACGTTGCTTTAATGTTTTCGTATTGGTGTTGCTACATTCAATATGAGCCCACAGGTAGACCGACCGACTGCGTGGACGTGCATGGTGGGAGTGTGTGTGTCCACGCATGTGAATCCTCTTTCAGCGGTTATAAACAGATCTTTATTGTGACAGGTCAATAAGCCAGACGATTGTTGTCCATCATGTTTCTGTGTTTTCCTACTCTCCCCTTTCTTTCTGCCCTTTCTCCCTCCATTCTCTGCCCTCTCCCGGTGAAGCCGATCTAACTGACTGGAGCGCTTTCCCCCGAGCAGACATGAAACGCCACGGCTATTACAGCCAAGTCATGCTCAGTTTTATATTTAACAGTGCGGGTAAAGGCGGATGGTGGGGGGAATGAGTGGTGGGGAGCGAGGGGTGGGGAGGGGCAGAAGGGACTTCAAAGCATGCTTTCAGAATGGGGATTTTCAGCTTAAATCCACATAAGGAAAAAACTGTCATCACTGGGAGCCAGCATTATTTTTGTCTAAGAGGAACGCTCGCCTTGGCCATTTCAACAATACAAACTACGCAAGAAGATGTATGTACATGGTTATGGGGGCGTCTAATGCCATAAAGCAGCCAAGGGAGCTTTAACCCCTGTATGTGTTTAACACTTGCTTCTATACAAATGCTGGTCGTACTGAATAGTGAGTAGCAAGGCTTTGGGCTTACTGGAACGGATATACTGTAAAGGGAAGTCTCTTAAATATCATGTGCTGCCTTTGGACACACAAAGCGATGACACCAGACTTATGATATTCATCACGCATAGAAGCTCTCAGGTACCGTAGGGGTTTGCTTACTGTGGTGCATACCTCCTTGCTCTGCACAAGCTGTGGGACCTGATCGTCGGCCAAGGCGCTGTTCCTCCCAAAGCTCGACTTGAAATTCTACAGATGTAAAGAGGAGAGAGTTTATGTGATGAGGTCACTGAGGAGTTCAAAGACAGCACTTTTGTCTGTGTAGCAATAAATAATCCACAAGTGACCCCTTGACAACTCACCGGAGACAAGGGAAAGGGCTTCTCTCGCAAATACCTGGGGTTTTCAATCTGAAAGAGTAAATAGAAAAACTTTAGACCTCTACTTCTTTTCTTCCTCTCCTAACAAAGCCTTACCGCTACCAGAATCTAACCTCTGCCCTCGATTTGTCATAAACAATGCGGGCAGCACATCAAAAGCCTGGTTCTATGGCTGGAGTCTCTTCCGTCAACTCTTGTCTGTTTAGAGAGACAGAATGCGTCGGGCTACTTCAAGGCATTGTGTGTGTGGCCAGCTCTGTTTCCGCTCACAGCCCCTCTCTCTGCTGTCCCGGCACAGTCCTTTTGTCAACACTCAGGACCACTAATCTGTAAGCTATCCCCTGTTCCGTTTACAGTCAGATGGAGACAAATGTGTACGGATGCTTCACAAACACTGACACAGCATGTTCTTTGATCATAATATGAAATGCAAGAGACAGAAACAAAGAGTGAGTCGATAAACCACCTGAACGTAAAAGGGTCACAGTCCAAGTGACTCTGCAGCATTACATCAATCGAGCTCACTGACTGTGACAGAAACTGTTGACAACCTGCTATTTTCCTTCCACTATTTGACGTTAGTTTATGACCCCATTATTTTCTTGAGAGCTCGCACTATCAGACAGTGTTTCTCTCTCTTGCACTGAGGCTGTCTGTAGGGGTTGCCAACTAGCGGCAAGATCACGGCCGTTCAAAGCAGCAGAGCTGACTTTGGAGATGACAGCAATGACGCCCAGTAAACAGTTCTGTTGCTAATCTCTTCAACATGGGGATGAAGGAGGAGAACAAGGAGGAAGAGTCGTCGGAGGAGGGTAGTGTGGGACTCATTCAGTGGAAAAAAAAAAAAAGGAAAGGAAAAAAGAAAAAGGATTTAATGTTGCGAGGTGACACAACCCACATGAAGCTAACCCAGAATGAATGGAAGATCAGAGAACAGGACCTGAAAGAACCTCAGAGCTTGGGACTGAAATAGTTACAGCTACTGTACAAGGATAAAGTCGCAATCTGTTGCTTCAGGGCGAGCCAGTGACAGGTGAAACAGATGAAAGTAGCTCTGCTTCCCGACTAAGTGTGCGTGATGCAGGTAAAAACAGGTCAGACGTTTTGTTAGCTGACATACTGTAAGCCCTCAACAAAAGCAGACATCCGGCTTGAGCACAATCAGGCTTACTGTAGACTGTAATACATGCACACACAGAAAGACACGTGCCCGTGAACAGACCACTCAGTGTAGCCAGTGCAGAGCAGCATCAATGGTGCATGCCATGATGTGTGATGAATTGCTACTTAAATTTGGCACTGCCTAAAAAGAAAAACAAATCCATGTTTACTGAGTGATGAATCAATCAATATCCTTCTAAACTAGTGCCTGGGCTGAAAACAAGAATGGGATTTCTTTTTATACCCACAGACAGCCAGTCATCAGATTTGATTGAGCACGGCCCACAGGGCAAGGAAGACATGTAGACTAAATGCTGTGGTGTAATGTTGGCACAGTGCGATACTAAACTTGGACTTGGTGCACACGTATGCCTGTGCGCACTCGTTTTCAGCGTGCCCACACGCACGCTCCTGTATACACGTTTGTCCAGCCTCACAGCTGGCATGGCGTCCTGTGTCATTGGAACCTGACGTGGATGGATGGATGGACGGACGCAAAAGAGGAACAACACTCCACATCACAAGGCCTGGCTCTCCAGCCAAACAAACACACGGTGATTGATGGCTTCCTCGTTTCAGACTAGCGTTGAGCAAGCCGTCAGCACACCCACCAAACCACAGACAATGGACGGCCAAGTGGGAGGGATTACCATTGAATGCTGTGTTGTATGAAAAAACAGGCCAAGATTTTACGCAATTTTCTCTAGTTTGCATGCTTTTGTTTTCTTCACGGGCAGGTCAATGCACCCAAATCTAATGCAACTCTCAACTCCCATTAGAGATACAACTCTGCTCCAGCACACAAGCGACAGACTAACTGAAAGATTAAACAGATGGCAGTCCAGCTGACTCAGGTTTTGTGTCTCTTAAAGAAACTCCTATCTGAGTCTGAAGCAATCTGCTGTCTACTGTCCAGTATGGCCACCATGCTGACTACACCGAGTTTATTACATTAGAGGTGAAATGGACAAACCGATATGGACTGCTTTAGAACATCTAAAGCATAGCTGAAGATGTTCCAGATAAGAGCGGCACTCAGCTGTGCTGAAATTTCGTGGGAGCCGGGCGCTTTGAAGCAGTGCATCTATAAAACTTCTGTAAACTTGAAGGGGGTTTGTGTGTGTGCTTGTGTGTGAGGCAACATCTGTTGATTTGAAAGATGCAGGCTTGGGGGAGCGTTGCCAAGCAATGCCTCTTATCAGCGTCTCAACACAGAGGAGTGCAGAGCCGAGCAGTGCACGGCTTCACGTCTGCTGATAGATACCTCAGATTACCCTGAAACTGAACGAGAGAGGGAGAAAGTCAGAGAAAGATAGAGGACAGACAGAGGGAGAAAGTGCCACAGAGAGCAACAGATAGGATGGTAGAAACAGTGAGAGGAAGAAGAAACAAACAGAATGAGAGGGGCTGTTCTGTAGAAAACGTCACTGTGTGCGTAATGAGTGAGAAAGGAGAGGGGCGACAAGCAAAGGAAAAAGAAAAAGAGAGACTCGGGGTCATGCAGGTGAGGAGATAGGGAATAAATAAGGGAATAAAAGACATGAGGGCAGAGTGCTTATCAACCCTGGCCTGGTGCACTCCAGACAGAGAAGATAAGAGAGGTGCACACATCTTCAAATGCTCAGTTTACACAACCCTTCTCCCACTCCCCACCCTACCCTCACGTCCTACAATAGCACTGAGCTGCCTAAAGGAAGTGGTTTTGAAGAGGACATGGGTGAAAGGGTTTTTATACCCTTTGTTCAGCAGCATGGCCAAGTCAGCATCGCTGCAATACTGATTTTGATCTACTCATGAGCCCCGGAATTCAAAATCACTGTCACTGTGGATGAGCTGCAGCATGTTGACAGCTACATGTAACCAAGAAGCTCAAGGCATGCCCCTGGACTCACCCCCAGGTTCCAGCTGTTGAGACGAGCCTCCAGGTCACTGTCATCGTGAGACATATCTGCCTTCAGCCCCCCATCCACCTGAGGAACAAAAAAACGGGGTTGAAAGAGTGTGTAAACAGCAGAAAGAAAATGGAAATTAAGGAGGACTTGTGTTATAAATTAGAGGAGGGAATTTAAATGATTTCTCTGATTGGCAGTTTGGCCTGAGGATGCAAACAGCAGACAGTGATGGAGGTTTTCATTTTGACACAATATAATTCCTCCCTTGGCAACAACAAAAGGGTTCTTTAAAAGCTTACAGACATACAGTACACCCACATGTGTTCTCCTCCCCTACTGACGGCACTCTACTCCCTCGTTATCTCCATCTCTCCACCCTTTGCTCCCTCACTCTCCTCCCTCTCACATACAGCACTCCAGATGTTTGGCAGTTCCACATCATTTCCGTCACGCAGTAAATTCCACAAGAGGGGCATATACAGCTACACTGCCTGTCATTCTTGTTTTTTGTTACAACGGGCCTCCGGATTTGTTTTATACAGTATGATTCAAATGCTTCCAGGGGTTCTGTTGATACAAGATCAGTTTACTCAAGTCGAGGTCGGGCAGCAAGGTTGATATAGGGGGAAATATCTAATAAAGCTGAGAGAGTGATAGGGAAAGGAGAAGTGTTGTTAAATTTGATTAGGATCTGGTGGAGTGTGGACCTTGGGTGTACCTCAGCGGAACTGCACTGACACAGAGAAATAGCTCAGGATTAAATGCCCCGTCTGATTAAATAGGCATTACGGTCCCAGAGCCTCACCCTCGAACAAACAGAGTGAACGTTTCATTTCAATATCTAGGAATGCTGAGTATGCGGGTCACTGGCTGTTCAAAGCAGCGCGTCACAGACTCTGTATCGCACCAGGAATTCAATGCATTGTGTTCGACACAGATAAGTATGAATGGCCTCAAATGGTTTTGGCCACAGATGTTCGAGCAGTCGTGCCAATGAATTGTATATTTGCTTGCACCATGAACACGTTGGGTAAGTTTATGATGGCTTGATGATAGCAGCACATTAAAGGTCCTCAAAACTCCTATATCTTGATATTTCTCAGTCAGCTTCTTACAATGAGCAATGTGGTCCTATAGTACTTGAACACAGCTTTGGCTATTCTACATAATGGATTCTGTTTCAAAGCAAAAACCTGAAACAGATTTTTGGAGTCATTAATATTTAACATTATTGAAAAAGTTGAGTTGTATTAATGAGGACTTACACATTTCCCTTGAGAACATACCTAAACACCTAACCAAAGCCAATGCAATCTAATATACAGCATATTCCTTCAATAAATTCTACCATCATGAAGGTTATAATGTTCAGTTTTAATTCAAAATGTTTTAAAGGGCTGTTGTTTAAAGGCTGTCGTTTCTGGTGCTCTTGCATTGTGTTATGTTGTACTGGGAAGAGTCTTCAATATTTTTTCCACTCCACTTACATCAATAAGGTTAGACGAAATAACATAAACACCTCTCAGTATAATGTGATACAATTCAACAGAACCACAAATTACAGCCTCATAAATTACAGCAAAAATTAATCAACAATTTTCTAAAACCGTTTCAACAAAAACTGAACAACATAATCTTTTATCTCTGTGCACCTAATAAATTTGCAGCTGAATGTATTTTACTGTCAAATGTCTTGTGATCACAACCATTAGCTCCACTTTTGTTGCTTGAACCAGCAGTTCAGGGAATTTCCTCCGACTTCATGGGGAAATGAGTTCAGGAATTTCCAAATTGGTTCACATTAAAGAAGAAAGCAAAACATTGTGGCTACTATTTGTACTGGCACCGGCAGGGTTGCTGTTAATATTTCAATGTGTCATCACAGCTACCACGCAGCGATCTGTAAATCTGAAAACCCTCCTTGTCGAATCTTAAGGCAAGCAGCAAGTCCAGAGGTGTGGCTGACAGTCTGAAATGAGGTAATGAACCAACCATCCTGGCATCGTGTCTGGGTGACTGTTTGAGTGGACTGGAGGACATGGGTCGTGACGGGGTCTTTTCCTCGTACAGCCTTCTCCTGGTAGAGAGAGAAACAGAAAGAAAAGTGTGTGAAGTCAATGTAAAGTATGCATGTCTCTAGAGTCTGCTCTTGTCCGTCTGCTTGCATACAAATGTGCTTGCGTAGGCAGCCTGACTCGCTATTTACACAGATCAACATCTGGCATTGGTTGCATGGTTTGCGGTCTGCATTTCATCCCATCTGAACAATAAACGGCTCTGCTATACATCAGTTTGTTTCCATGGACAGCCCACAGGGCACCAGTGCATGGCTTGTACAATCCTTTTATAATCATACACCTCAATCATTGTCTCTCATCATGTCCATCATGGTTTAAACAAGCAGCTTAACAGGGAAGCTGCTTATATTCATCGGCATACAAACACTTTTCATTCTCACCATGCTCTCTCTCTCTCTCTCTCTCTCTCTCTCTCTCTCTCTCTCTCTCTCTCTCTCTCTCTCTCTCACACACACACGCACTAACTCACTATCTCATTAAACACAAGCACATGAGCCACTAATGGCCCACTAATGCTAATTGAATGACGACGTTAGAGAAGAAAAAAAAAATTGCTGTCATCTAATAAAGACATCAAATTGCGTTCTAGAGGGCACTGTTTCACACTCTCACACTTGGAGCCTATGGGCGTTCTCTTCCTCCCGTGTAATTTTTTAAGCACTTCTGGTATTGAGAAATTTGAACCTCATTTGTCACAGGCAGAGTTATCTCATGAAGGAAAGCACTATTGCTGTGAGGTTTCTGGAAAGACCTCTGAATATAGAACAGGAAGGATATCTGTGCAAGTGGAGTCACCTTTGCAATTTCTATCTTTTACCTCAAATCCTCGAACAAAGGGACCACACATACAACACCAAGGCAATATTTATACTTCTTGCAACTCTGCTTGTTGACTGAGTAAATATATATACATTGTAAGTCATACAATTTAGATATTCGTAGCAATTTCACAGTACTAACTAGAGAATAGAAGGCTAGCTCAACTCTTGCTATGTTGCTGAAATGTCTGCTTCTTTATTGAATTGTAATCTGACTGCAATACTTAACTCTATTGACAATGATGCTGATATGTTGTCTGAAGAATTGCAATATCCACTCTTATAGCAGCACGGAGTTCTTGAGCCTTGTATACTAATATGTAATGATAACATTGTGCTGCTGTACATGTACGGTTGATGTTATGGATCAAGCATTGTTGATGTCACCATCAAAGTGCTGATGAACTCGTTTTCACATCAGTTACAGTGGGAAGGCAGCAAATCTTGCAACAACTGAGGCACCTCTGTCCTTATATAAATAAAGTTGCAATAACACTGATAGGCATTTGTTATTATTTCACTAATTTGTCATTAATTATGATCAAACACTTCAAATAAAACCCTCCACACTTCAGCTTTCATGCACTTGCACACTTCCTCTCCCTCGCATACTGGTTTGTCTGTGCATGTGCACACAGACACTCACACACCTGCATGCACATGCACAAACACATGCAGCAATGAAACTTGGATAAGGGGGCCAAGCTTTGCAATCTTGGGCCTCTAAGTCAACAGGTGGATGAGGATAATTGAATCAGATGTGTCTGGAGTCTGAGGCCCAGAGATCAAAGCAGTGGCAAGTCAGGCCAGAGCTCTACACACACACACACACACACACACACACACACACACACACACTCTCTCACACACACGCGCGCGCGCTCACACACACACACACACACACACACACACACACAGAAGAAAATGAGAACACCATGTAGAGCCTCAGAAGCTACAGCTTGGCTGATTAAAGCAGCCTGACATCCATACTCCAGTCTGACCTCCAGGTGCAGAGCCACTGGGCCCAGGTCTCAGCCTCAGGCATGCTCAGGAAAGCAGTCTGACCTTGGGACACAAACATCCTTCTGCCCCTGCACACCCTCCACCATAACCCAACATCACATGGAGGCAAGATCAGTGGAAACACTCTGGCCTATGTGTGAACGACGTGATTGTCAATGGCTGACCACTGCAACTATGCAGTGTTACTGTCGCACCCAGAAAAAAGGACAGAGAGGGGAAAGGGCGGTTAAAAGTTTTCATATGTGGACGAAAAGCACACTGGTGGAGGACAGACGTCAGGGTAAGAAACAATAATGAGGCCTAAAAGAGAGGCAGCCAAAAATGGAGAGCAGAGTCAGTCCAGCTGTGCTGATTACCAAGTTAACATGTCAAAACAACCCACTCCCACCATTTTCTCGTCTCTATGTCTATCTGTCTCCTTTGAACACAAGGTGGAGAGGACATGAAGGATAATCACCAAAGCTGTTCTGGATGATCTCTTGACCCTTGCTGACAGCGCTCTCTTTCCCACAGCATTTCTCTACTTGGACTAGCGCTATAGACAAAGCAGTGGCTCCATCTTGTGGCTAATTTAGGAAAAGCACAGCAATAGTGGAACGAATGGTGGAATTTGCTTAGGGCATTTTGGACTAATGAGGTTAGATGATGTATATGTTAAACAACACACACACACACACACACAAACACACACACAGACACACAGACACACGCAGACAGACAGACACACACATAATACAGCACATCCACTTCTATGTGAAAGAGAAGTAATACCTCAAAATATCAGAAAATCACCCTAAGTTTGCCTTTAGATCTTGAAACTTGAATTGGACCCAACAGTTTCACAAGCTAAAAGAAGCCCTGCCCATCACCTGACTAATGGTGAGTGAGACAGAGATCAAACGTTGCCACATCATAGGGTGGGAGTCAGACGAGTTCCTTCCATTTAATCTTATCTAAATGAGAGAGACACATAAAAGGACTCTTGGCCAGGCTAATTTTCTCCATCAGGACGTTAGCCTGTGATCTGAGTGTCTTTCATGGTCTTATCCCAATCAGACACTATGGTACTCAGCACTCTGCTCCCCACAAAACCTCTCTATCCACACCCTCCATAGCAGAGGGGAGGAAGGGCAGCGCCTTACTGAACTGTAGTTTCAAATCACTGTAATGTAAGCTATAGGATCTATTATGCCAATGGTCACAACCTTACAAACAGGTTAATAATGATGTAAAATCACTCACAGTCACACATAGAAAATAGAAAATAAAGTCTATCTGGCAACAACAGCCTAGGCTCAATTCAAGTAATTGATTGAAACACATTTCTGAAAATAAACATCATCAACCAACAAAACAAAAGCATTGCAATATAACTGTGTCCATTACCTCCACACCCAGGGAGCAGGGGATTTCAGAATGCATTTCAAAGATTTGTACAATGTCAGTGTACAAACTCAAAACACAGAAAAGTACATTCTGTTACTGGGATACCGGCAAATGCAAGTTAAAGTATGACAAATATTTAAAGACAAGTCCTAATGGTCATTTTGGAAGAATGAAAAATTTTACAACCCCCTGACGGTACAATTTGAATTACATATGGCAGCAGAGGGCTGTTTCTCTTTCTTACACAGTGCCCTGGTGGATATTAAGCTCTCTTTACTACACTTACAGTGCTCTCTTTTTATTATGCTAATGAGCATATCAAGCCACTGGGCTCTGAATTGCCTTTCCTTGTTAATTAGAATGAAAAACCCTGTCTGAGCATTATTAACATCACTTTGTCAAGCCCCTGAACTGCCTGGAGTCAGAGGAAATATCCCTTGGCAAACTAGGATGACTGATGATTTAGTGAGGCATGTTGAAAGAGTTCACACACGTGCATGTATACCTGTATGTGTATGCACGAGAAGCGCAAGCTTTAAGTCAAGACGTTTTAATTAAGCGGCACATTTCTATATCCAAGATACATATATTTATGTTTTAGGCATTTAGCTGAGAAGAAGTGAATGAGCTGCCAAACATTATTCTCTGCTTCCCTCTCTCCTCTGGGGTTATGCCTCCGGTTCAACAACAGGGAAAGTGTAAAGAGGAGAAAAACAGAAAGATGGCTAGAGAATGCGAGAGGTTCCTCATCCTCTCATGCTGTTTTGAAGTGCATCTCTTTGAAAAGTCAGAATGGACAGCTCATGCAGACTGATGCAAGAACTTGGCAATGTCTTTGGCTTTTCAGATAGTGCTGCTGAGCAAATACGATGGGCTATCAGTCACGAAAGCCGTGTATATCCAGCTTCACAGCCAAGTTCAGTGTTTTCAGTGTGATAAAAGCACATCAAAACAGAACGCTTGGATAAATATCTCATGTGCTACTATGTGTAGCATCTTGTACATCTGACCAAAAGGTTTTTTCGGCGGTTATCAGAGAGGTTAAGTCACCAGCTGGAACAAGGGGAGAGCTCTGTTTTCAATAAACTGTATGTGTAGGAACATAGTACCAAACTAGAATGCTTATATTTGACTTTTGACTGTAAAATGTGAAGCATTTCCAAAGAGGGAGGTGTCAGAACTTCTCACTACCATTGTGATAAGCAACTCTTCAAGGGATAAATGAGAGCATAGGAAAGTTACATTGGCAATGTGCTGTACAGTTTCAGTTCTTCATTTTCATGGTTGGACCAAGTTCCTCACAGAATGAGATGAACTCATTTATCCACAGAGGAGAGAGTTTGATGCAAATAATGGTGTAAATCACTGAACACATTATTATAAAGACATGGAAGATCTGACTGATAAACATTCTCAAGCCCTCGGTCAAACCCCTTCTGCTACTGAAAAAAAAAAAAAGCAGAAGTAGCAGTTCCAGTCAGCGTAGTTACATTGAATAACCACCAGATAAAAGTTTTGTTCATTTCTTCATTCATCTCTTCATTATCTACACCATCAAAAACTGTGTCTAAGAAGTTAACTATAAGTAGACTATGGAATCTGGATCGGTAAGTGGATCTGTGACGTCAATCCATCAGATAAGTGAGTTACATCGGTACCAAGTATCGATAATGGATCCGATCAGTCCCAGCTCTACCCCAACACAAATTTGACCAAATTACTGTGTTGTTCTGAATGGAGTATAAGTGCCACCAAACAAAAAAGCCTCACTGATGTGAGGTCTTTATGGAAAGTGTCCTGAGATGACTGATCAACAGGCTGAGCGCTAAAAGCAATGGACTGAGGCCAAGAGGGGAAAATTAAGCTACACGAGGCACACAACAAGCAATGTAAGAATGAAAAAATGTAATGTCAAACAAATACTGTTTTGGTTATATATTTAGAAAACAATATTAAAGGTTAATGAGTGCAATAGTACAGGAAATAATACACCCATTTTATTTCCAGTGCCACATTGGTGATTTCCAATTATAAGACCCATGTACACATCAAGTCATTATACCTTAAAATCTGGCTCCTATCAGTCACACTGTATGTAACATGCACCAGTGCATAACAATGATCAAATCTATAAAGCTGAGATCCTGACCATGTTACCATATCCATATATAAGTTTGACAAAAAAAAAGCCAGATGATTGTCATCGCCATGTTTTATTTAGGTAAGATTATATATATTTCACTGAGGTAACGTACAGCGGAACAGTACCTGTGATGTGCTGTAACAGGTGTGGAACTGGTTCTGTCCTGAAGCTGGCCGACTACCAAACTGTCATCACTGTAGGCTCCCAGCTCTCCTGTCACCCAGTCAGGCAGATCTGCATTGCTGTGCCCCGCATACCGACCAGTCAGTGGCTCATCAAAGTAGATGGACTTGAAATGACATTTCAAAGACTGGTGATGACGATTGCTTTAATCAATCTATCAGTATATGTTATCTGTACTGTACTACACATGAAGGTGCAAATGCAGTAAGTGTGTGTCACTACTAAGTGATAATACAGGAATATTTCTGATTCAGTGCAATCATTTTTACCATGTAGGTAGGGAGTGTCTTGAGGCTGCCAGGCTCTGGTTTGCTGATGAAAGGCAACTTCAGGACCCCCCTTTTGAGCATGTGAAGTAGCAAACGGGCATACATGTTGCGGTTCTCACGACCTATCAGACCTGAACCACATGCGGCGGGGTCACATAGCTTTTTTATCCACATGGCACATCGCTGGCGCTCTGGGGTCAGTGGAAAAGAGAGAGGGACGGGGAGAATGATGGTACGACTAATAATATTGATGTATTATCTTGTCAGTTAATTTCTGACAGTTGTCTGATCACACTCATGTGCTTAGTGTGGTATAAGAAAAGCACAAAATCGAACCTCACCTGTCTTGTTGGGGAGCTTTAGGACATATGGCTTCATGTCCAGTAGAAAATAGTCAAACTCGGTGTCCAGTCTTTCCCAAGAGTCCTCGTGTTTGCTCATGGTGACCTGAAGAGACGAATGAATGGTCAGCTAACATTGATTTTAATGGTTGGTAAGGAGTAAGTTACTTGACTGGCTAGCATTGCAGCTGTTAGCCGGCTACAAGGAGTGCTTATCATGTTAGCTGACCTGTTGACTCAGTTTCAAAATAGAGTGGAGATCCTTGTTATACGAAACAGGTAAGTTAACGCCGTGTCACGTTATATTAGCATAACATGACAGCTAACTGCCTTGCGACTACAACGAGCAGCGTTCACAAACTAGCTAACGCAGACACCACAAACTGAGACTATAGCGCAATTAAGGCATTAGCAAATGAGCTAAAGCAGACCCGGCTGTTATTGTTTCTCGTGGACTTCCGGAAACAGAACAACAACACGCTGAAAACGGCATATTTTTATGAACATGCAAAATAAGACTAAAACACGGCTTACATTGAGCACTGACTCCGCCGCCCAAAATGGTTCAAAACTTCAGCGTCCGTACGCTACGCCACATCCGCTTTCCGTGGAGACGCAGCGTCTCCTTGTTGCCATAGAAACTACACTTTTCTCCCACCTTTATTTTCTCCATATACTTTATTACATATTGGAGCTATTTTGTTTGCCATTTTTCTAAGGAAAGATGTTTAATTATCTTATACACTGTACACAATATTGATTTTATTTGTGGTTTTACATCGCTGTGTTTCATAAGAGCTTTTTAATTCCCCGTTTAAACTGAAAACACAGTTCAACACCCAGCGTGAGCAGCATTAAACCCACACAAATAACATGAAGTATTTGAGATAGTTGCCACAATCGCATATGTGACTCAGGAATTCGCAATTAAAACACCTTTATTTTGCGATCTTTCGACCGGACACCTGTTGTGTCGAAGTCTGTGTCCTCGGCAAAATGGTTTCCCCCTTAACTTTGATAAACTGAACCTAAACTTGATCCTAACCCCAACCAGTCGGTGTCTGAGATGCTGAACCTGACCTCTAATCAGTTACCTCTGCTACACCTAAATAGAGCATAACCACAACCGAGAGGACAGACTCAGATCAGTCAAATCCTGTAATGTAGTTTAAGTCCACTAGATAGCGCACGATACCTTCTGTTTGTGGGGCGGCCAGCAACGACTGGATGTACATGCCACTTTGCTATTAAAACTGAAACTGTTAAATATTTTAATGCATATTAACACCTCACTGATCGTCTGACACAGCATAAAGAACATTATGGGACGTGCCTTTCATGTGTTTAGGGACCACAAAACCACCTCTGATGAACCCTTTTAATTGTGCGCAGAAATTGAAATGAAATATTCCCACAGCACGTGAAGGCAGACCACGGCGACGTCACTTTTGAATGAAAAAGACGCGCTCAGCTGTAGTCCAGTAGAGGGGAGGCGTGCGGTCTGTCAGCAGCGCCCCAGCACCACTTGTCAAGAGCTGTGAAGAGACCAGGACCTCACAGAAATCGGTCGGGACAACACGAAGTTGTGGCTGCGAGCTTTTTTTTGTTTTCCCCATTATGGCTGATCATCTTTTACATTATAACGACTCCGCTGGGGCTGGGAACCGATTCGCGCGCAAAGGTGCGTTGCGGCAGAAAAATGTGCACGAAGTGAAAAACCACAAGTTTATTGCGAGGTTTTTCAGGCAGCCGACGTTCTGCAGCCATTGCACAGACTTCATATGGTAAGCCTCTGTTTAAACTAATGCCTGTCACTCTCAAACCCGTTTTGATAGCAGGATGTTGTCAGACATGTTAAGAAGCAGCTTTTCGCAATGCTTGTGCAGTTCAGCAAGTTTAATGTAAATAGCCTAGATGGGATGGAGCTTGCAGGTACTTTGTATCTCAAATACATTGTTTACCATTTCCAAAGCATTCCGTGGTGCACTTAGACTTTAAGCACTTTAAATGTTGATTTTAATGACAGATGAATCTTTCAAGGAATGCAAATTAGTGACACCAACCTGTTTAATTTTGGAGACATTGTTTGACAGAACAAAAAGCCTTATCTAACCTTTTTCTTTTATAATTACAGGGGATTTGGAAAACAAGGATTTCAGTGCCAAGGTAAACCACTTGCATGTGTGTGAACTGGTGCATTTGTTTATGGTAGAGTCAGACCAGTATAGCCTGACAAACGTTTGGACTCACATCTCCTGTAGAGATTAAAAGATCCATGTATTGCACTGAAACTACATCTGAGCACTTCTTGTTCACCAAGCAGTGCATTAGCTCCTTCATACATTCAGTCCTTAGTCACACTGGCTAAACGTCATTTAACCATTCACACATAAGTGGTTTTTAATAAACAAACTGTATAAAGTTGCAGATCTCATTTTAAAATCATGGTACTCAAGGCTCACATGATTCGAAGTTTTATTTTCTTCAGAGGGCACATCATTCTGTACACAAGAAAGCAGCTGTTAGTATATGCATGACCATTCCTTGGAAGTGGTTAAGATTAATTGAAACATTTACCTGCATCTTGGATACATTAATCTCATCCCCCCACGTGGCTCTGGAAGACAGACATATTGATTAGCATCATTTCTGTGAAGGACATTGTTCAGTTAAGAATTGAGGTTTATAGTAAACGTACCATTGAGGGTTCTGTGCGCCTTTAGGGGCAGCTGGTCGACGAGGTGCAGGACCCTTAACACCTGTTGAGCTTACAGGCTTCAGAGGGAGAACTTCTGGCGAGTACCTTATGTTGGTGGATGTATGCATGCTTCGCACATAGCTGTTTCTGGACTGGGTAATATAGCTTGAAGGTGGTTGGGGAGGAAGGATCGGTTCACTCACTCTCTGGGTAACCTGAACTTTTTGGGTGTTTGGATTCACTGGATTTTTTGGATGCCAAGATTTCGCACTACGTGACAGAAGGGAAGTTTTCCCAAAGTTAAGGTTCACTTTTCCAGGGAAGCCTCCAGTCCTCGATGGAAGGATGGGTTTGGTTCCTACATTTGTTGGGTAACTGTGGGATGAGGGTTCCTCATATCCATAACTTTGAGAGGGCTCATTCTCAGAGAGATATTGGAAAACCTCCTCATAGACAAGATGGGGGTTGTTACCTCCAGCTGCACTGGCACCAGCATTAAAGTCAGCCACACCATAACCACTGCTAACTGGCTCAGGCTGCCGGTATGCAGAGCCAGGAGACTCCGCAGCCTGAGGGGTGAAGGATGGCGCATAGTAGGCAGTGGCACTAGCAGAATGAGTGGAGCCGCCAGCACTTGGAGAGGCAGCATTAAGTGAAGTCGACTGAGGTTGGACAGGGCCTGGCTGAGACTTGGCTGAATTAATCAAAGGAAATACAAGTGGTTCATGAAGGTTTTCCAGCTCCCAGTTTCTTGACACACCATTGATCAGTCTCTCTACCTCTGGCCCACTAGGGGTGTTGGGCAGGTTTCTTTGCAATGGGACCCAAACTGGCTGTTCAACTATAGGTTTGTTGTAGCTTGTGTAAACAGGGCCAGTTGGTTTGTTATTTGAAGCCTGCCAGTTATCCTGGCCAAAGGTTGGAGAAGTAAATACATCATCTGCATCATCACCGATGTTACGTGAGTCAGATTTATATGGATACCCATACCCTGTAAAGTCAATAGTTCATGAAACAACAGAATTTTGTGGCCTAATGGGTGCAATTAGGAAAGTGATTACCTTTTATAGCTGGTAAACAAGCACTGCCATCAAATAGCAAGAAACAAATCCAGGAAACCCTGCAAATGACACCAGTAAAAACAAACATCTGATTAAAGTCTCTGATAAAAGGTAATTGGAACAGTGAAGTGCTCAGAAACTTACTGCAAAAGGAGTCCAAGAGCCATAACTGTTAGCTGAGAAGCAGCACCCTGTACTCCTCAGATGCTATGGTTTGACTAGTCTTGAGTATAACCTCTGAGCTCATACATCCCTTTGTGTCTCTTTTATATCAGCACTGCAGGCCTTCACAAACATCATTAGCAACAGCTGCTCACAGCAATTAGAGGCCTAACAGTTCACAGGTGTGGCAGCTGGACAACACCGCCCATTGTTTTCAGTGTCAGTCACAAGTCACCCTTGTAAACATGCTCAATTTGTATTTATGCTGAAATATTTTGTTTATTTGAACAACACTGAACAGTTTCTTTAAATATTTTGCACACTGCACATCTGAACAGTCAGAAGGCTATTGTAGACTTTCACTTAAAGCTTCTGCACGGGGTCAGGCTGCCACCTGTGTGCCCTGAAATCAACGCCCTGTTGCAAAAGATTTTGCAAGTGTAACATTTCTCTCTGGAGTCTAGACATCTGATACTGTGGCAGCTAAAGCACATAATGGCAAAGGAAACAGTGACGAGTGAGGGAGTCAAAGATGAAAACAGCAGGAAGAGTTATAAAAGGGATTCAAATTCAAGTTAGATCACCAGTGAGACGCTTGTACACAGAATGAGTAAGTAAAAATAAGTATGTAATGAGTATAATGCCTAATTAAAGTGAGATATGCTACGTACTGATTTTGCCGCCTCTCCTGCATTTACATATGTGCAAGTACATTTCTAGATGCATGGCACAGCAGCAACTGTATCTCCACACGTTACAAGAGTGCTGCAGTTGAGCTTAAAATGTGATCTGCCAGACAAAGAAAAAGGCTTGATCAGCATTGTCAGGTGGGCTCAGACTGTAGAGTTGCAGCACATTTAGAAGCTAGCAAGCTTATACAATGGGTGGAAGAATACAGTACACCTCATCAGAGTGTTTGTGTGGGTAGCATTGGATGGCTCAGACAATAACAAGTAAATGCCACTCCGCAGTGTGACAACATGTCACAGTACAGTTGTACACATCGCCTGAAAGTATAGCGTATTACTTTCAAACCTGAATGAAACAGGTGATGGTGTTTGTAGTGAGGCAAGAAACATCTAATCACAGAACTACTAGTGACTGGGAGGAGGTTTTATGGTCTGATCAGTCCTGGGCTGGCTGCACTACCGTGATGATAAACTCACATTATGGAGAGTCAACAAGTCACACTTCCTCTTTCAGGTCATAGGAGATGGAGTTATAGCTGAATATGCTGTGCTTGTGCATATGGTGCACATATCTGTGTGTTGTCATGCATTTAAAAAAGTGATTACATTGCGTAGAGATTAAAATTCATGTACCTTTCTTCTAAAATAACAGTGTATGTTGATTAAATATATATGCATGCGTGCAGGGGTGGAACTGTCCATTGGCAGCACTGATTCACAGTAGACCTTGACCATGAATGCATCATGGAAGTGGGCTGAAAGATGCATGTTCTTGGACGAAGACAGTGCTTTTTCTTGTAGAGTGTGCATAAGGAATGTATCGCTTTCTTAACCATACCAAGGGGACTGGGTGTACAGATCTTTTCATTGGAAGGTTGCATAATGGCATTTGCAACTGCTGATAACGCTATGGAGACATGGAATATTGGATTGCATTACATGTAACTGTAAGACAGATAGTACAGAGAGATTTGGGTTCAAATATTTATTACGAGGAAACTCTAAATCAAGACATACATTTCCTTCCATGAATCCAAATTTAGCTTGTTATTCATGCATGAAGCTCAAGAACTGAACCTCGAAGAACTGCCTCTCTGTGAAGTCAAATACTTGAGCTTCTGTGACACCAGAAGTCATTGCGATATCTGTGCTGCTAAAGTTGATAATGTTGCATGTGTGAGGTACAGCCCACCAGCAGAACATTTGGCATCTAAGAGTCATTAGAAAGGTGATAAAGTGTGACTCCTGTGATCATTCATCTTTATCTTTTCACTGCGTGGCTGATATCAGGTTATGATTTCTTAGGCGTGGGCAGATTAAGGACTGTCTTCTTGAGTTTCCTGCTGTGCACTGAAAAACAAGATAGAAGGGTTTTTTAAAATGATTATTCCCCTACGATCACCCACCTCCACCACACAACAGCGAGTAGGGGAGTGTAGTGCCACTGCAGTGGAAACGTCTTTATTACTTGAGGATCTCTGCGTGGGTGGAGGACAGAGCTCCTGCTGTTCCTAGGTTGGTGACTGGCCTACCATTTGATTGTTAAATGTAAAGGTCTGGTTCTCCTTGGTGAGGGATGTAGGAAGAAGGTTACAGAATTACAGATGAATAAATCACTTAATAGCCAACATCATACAGAACGCCTTTTTGTTCAGCGGTCTCCCATTTACTGGCATTTTCCTTGAATAAGAAGTGATTATTGATGCACCGTAACCTACTTTGTTTCCAGTCACCGTAGGAACTTGACAAGATATCACTCGCCTCAACAAAAATTATCCAAAAATCCCACCTTGCAATTCAACGTATAGTCCGTTGGTTAGTGTATTTACTGTACATTGTAGAGAAGTGCACAGTTCTCTCGTTGGCTGCGATGTGGTCCACTGTGGCGAATCTGCACAGCGATACATCCTGTCATATGGACATGCTGAGCTACATCCTATACTCTCAATACAATTTCATGCTCAACTTGGACATCGCTACCCTTCCCTTTTCTCCCTCTCACTGTGCATGGTGAGTTTTTTCATTCCCACTCACTTTCATTGTTTGATGGTTGTGTTTTCTTTATTCAGGACTCATGCATTTATAATGTCAAACAAAAGAAACGCTCGTAGCAGCGTAAGATTTAAATCTGAATATAAATGCCATCATTTCTTGTAAAGCATCCAAACTTCAAGAAGACTGGCATGAACATTTTGAGTTTAGGAGAAAAGAGCCTCCGTCAGAAATAAACCGTCTGTATTGGACATAGAATACACTTAATGCAAAGTGCTGGAAATATCAGAGTGAAGATGACTTGTTTCCTCAGTCAGGTTATGTTTTTGGTTCGGTTTGTTTGTCTGTTTGCCAGCAGGATTATAGAAAAAGTGCCAGCCCGATTTTTAGTAAATTTGGTGGAAGGGTCTATTATGGGCCAAGGAAGAACCAGTCAGTTTTAGTAGTTTTGGAAATGTATCCAGACATAGTGGTTGCACTTGCAGATTTGTTTATTATAGAAGAATGGACTGTTGGCCTTGGCAGTGCTCTGCTTTCTGTGAGTGCAGTCCTACTTGATACATATATTCTGGAGTTTAACAGTTGATTATATAATCAACAGATTTTTACTTTTGTGTCATGTCTCCTATCTTGTTTATTCTTATAGATCTTTTTCTATGGAGAGATGTTGCCTCTGCTGCTGCAGAATTGACTTAAACAGACAATTATTACTAAAGCATACAAAACATCACTTGCACCCACTAAATAAACAGATTGTGCAAGTCAGATGATTAGCAGCTCATGAAAAATGGTTCTCTAGGTTAATAGAGGTTGTGATTCTTTTCTCCAAATGGCAAAAACGGGAATTATTTATAACGGAAACATTTTGGGCACCTGACTGCGAACTAGGTTTTTTAAAAGGAAAATCCAAGTGTGATTTCATCGACTTAACATTTCACTAATGTGAGCGCATTTGCTGAAACCAAGTGACGCAGAAATGAATAATAGACTGTTGCATGTGCGCGCAGCAGACAGATGGATAGGCCTTCAACACTTGCAGCTCCACGTGTCAAATTTACAAATTCTGCTTCACTTGAGAGAGTGTGACACATGAACAAAGGTTGAGCCGTATCAAAATATGACAAAAAAATCTGACAAAAAAAAGATGTTTTAATTAGTTGCATTTCAGGCAGGACTTATTATCATTAATTATTAATTCCCACAGGAAAACTATTCCTGCCCAGATGTCACAGTGTTAAACAGAGTTGCCTGCTCTCTGAACCTTTCTCCAAACGTCGCATCATCTCATTGAAACCAGTGGTGCGAGAGGGAGTGAGCGTGTTTCAGCCACTTGCCACCATGCTCTGCTCTCCCCCTTGCCTTCCCCTCCTCCCCCTAGCCTTTGAAACTGAGCGTCTGTGGAAATGACTGTGCCATCTGGAGGGTTGAGAACCCATCACTGGGAGGAGAGCTCGACGTCTGGACACAAGAAAGGCGAGAGGTGCAGGGAGAGGCGCTTGGAAGAAGAAGAGAAGAAGATGCAATAGTGTCGAGTGTGTTGAAAGAAGCTGAGGGGGAGGCAAAGGTCAAGGCATACGTATGAGACTAAATAAACAGGAGGATTTGCAATTGCATGGGTGGAAGTGTGAGAGAGATGATGGAGTCAAAGAGGCCTTTAACACATTCAGGTTTTGGCAAAGATAAAGCAAACAGTGTGACTACTCAGAGCAGATGAAAGAGAACAGAGTGAAAACAGTGGTGGATATTATGTCTAGGTGATGGTTAACTGTGGCCAAGTTACGTCTGAGTAGTAATCTGTCGGAGAGGTGGGTGTGCTGGATCCTATTGATTTACACCTGCAATAACTGGTTTTTACCACTTGGGGCAGCAGAAACAAGTGAGCAGAGCATTGACATATGACCTTTTACGGTGATACTGTGAACTTGTCAGTAAACATTTCCTTATTTACGCATCAGGCAGTTATGGAGCAACATTATCAGTCATTTGGTTATGAGCATCTGATGAACGTGAGGAATTCTATCCGCTAAATGCTCCACTATGTTCACCAGCCTGTTACTCACTGTGTCTGCCACTTGGTGTTGAGCAGGAAGTGTACAATGGCCTGCTGTGGCTGAAAACACCTCTATGAGAGCAGTGAGAGTGAAACCAAACAGTACAGTTGCAGCAGGAACACAAAACAATGAGCAGAAGCTTTAGATCCACATGATAACTCTCTGTACGTTCATCACTACAGCATGAACGACCCCTTTTACATTTCCTCATCATCATTTGATACATTATTTATTATAAACATATCGATTACGGCTGCTTTTTAGTCAGTGAAATCCTTAGTGAATGGGGAGCTGTAGAAGACTGCAGGCCTCCACCCACACCTCCCCCACCCATGTTGTTACATCAGCAAGAGGACGAGGAGGGAGAAATAAATAAAACAGAGCACAATCATACTGTTTTGGAAGTGTAAACAATGTTTCGCTAACTGGCGTCTAATCAAACACCTCGCCCTAAATCGCACTTGATTGGAAACATTTACGTACGTCTCATTTAAGACGAGTTTTAAGAAATCTTTAAACACTTTAGAGAGGCATTTTTAAAGTGAAACAAAGATTTTGCTCGAGGATGTTTCAGAAGGTTAGATGTTTGCTGTTCACTCACATTTGGCGTCCATCATCTCCATGTTGTCTGTGGTTCTCCCGCAGTCCGCTCTTTGCTTCCATGGTGACATTTCCATAACTGTAACCAGCCTACTTTGTTGTGTTTGAAATATATTTGCATGCCAAATGCAGCCAGTTTGCCTACTCTCGTTTCCAACCCAGTGACTATTTAATGCTCATCAAGTGACGCTGAGGAGATCTTTATCATGTGCATAGATGAGGGTGTTGGGTGTAGGCTGCTCCACCGCTCTCTGGGATATTTATTAACCCTGTGGGCGACATCATGTATGTGTCAGTTAGCATGACAAGACCTGACACAGTACCTCCAACGAGACCGTCACTGAGCCCTAATGGCAGCGTAGGTGTAGAGCCAATCTCTTCCTCCGCTCAGAAAGGAGCAGTGGACCTCATTAACCAATCAAGGAGCAGAAGTGTGGGGGTGTTGGAACATGAGAGCGAGAGCTGTGCAACTCCTGACAGGGGAGCCCCAAACAATAAACATCTTACACAACGGCCGGCTGAGACTCGGCGCTGCTCCTCTCAAGTGACGGCGTCCTCCCGCTCCTGCACGTTGAGACGGATATTTTTCATTAAATTCAATTCATTAAATCTTGCTTTGGTTATTTTACTAAACAGATCAAAGCCTTGTTGCTTTATTATGGATTCTTTTTTTTCTTTTCTTTTTTGAAAATTATTAATCTCTCGCTCAACATTGGAGGCGTTCTCTCTGCTGTACTTCTATTTCGTCACTCATAAATGCCAAAGTGAAGTTTGATTATTATGAGCCTTACTCTCTCCATTGGGTTAGGGTTATCTCCAGAAGAAAACACTGAAAACTATCTGAAGAGCAGCTCAAATGTCGAACGGCATATTCAGATAAATCCTGTGATGCATTTTGAATTGTCAGCAGTTCAGTAAGTGCAAAACAGCACCTCTTTCAGTCTCACCTCAAACTTAATTTCGGATGGCTCTTGAAAGTTATGAAGCTTAGCACTGCGTCTAAGAAGCATCTGCTTGAGACTGAATAAAACAGGCTTGGGTGAATATGGAGAAATGGCTGAAACGTTCTTCAATACATCAGCGATTTTAAAGCGTCTCCCAGCTGAACAGCATTAATTACACCAAGAGTGGAAGCTTAGCTGGCCGGGGTAATTATGTGTAATTCTGCTTCTGCTTGTCTCTGCTCCACATTCAAAATGTCCCTTTTTTTTTTTCTACCATTGAGCGTTGCCCCCTCCTCCTCTCCCTCTCCTCTCTCTCTCCACTCCCCACCCAACACTACTGTAGCAACAAAGTGGGCCATTTCCATTTTGTTATCATGTTGACAGCTCTTCTTGGCAGTTTTGATGTGTGCTCTATGTTATCACATCTCATCCGCAGCCCCTTGGTCTTGTTCTGTGCATCACGCCCCCGCAGCGAGCACTGTATGTTCGACTGCTTAGAATTACACACCGTATTTCGCAGTGACATAGTGCTGTGGTTTCTATTAAGACCTTTTAGAAATTGTGTGTGGCATTTAAAATGTACTATTTCATTGAATTTCCTTTCAGGCAATACCAAAGCTCTTTTCTATCCTCTACAAATAGACAAACCACTCACATGATTTCCACTATATTCACTATAGATTAAGTCTGTTTTCAATTTGAGCAATTTTGCGTTCCTGTCTCTGCGCTTCAAAGGCCACCGAAGTCGTACACACTGTCAAGAAATATTGGCTCTCGCTATTCTTTGTCTGCATTGGTGGCTTGTCAAATTGAATTGTAGAACCTTAACAGCCAGTGTCCAAAAGGCTTTTTTATCTGTGTGCCAGTTAGCACTCCTGAAGACAGAGCGACGTAAGACCTTCCTATGTGTCAACATAAGGGGATTTTCACAGTCTGGGTGCTAGACAAAGAGCTCTCATTTAAAACTCGCTCACTGGAGGGGAGGAGAGAGGATTTGGGTGAGGGTGGTGGGAAAAAGAAAGGGCAGGAGATGATTTACAGTGTTGTATTCAGAGGTACTCAGTGCTAAGGCATAAAGAAGTAGTTTGTACTCTGTACTGCCAAGTACTGGGCGCAAACCAGTGGCCCCACAAAATGCTGTAAACGTCTCTTTTCTTGTTTCGTTGATGGGAAACTGTTACAAATGCACTGCACTTGCTGTGACTGTTTCACAATAAAAGCCACCCCGCGTGCTTGTTGAACGCTTTTAATTTGAAGCAGCAGAAGTCGGAACTCTGTCCATAGACAGTCAACAGCAGAGCGCAACAATGAAGATAATAACTCAAGGTATTTACAGAATGGAAATACAGAAAAAAAAATGCTGACTATACAAAACTCCATTTGTTATGCTGCCATGCTGAGCTACCTGACCATACGTCTCCTTCACAGCTTGGTTGTAAAATTCTGCTGATCTCAGTCTATTGTGCTGTTTTTGAGGGCCAATGCTGTATTTTAACTTTCATGCTGGTGGCCTTTGTGCTGCTATAAAGAGATTTAAAATATGATCAGTCATACAGTACAATGTGTAACAGAGGAGAAGATGAAACAGCAAAGATAAACTGATTTGTTTTTATTAGCATGGCCTATTAAATTACACAAATACAGTCAAGATACTGCCCCAAACAACACATACCCCATAGCACCTTGTTCATGTCACCAGGTCCCAGAAATCCTTCTCGGTGCCTCTGACACCCCAAACCGGCCCCGCGTCACCTCTCCAAAGTCATCTTGATTTAAAACATATCTATATCATTTTCCTCATCTTCAACAGCCACTGTGAACTCTTGCCAGATATGCCAGCATGGTGTCAAGGTTACCATGGCAACAGTGCTTGGCCCTCACTCCCGTTATGTACCAAATCTCTGCCAACTACCCCAGGCGAGTACTTCCCTTTAAAAAAAAAAAACAGAAAACACCTCTTGTTTCCAAATAATCCTTAAATGATGATTCGACATGGGAGCTTGGCATCACCTCCTCAGCTTCCATTTATACAAAGAAAACATAGTAGCCGTGACAAAGCGTTTAGGGTCCCGTCTGGGTGGGACGCTTGTGATCTTGTAAGGCTGTATAAATAAAGATATGACTGCAGAGATGAACTCCAGCAGCACTTGGTGATCGCGCCCTGCAGCGCAAAAAAGCAGGGAGGAGGCCATTTCATAGCCAATTCACGACAGACTCTGCCCCCATTCTCAGTGCAGCAGTGACCGCCACGAGTGCAATATTTTCATTTTAACAGACTGTCTCAGCAGATCATGTCACTATGTTTTGCTTGCATAACGCAATGTCATCTGGTGACATTAAAAAGGGGTCTTTTTGGAGGCTTGGCGGCATTACTCAGCTGAGAGTGGGTAGTTAATTGTCAGGGAGCTGCCTGTGTGTTTTTGCTGAGACACAATGCCGTGTAATAAGATGCCACATGCTGTTCCCTCATAATCTCTGTTTTTAACAAACAAAGGCAAAAGAGCAGTCGGAGAGCGCTCTGAGGGAGAAATCTGAGAGAACGATGAAGATGCTAGAAAGACGCGTGTGACGTTATCCTCCTAAAAATATACGTGTGGCTGCATTTGTTTGTGGCGTGTGTGTGTGTGTGTAAACAACAAAGGAGAAGGACTGGAGCAGCCACAGCGCAGTGGTTTAATCTCCCAAAAATGTCCCCAACGAGGAGAGACGGGGAAGATTTCTGACAAGATGCAATGAACGTTTGGCTGCGAGTGTCGCCACACACACGCTGATAACTTTCCACCAAACTGTTCTGCATCTGTTACAGAATGACTCTCCTCCCAGTATGGTGTCAGTATGCTTCTGCGATATTTTATTTATTTTTCAGATGGATCGGTTTGTGCTCGTGCCCGACAATCTGCCTTTTGCGTTCGTCTCGGATTATTTGACCCGCGCGCCGGCTGACACAGTGTGAGGTCTTCGTGGAAAGTGTGTAAGGAGGTTTTTCAGAGAGGAGCCTGTGCTTTATCTCGGCGGTGCTTTATGGGGTGAAAGACGGCAGCTTCTTCAGCTTTCATCCATAATAGATGGCGCACCAATGATTTATATAAAAGATACTATCAGCACATAACAGAAGACCTACATTCCAGCATCAGACATTTAACCCCTGCATTGTTGGTCCATACCTCTTTTCTACTCAAACCATCTGTCGCTGCGACATATCATATGTTTAGTGTTACTTAGTTTCTGTCTCAAACTCAAGGTGAACGGATCAATGAAGGAAGTGTTGTGTGTGTGCGACCCTCAGCTGTCTATAGACTCAGCCTGGGGGGAATTCAGAGCAGGAGTGCTCACCTCCACTGTACGTGTCTCACCACTCCAGCTGTGCTTAATGAATTCTGCGGTGATTACACCCACGGCTATTTTGGGCACGGTTTAAGTCAGAAATATCGGTCTTGACCCACATAAAGTGAGCATAATGTGCAGCCAGGAGACGTCGAGCTGTGTCTTACAGCCTGTGTGTGTGTGTGTGTCCTCAGGTGTGATGCTTCAGGGTCCAAGGACAAAAAGCAAAAAAAGATGGGAGTCTGATTTGACGCTCCTCTCCCAGATCTCATATGCACACTCATCTTTTTACAAAAGGTTATGATCGTCTGCGCTGTCGATCTCGGGAAAGGTCAAAGTGGAATGAAAATCAATGACGATATAATGTCATCATGCCTATTTTTTGACACTGAGTAGACTTTAGCAAGAGCCGTAGTACATTTGTTATATGTTCAAGATTAAAGCGAAAGTCTTTTGACAGACTAACCTCAGCAGTAATCATTAGAGTAATCAAAGGGCAAGAAGTGCTTGCTATCATCTCTGATAGTCCAAAGATGTTCAGTTTACTAATCAGACATGACCAAAAAAAGTAGAAAATCTACAGGTGAGAAGCTGAAACTAGTGAATATGTGGCATTTTTCTTTATTAAAGTAGACTAATTGATGAATGGGCTTCCTGAATTGCTGCTAAGTCACTACTGATAAAGGTGTCAGCTTAATACTTGAACCTCACTGTATAAGATTAAGGTCATACTGCCAGAACGGAGACAAAATGAAAGGTAACTAAAAGACAATAGAGGAAAAGCAGAGAGCGTGTGGCGAAGATGGACACATGGGACTTCCCCAGTCACAGAGTAATATTTTTGCTATTTCTGTGCAAGGACAAAGATGCAGGGAGGCAGGGAGAGCGAGGGAGCGGCAGAGGGTTAGTGAATGTGTGTGCCAGTTTTCTGAAGCGTGTGTTCCTTCTTCCTGCTCCTGTGGTGCTGTGTGTGTGTGTGTGTGTGTGTGTGTGTGTGTGTGTGTGTGTGTGTGTGTGTGTGTGTGTGTATGTATGTATGTGTATGTGTGTTTGTGTGTACTTTGAGGGTCACCCAGTAAGAGACTGCGGCGCAGCTCTTAGTCATCCTCACACCTCGCTCCCTTTTTACCTGACCGTCCATCTGTCTCCCACCAGAAACAGATTCCCTGCTCTAAACAAATTCAGACATGCAAATTTGTACCTATAAGTCAGATTACAGTAAACACGGAGCAGACAGTGAAATTTGAACGAGTGTGTGTTGCTTTACAAAGGCAAACAAAATATGTTCTTGGTTTCTCTTCAGCTGTCTCTTCATTTTCAACCAATGAGCTAATAATAAATATATATATATATATATATATATATAGACACACACACATACACGTATACACATATATACGTGTGTGTGTGTATATATATATATATATATATATATATATAATATATGTGGGCTTGTACTGTGTTGATAACTCAGGCTCTCTGCTGTTAATATGTTCAGAAAAGACACTAGGCAGATATTAAAAGTGAATTAAACACGCCTACATTCAAGTACTCTCTCGCACGCACACAGTAGTCATGTCGGTGTCAGATCTGTACATTTCTGACAGGCTGTTAATGTGCTAGAAGCTGCTGTAAAGGTGAACTGTGGGTTTGTGTGAACTCACTCATTGTTAAAAGCTCACATTAAAGCAGATACTTGTCTTAACGCATCAATGCACATATAAGCCTCTCCTTTTACTGTTTCTCTTATATATACATAAGATGAACCTTTATTCATAGCTGTGGGAAAATTCGGTTCTCGCAGCAGCACAGTGGCAGTACAGATAATAGAAGTATGGAAAGAAAAAGAAAAATGAAATAAGGAAAAAAACAAGACTAAATAGGAACTATGCATGTATACACATGCACATCCACAGGCGCTCCATCTGCAGTTTCTTCACCTCAGTGCTGTCTTGTCGGGGTAGAGAGGAGAGGAGGGAGGACAGGAGATGGAGGCTGTCAACTCTGAGTCTCTAATTGAAGGTGTCACGGTTGTGTCTCCTCCTCGTCTTTCCCAGCCTCTCTGCTCCGCTCGGGGCAAATATAGCAACAGGCACCACAGGGGAGAATCAGCGCTTTGCTACCATGTTTTTTTTGGCATCTGTATGATAGAATGGAAGGAATTTTATGCTTTGATCTGCGTTTATCTTCTCCGGGGTCCCACTGGTGAAATTACTTGAGAGTATGTCTTAGATTCTGTGCTGTCTTGTTTGTGTGAGAGTGTGTGTCCAAGACATCCCCTTCTTTAACTCCTGTCTTCCATGTAAACAGCTTCGTCAAATCACCTCAAATAGAGAAATATTATAGTGAGTGGAAGCCAGAATACTGCTTGATTTGAATAAAATACAGTCGCAAGTGTGTCAATTAGGCTCACGGCTCTATAACTAAATTAATTAAACCATTATGAAAACTGTTATCCTCGCTGCCCTGTAGTGTAAGAAGGATGTGTGTGGGTTTGAGGGGGCAGCATAGTTTCTCACCACTTGTTTTGTTGTAATATTTGAAAGCCTGCGCTGCAGCTCGAGAACTATGGGCAATAAAATTTTGCTATTACTTGACTTAAAGCATACAAATACTTAATGACTGGCTATCTAAGCAGTCCATCCTCATTACACATTTCTTTTCTCCGGCCACCAGTGACTGTATTTTTATTACTGTGCATCTAGAATTAGGAAATGGTGAAGGGACTGCCCAACAAGTCTCACCGCTAGTTCAGTATTCAGGCCAGAGGGAGGAAATGCTAATGCTGAAGGAAGGGCGCTCTGTTGTTACAGATCTTGAGGGCTGTTGCTGGCACGCCTCCCAACCGAGTGAAAGAGAAGGTGAAGCTCAGTTTACTGCTGTAGACCTTGCTGACCTTTGCTGTTGTGTTGTTGATACTGATCTGGTGAGCTAATGGGTCCCCTTTACCTTAACTTCACCTGTCTATACATTGAACATGCATTCTTTTTCTGCATGCAGAGTGTTATCTAAATAAGAGACTGCCCAGGTAAGAGCAGTCAAACAAATACATTTATGTCTGATGCTGTCACACCATACTTATTAATGAATACAGTGAGTATGGTCCTATTTCTTATACATCAGAGGAGTAATCTGCCTAATCTTTGCATGTCTTTAGACTGCAGTGGAAACACAGACAATAACTGGTTCCAGGGGTCGTTCCTGGGACAGTTCAGGGATTAACAGGTACTTTGGGTGGAAGCATGGATTGTTGCTTTCAATTGACCACTCAGACTACGTTCCCACCCTCACCTATGGTCATGAGCTTGGCCGAAAGAATGAATGTGTGGACAGAAGTGGGGGCAATGAGCTTCTTCAGGAGCATTGCTGGGCTCACCTTTAGTATGTGGTTTCATTAATCAATTATTCAACTAAAATTCTGGTCATGGTCCCTTAAGATTTGTTAATTCTGTGCATATTTGTCTTGCATGCACATATGGTCTTTGAGATTCAGCAGTAGCTGATGCTGGTGCAGAAGGACCAACATGTTTCTCTGCAGAGCAGGAATAGTAAGCCATGCATCAACCTCGCCCCACATGGCAACATACAGCAGGACTGCTCACACCTACTCACATACTGTACACACACATCTGAACTGCTGCTGTGTCTTTGACACACTGCAGCCTGTTTCTATGGAGCAGATATTACAAAAGCACATTATCACTGCGACACCCTTGCAGGCTCTGTAATGCAAACTGAATGTCGGACAGACACTGTAGCCTTGACAAGTCAGTTCAGACTGTGTCAACAGCTCTTTGATCCAGGCTGGCTGCGTGGAGAGAGCAGAATCGACTGGAAAAGTGTGACAGTGGAGGCTGTTGAGTGAAAAACTAGGCCTCTATCTGTAAGAGCAGTTCTTCACGTGGAGGGCTGGTAAGAAACACAGTGGCGGAGAGAGGAGTGAGAGAGGTGGGCGTAATTGTGTCTGAAAGTGAGGTTAACCACATACGTATTCAAAGGGCCAGCTAAATCACCCCAACGCAGAGAGAAGTCATAATGAAGAGAAGACTCAAATCCACTCGTCCTCAAAGCTCTGCAGGGTTTTATTGTGTCTTTTCGCCCCACTTTGGTCCAGACTTCAATAGCTCAATGACTATTTGAGATCACCATTGACTTTTGTACAGACATGTGTGGTCCACGTCTGTCTTTGGTGATCTCCTGAATTTTCCTCGAGGGCCATCAGCTGGTCAAAGTTTTCACTAATCCACTTAAACACTGTCATTAAATTTAATACCTAATGACTTTGGTGGTCCCTTTAATTTTCTTTAACACCATGAGGCTTAGTTTGAAAGGTCTCAGCAACTACTGGATGGATTGCCACGAATGCTAGCTTCATATTTATCAAACTAACATTGTAACCGACATCAGTGCAAAGGTTACTTTGCAAGCCATTGCTTTGTAGTGGCAGTCTTCACTGAAAGTCTTCATAAGTTAAATCAATGGGGTGTTGATTGAAACCAATCAAAAAAGTGAAAGCAAAATGCAGAATTTATGAACTTGTACTAAATGTGGACATTTATGTATCATCAAATCATTCATTCAACCTGTATGACAGGATAAAAGGGATACAGCTCACAGGACTTCAATTTTTCATAGGAGAGGGTGGCCATAGGTTTAGATCAGCTTTAAATGGCAGCACAATGCATTTCCAGTTTCTCTGATGTATAGTCCTGCTTGTTCAGTAAAAGGTCATGAGTTATTTAGTGCACCTAATACCAAAGAGTGTTGACCAGATATATTGGTTGTAGGTTGCTCTATCTTCATCAGATCTGCTGAGTTTTTCTGTTTTTTGTATGTCAGTTTCAGGTGATAATTCTCTGTAGGTTCATCACTGCTAACAACCCCTTTCATATTGTCATATTGTCATTTGATATATTATTATGAAAATATCAACTATAGCAGGTTTAACGTCGTGATCGTCAAGGTATATATGTATACGTGTGTATATGCACGTACCTTATCTAAGTATTGAAAAGCCCTTCTAGCTTTCATGCAGGTTTTTACTCCTAATAAGACTGAGGTGGTTTAAACAGTCTGACCCACCTGCTAACCCTGCCATCCTTAAAGCACTTTCAGGGCTGAAAAAGTCAGACCGTTGTTGTTGAAACAAGAGCAGAAAAAAAGTCAAAGACAAAAGAGTTGAGAGAAAAAAAGAAGAAGGCACAGTGTGGCGTGGGAGGTAGCAGGTGCTAATTGAAACCATCTTGCAGAAAGCACAGAATGCCATTTCGCCGCAGCTGCTGCCTTTCGTTTTTTCTCTCCCTCGTTCGGCTCCAAATGGTACGAGCCATGCACTCGACAGGCTGACTAATGGCTCTACACAGGCTTGGATGCAGGCGTGTGGATTAACTAGGCCAATTAGCCAAGCACAGAGACTCCTAGCGATGAGAAGAGTCATGCTCCCTTTCTCAGCCGAGTGCCATTAATCAGCAATAAAGGGGCTGAAGCAACACTACAGTTTACTGACTGCTTTACTACTTACAATAGCCAGGTTTTCTGGCTCAAGCCTCTTGACCTCAATACAGCATGACGGTATTTCTCTGGGGCTCTGCAGTTTTCGTGCTACAAAAATACACTTCTGGACAGCTTAAGAGAGGGACACAGAATGAGAGGTTGTGCCACTGTGTATGTGTGTGTGTGTGAGTCAGTGTGTGTTTTCAGGTCTGTGCATCTTTGAGGAGGCTGTGTCTGCATGTGTAAGTGTCCATCTGCGAGTTTCCTCCTAGCATCTGTACATTTGCATCTGTGCATCTGGACGAGGGCATATGTTTGCGTGTGGATGTGTGTATATGTACAGTACGTGCATGTAACTATGCATGCATATCTTTGTGTGTGTGTGTGTGTGTGTGTGTGTGTGTGTGTGTGTGGGGTGGTGGTGGGGGGGTTTGGTCATGACACAGAGCAGGCTTCATGGTGAGAGTTGTCCAGTCTGCTCTTGTCTACTTGGCTGCAGCGAACTGGCCCCAGCTGACCCAGGATCAGCTCATCAGCCCTCTAAATACGAGGGTGAGAAGCCTCCAACTACCCTGCGCTGTAGTCGACTGACTCACAATCAGATAATAAACACTCAGTTTATTATAATCCCCATGCCGCCTTTCTTAATTTCCTTTTTTCTTTTACGTGTTTTTTCCTTTCCTTTGCTGTCCATGTTTCTTTTTTCTCCTCATTGTCTTATTATTAAACTGGCATCTTATCCTATTTTATACGATACGAAACCAATCACATGCACGTAATGGAAAATCAGCAGCGTCTCACATTTCTCCGTGCATATCCAGTAATTTACTGTAAAATGAGTTTCTCGGTGTTCTTATTCACAATTTACTACCTGGTGCTTGTTCGCAAAAGGCTATAATGAATCATTTTAATTTAGGTATTGTGTTTGTTCATCTGACTTCACTTGGATGTGTAAGTCTCCCATCACGGGGGTAGAAATATGATTCATACTACTCCACAAATTCACTATGATTCATGCAACTCAACCACCGAACGACTGGAAAAAAAACTGTCAGGTGTAGTTGTCATTAAAACTGAAGTGTTGTGCCATTTTGATACTTGCAGAATGTATTTGATTCAGGCATCATGTTTGTACATCTGACACATTCAGCAGATCTGATGGGCTCGCCTCTGATCAGCAGAGGACCTTTGGTATTTTTAGTGAAGTGTAATACTCATGTTGAAGTTCAAAATGAAATGAATATCGAGCAAAGCTTTGATCTGACCTAAACACTTTTTTTAGTTCCAGCTGAAGGGAACGCTCGTGTGTTTCTGAGTGAGCTGCGAAATGACCATTTAATCTAAATGGTTCTCTTTTATACCAGTTGTTGAACACGTTGCTCGTGCTTGTTGGCTGTGTTGGATTCTTGGTTTGGGTTAGCCGCGTTAGCAGAAGCTTTAAAGGCCTGTTTTTCAGTCAGCTTCCAGTTTTGCGATCCAAAGTGAAGACACAATTTTCTGCCAGAGTTTGAACAGTTTTGTTTATTTCACAAGAGAGATTTCTGTCTGCTGATACGATCATGTCACTGGTTTGATGTAGGGATGAGTCTCAGTTAGAAAAGTCTTATACTTCAATGCACCAATTAGTATTGAATCAAAAGATGATGACAGTTGTGGGATTGTTCACTTGTACACTACATTTTCCTTCATTTTCCAGTATTCTTGTGATTCAGCTACTTTAAAGACATCGTCATTAAGCAGCCTGCCTGAAACAAGTGGAATGAGACCACAAATAGGCAGTAAAGAGGTCTTCTGGTGAGGTGCTAGGTCTTTGTTAACTTTTAGTTAGTTAGGTCTTTTAACTTTTAGTTTTGTGGTAAAACTGGTGGAAAGTGTTGCGTTGTTGTCTTTGTTTCTATAAAAGATGATGAGACAAACTTGTCTTTGTATAACTTAATAATGAATAAAAAGAGGTTTACAGTGCAGTCAGGTTTACAGCGCTAACCGGTTTTCAGCTGAAACGACAAAGCTCAAATACCAGAGATTGATATCAGAGGTCTGACCCTGAGCAGGATTCCAGACTGTCATTTTATCCTGTCTTGTATGAATGCTTCTTTGAGTTTGTCATAACGCCAAGCGGTGGGGAGGAATCTTCAGCCAAGGTTGAATGATATGAAGCTCTTGGTCAATTGAAAGAGGACCGCACAATCCATAACACACAAAGTTCATCTGTCATTTCAGGTCACGCAGAGAGTGAAAATATGGCTATGTGATAAACTGACGTTACAAAAACCCTTTAAATGTTTATGACAACATAAAACATTGTTTAATTAAAGCATTAGCGATTAGCCATCATAAGCTACTGGTCATACCAGACCAAGCAAGGCTGTAGCAGCAAAATCTCAGAGTGCAGTGAATTGAAAACAAGTGTGTTTTATTGCTAATAAATGTACCTTATGATTTGTAAGAGAAAAAAATATGTTATCTCTTCATTCAGGAGTTATTGAGTGTCACTTTAATGTTCCAGAGAAGCTCTTTCTTTTAGTTGATATCACAGCTTCGTGACAACAAAAACCCATTTAAGGTTGTCGCAAAGAAAAGCTGCAGCGGTGTGGATTATGTGCATGAGGGCTCGAGTCAGTGAAGCTCATCAACGTGTAGTTCCTCTGGGAATAAACACAAAGAAGTGATGCAGCTTTGCAGAAGAGGTAAAAATGCTCGTTGCTTTGATGTGAAGAGAGTACGAGAAACCGTATGAGGCAAGACAAAGGTCAATAGCAAAGAACAAAGACGGCATATTTGAGCAGCAAGCGTACCAACCTATTTAGCTGCAGCGTTGTATCAGCTGTATATCAGCTGCTGGCCCTTCAGCAGTATTCTGCCTCGAGTTTCTGATAAGCTGCAGCCAGTAGTGGAGTTCTTTATATCTTATGTAATCCATAGGTTTATATAAAATCTGTAAATGTGTTTAAGAGAGTGCATTACAATCGTTATTTAAAGTACATTCTCATGTTAAAGAATTTTCTACCACAGAAGTGAGTTTTGATGAAGGTCACTGTTTTATATGGAACAATCCTTTTTTTTTCCTGTTTGTATCTGAGAGAAAAGATGAAAAACAAGGCCTGTGAGAGAATTTATGTTAAAAAAAAGGAGTGTGTTATTTATGTTTCAAAATGTCCTGAGACAAATTTAGCCTCAACTTCACTGTGCCCAAACAAATTAGTCCAGGACATGCAGTGCCGCAGGAGAGGAAGAAGCTCTGATGTTGATGTGTGGTATCAGCCTGTCCCCAGGCACCAGACTTGGACTTGGCTGTGACCTTTGTCTTTTGCCTGACTGCCTGCTCTCTGTGTGTAGGCTGTGCATATAGAAGCCGGAGTCTCTGTCAGGAAAGCCATCACCTGAGGTGTATGAATGTGAGCGTGAATCCATATGCAGGTGCTTCTTTGACGTGTGTGTGTTTGTGTGTGTGTGTGTTTGCATGTGTGCCTCCTAACACCTCCTGTTGATAGCCAGGCTATTGTACAATCTAATTTGGTCCTGTCTGTGTGCAGCAGTCAGCCTTCTGTATGGACCACAACTAGCCAGACTCATTACATTACTACCACTGTGACACCTGATACACAGATACATGGGGCTCTGAGCCAGACCACTGCAGGTGATACATCACTGACTGGACATGTGTGTGTGTTTGTGTGTGTGTGTGTGTGTGCATGTGTCTGTGTGTGTGAATAAAAGTAACAGAGAAGATGAGGAGGCAGGAGATCAAGACGTAGTGAGTGTACTTGCTGGTGTGTGTCTTGTCTGGCAGAAGTACTGACTGTGTTTATGTGTGCATGTTTGTGTGTCTATGTGTTAAAAGGAGCATCTGTGTGCAGCAAATATATGTGCTCAAAAGCATAGACGTGCATTCACATGCATGTATGTGTGTGTGTGCTTAAACTGTGTAGTTGCATGTGTGTCTGCGTTCAGAGTCATATTTAATTCATGAGGCAGTATCACTATTTCCCCCGTGTGACTCAGAGATGTCTGGCAGCCAAACACTCCCACCTGTAGTTTGGAATAATTGATCCAGTCCCCCTGTGGCCATTTCTTAATACAAACACTATTAGTTTTGCGAACAGTGTGTTTATTTGTGTGAGTATGGGCCGCGTGTGTGTGTGTGCGTGCACATCATACCTGATGATGTATGTATTCGTGTCTATGTCTAATTGGCATGTTTATATGCCCATTTTTCTAAATACTTCATTTATTATTCCAGGGGTGTGAGGCAGCTAATGACATGAATCTGAAAGTTAAATGTGTTAGAGACAAGACTTAGATTCAACATCCATGAAAGCAGCTCTGTGAGGCCACACGTAACTCAGTGCTAACGTCACATGCTATCAATAATATGCTGATGTTTTAGCAGGTATAATGTTTACAATGTTCATTATCATAGTTTAGCATGTTAGCAAAAGTCAGAGGATCGCCAAAGTCATTAGAATTTATCCTCTTGGCACTTTGAATATTTACACAAAATTTCCTAGAAATCCATTTAGTAGTTGTTGACATATTTCACTCTGAAATGCAAATGTTTGCCTCATGGTGGCGCTCTAGGAAAATTCAGGGCATTACCAAAGTCAGTAGGATTCAAGGGACCATGAATGCCAAAATTCATGGCATTCATCTTTTAGTTGTTGAGAGATTTCACTCTGGACCCGAGTGGAGCACCAACTGACATCATCAACCCTAGAGCTATGCTGTTAGCATGGTTAAAAAAATAGATCTTTATGTGAATAGAGTATTATTGCTGCCGGCTTGAACCACTCTGGAGATGCACGGGGAAACACACCAAGTGTGCACTATTTAGATGTGTGTTACAGTTTTACAGGCCTTGTGTGTGGCTGTTTAGTGTCTGTATGATGGGAAAGTGAGAAAAACAAATCACAACATGTAAAAAAAAAGAAAAGAAAAACATCATGGTCCCAGGGGACATTGTCTCCATTGTCTGTGTCTGCTGTAACAAGTTATCCAGACATGCATAATCCAACACAGATCTCAAAGGACAGGGAGCCAAGGTGATAACTACCATCGCCTGTCAACCTGCAGCAGCGTGTGGGAGGAGACTGAGGAGGTGGGGTTTCGACAACGTGAGCGCTGTGATGTAGTCTGACAAGGCCAAATTCACCTTGTCCTCCCACCTCCTCTTAACCAATCACATGATACGAGGTTCCCACTTTCTCCTCTGTAACTGTTTGTGAACACACGGCACTTCGGTGAGTTTGTGGGGATTGTTTTGCTTTGTTAAAAAATGAGCAGCATCCCTGCTGTGCTCAGTTTCCCCTGAGGTGCTTTCTTCTCTGTTCTCTGCAATTCCCCACTGCCGTGCAGAAAATTGCATAATTCCTTATGTATGCACATATGTATACAAACAATCGAATGCACACACACACACACACACACACACACATATGCATATTCATACAGCAGAATATTGTGGCAATGACGATAATTGCTAGACAGAAATTCTAGGGATGATTTACTAATTCTGCGTTGCCTTCAGGAGACACAAGATGCGCTGCTCTTCTCTGTTGACATCATCATATCTTATCTCTTCCTATCTGGTCATTTCGGCTCTATTCTGTCTCACATCCCCATCTCTTCTTCTCCTCCTCTCTCTCTTTCTTGTAATTCAGTCCAACAGTGGTCTTTGCGAGCGGCTTTATTGTTGCGTTCAAGGTCACATCGCTGTTCAGTCTGTGTTTGTGTCCCTTCTGTATGTGTTTGTCCTCTATGCGCCTATGCCATGCATAATTGAATGCATGTGCTGAAATTGAGTTTCCAGGCCATTTTTGTAGCAGCAGCTCTGTTCATTTCCTCCCTCTGCAGGTGCAAACACTGCTTGCTGGTATATATCACATGCACTTCATCTCCCAAGGGTTCTGGGAAAAGGACAGACTTATATTGTGATGCTGAGGCAATTTAATCTGCTACAGTGTTGCCACAGTTTGTACCTGTGAACCTATCTGCCATTACTTCCACAAGGTTTTTCCTGCATCGGGAATGTGAGGGAATTAAAAGATTCAATGAACTAAAGATGAAACTTCTCACAGTGAAAAGCAGCTGTGCACAACAGATACTGTAAACTGATTTACCGACGTTTGCTTTAATCGCATTCAACAGCGGTTTGTAGCTCAAAGTCTAAGACTTTGTTTTCCACCAAAATACTAACAACTCACCTTTCGCTGCCTCATTTGAATGAACCTCACACCTGTTTGTTCGTCTCCTCCCACCTGTACACAGTGCACTCTGTGCTGGGCATCAAAATACCACGCAGATGGACAAAGCAAATTTCAAGGTCAGGAAAATACCATACAGTCATGGCGCTGCTTGAGCTTGTTGTTGCCCAGCTATGAACTAAACCCCACTTAGGTGAGTTGGTAATGGATTTAAGGAGAGATCAGTTGGAAGTGTTTAATGACGTTTATTGAGTTTAACAATGGAGAGGGAAGATTAGTCAATCAGATCCAATCGACGTGGTGCATCTTCTTTAAGCAAAGCCCAGTGAAGGAAGGCGACAATCTCCCAGAGTCTATCACAGGTGGTGGTGGAGTAAAGCCAACAGATGGAGGATGAAATCTCACAGTTGAATCTCCTGGATCATCCTGGTGACGATGGGATATTTAAAGAACAGCATCCGAACACTGATTGGCCCTAGGAAGGAGGAAATGTCAGAATTGTGAATGAAAGGGATTTCGACAGTGTGGGAAACGAGAATTGTCTGAGTAGATCTGAGCTGGAAAAATAGCAGGAAAATAACATGAATTCCCAATAGAAATAAAAGTGGAAGGGAAAACATCTTCCCTGTTTTCACCAAAGTCTCATAAAATGTTCTGTTCTAGTATATGTATCATTATATTGATCTATATTGTGACATTTTCTGGAAACGCAATTGAGAAATAGTTTATATACAACATCTATAACTTAACAAAATGACTAAAAGTATGGGGAAGAAGTGGAACATCAGAAAATATAACATACTGCTGTGGCCTCTGGCTGTCTTAACTGTCACTGAGTCACTCCAACTGTGGCCACAGTGGCCATCGATCTCCAGCAGTCTCCAGAGAGAGCTGGTGCATATGGGTCACGTGACCCGGGGCTCTGGGAATCTAAGATCTGTCACTCACTGCAGAGACAGCAGTTCAGAGGTCACACTGTTGAAGTCTTCTGGAGAAGATATGAAACATGCATGAAGTTTATATGTGTCTGTAGCGACACTGACAGACTAGGTGAGGAGATATCTGCTCACAGCATGGACATAAACAAGCGCTCTTCTTATTTGCTTATGTGGTGACTTTAAGTCCAGATGACACTGTGTATGTCCCAGAGTGAGAGCAGAAGGCAAGTGGAAATGATCAGGATGGTAAACAGCAAACGGATATAGTTTCTCTTTGAGCTCTATCAAAATTTGATGAGAACTTGACCAGGCAGGAGCACTGCTCTCTGCTCTATGTAGGATACAGCACTTGTCCTGGTCCATTGTACGCTCCTCTCTACGGTTCCCCTTTCAGCGCGTTCCACCTCTCTCACTCAGCACTCACACTGGCTCACGACAGGAAAAGCTTTTCACTCATCAGTCACTGTTCTCTCACATGCACCTGAGATAGGTCGTAGTGCTTGCACGTGGATGTATCACTGTTTATTTATAGTGTCCATTGGCCAGGTGTCGAGGAAACATCTTCCCTCACTTCTCCACCACAGTGGGGTTCAGTACAAACTGTTCCAGCCAGAATCACGCCTAAAAATAACCGCGAGAGGAAAATACACCTCCCTCAACCTCTCTGTGATTTTTCTTGCCTGAAATGACAAACAATCTGCAGAAAGATCGCAGAGTCATGACACGGGGAGCGTTTTACATCATCAGGAGGAGCCTCAGTGTTTAAAGTGTATGACAAGAGGAGAGGTGCAGTGCGTGATTGTGTGGTCACCTCAACAACATTATGGCACTAAAATGATGTAGATGCCAGAGCACAATAGCTGTTTGAGCAGATATAAAGATTTCTGACTCCTTTTGAAACATCTCTGCAGTCATAGAAACCCCTAACCCCTGTGGATTTGTTCCCTCCCTCTCCACCCATTCGTCCGTCTTCTCGCACACTTCCTTCTTTTCCTCCTGTGGATCGCAGATCAAAGCCTCAGTTCTCTTTGTGTTCGGATGCACTCTGGGGGCCCGGATCAATTGAATGTGTCTGGTAGGTATTGAGTTGGTCCGGCGCTGCAGGTGTCTTGCCCTCTCCCTTATCTCCACCGCAGGCTTTTCTTCAGGGCAGCAGCACACCATAATTCCATTAACAGTGGCTCGGTAGATTACCAATTTCACCAGATTAGCTGGGGCTAAACCCACACTTTAAAGGATCAGTAGTTGAGAGATGTGGATGTGGATGGAGAGGTGCAGAAATGCCACCATAGTGTGTGTGAAACATGCCACAAATGCCCATTGACAGACACAGACACTCAAAGTATGAATACCAACGCAGGGTATAATGCGCTTTCTGCCTTCCACACGCACATACAGTCACAAGAAAGCGTTTGTGTTGTGTAAGCTGCTTTGTGATGCCAAAGCCCCTTATCTCTGCGCTTATGCAATTAGGCTGGTGAAACAAAGCCCACAGTAATTAATCATAATATCCTTGACGATACAGTATGTCACTGTGTCACCTCTGCTCCCTCTGCTTCACACAGCTCTTCCTGAGAGGACGAAAGCCATCTGGAGATAACTACACTTCCTCCTACCAAGTTCCCCAGTCAGATATCTGTGCCTGAGTCGTGCGAAAAAGATTTATTATAGTGGCTTTAAAGTCACCAAGAAGAACTCTTAATTATGTGTTTCTTTCTGTGTGTTTCTTCTTCTCTCAGCGTACGAGAGTTTGAAGAAACATACATTTTTTTTTCTAGATTTTGGCAAGCAGGTGTAAATGTAAGGTGTGTGAGGTGTCTTCAAAGCTGTCCTGCTGATTGGTCGCATGTAACATTGCAAATGCTCCCAGAATGCCTCTGTGTTTCAGCCGTCGCAGCATATTGGCATCCTGCTTTCTCAAGACAGCTTTTAGATTAATGTGTGTATCTGTGTGCGTGTGTGCGCATGAAAGTCGACGCCAGGGATTATAGTCATAGAGAAACACTGTCACTGTCTTGTGTAAGTCTGGGTAAGCCTGCCTGACAACACAGACACGCACACGCACACGCACACGCACACACACACACACACACACACACACGCACACACACACACAGTCCAAAACTAGATTTATCCCTTCCACTATACGCAGCTTAACGGCCCTTCTTCACCTCTGAACTGAGATCAGTGTCAAGTCAGTCTGTTCAGCTCCACACTGCAGCACCAGCAGACTCTCAAGCTGCTCTGAGATCAGCACTAAACAGAGGCGGAGATGGACGAGTGGGTGTGTGGCTGAAGGTGTGAGGATGGAAGGAAAGAAAGGACGTCATTGCGACTGTGATTCACATTATTGGAAGTCGGCTTTGGGGAGGAAAAGAGAAACCTGATGGTTGCACTCTGAGTAAAACTGTGTAACAGAAGATGAAAATACAAACATATGCGAGCAGTTTGACCAGTTCAAGTGATTGACTGATGCTCTAAAGTCCACATGCAAACACTGAATTTGGGAAAACTTTAGTTCTTTTGCTGCAAACACTTGCAACATTTTACAACACACATGAAAATGAACGCAATCGTACCTACAGGTCAATTTAAACCCATGAGTTGGTCCAAACTATTCTGCTTTTGAATGTCAGCATTTCCTTCTTTCTGATTTCTTGACAGCATTGGAAATGAGGGCATGTCCTCAATGATTTCTTGAGATTTAGATAAAGGTTGAATGAATGCATGACTGCAGGGTTAATTGGACATGGGTATGAAGTGTGAATCAACTCTTTGAGGTTAATATAATGAGCAGTGACACAAAGACTGGTTTCAAAACTGGTTCTGAGCCTTTGGTTTGTTTTTGTTCTCATTTTTTTTGACTTCATGAAAAGATACCGAAGAAGGCTGCTTTTGAGAGTGCACAGATACATTATGTTCAGAGTCCTGTGAGCCTCTGTATTGTCATGCCATGTGCTGGCCTTGGTTGGGTTTTGATTGCAAATCTGGATCTTTTCAAATTCCAAGTTTGGGTTTCAACAAAGTACCTTCCATTCAAAAATGTGTGTTCAATTAAAATTGCTTCTGTGAACTGCTGAGATAAAGATGTGTCAGTTCATCAATATGTTCGCTAACATGCTTACAGGTCCTCCTGAGTGAAACCAAATTTCTTTGCAATCCTTCATTGGTGAGACGAGCTCATGGTGGTGCTACAGGAAAAGGATCACCAAAGTCAGTAGAATTCATCCTGTGGGGAACATAGTAAGATAGCTCTGAAGATATATCACCCTGGACCAAAGTGGTGGAGCAACTGACTGACCATTGCTGTCCACAGACCCTCGCAGCTAGCATGGCTAAAAATTCTCCTCTGACTGGATCCTAGAAATTCCCGTCGTCCGCTCTTACACCTGTGCGTGGCCTGCTCCTGTGCATTATGAATATGACGAATGGCACAGATGACAGCTTCAGAGCATGGATAAATCACTTTGGGCTACTATTTTGCTGAGCTTTTTATCCCCCTCCTCTCCTTCTCTGCCTCATTTCTACTTTATTACTGAAAGAGATGAATTCATACTGTACGCTAGCACTGGCTCAGCACTGCACCGGTAGCAAGAGAATATCCATCTCTGACATACATACACAGAGACTGTGGTCGTGATTAGGGTTGGATTAGGACTATGACGATGGATATAATCATTATACTGAAAAAACTGATGATGATACCAATGCTCATATATCTGTTTCTATCTAAAATATATCTAATTATCTGAGTATCATGATGCAGCACAGCCTTTTGCAAGGACAGTCGAAACCCCTGCTGTTTCTTGGACTTCTCAGTAGAATCATTTCTGTTGTTTAACCAATGGCCATCAGATTGTCTGGCAAGTGTGAGTTAGCTGGCAGAGTTAGAGACAAAACCCCCACGAATACAAAAGTGCACATGAACAAACAGGCAGCTTGACAATGAGCGAAGCAGACAGATTGTGTGAGAATGAAGAAGAAAGAATGAGGAATTTCAAATAATGGCAGGGGAAAAAAATACAGTTGGGTACGCAGAGTGAGTGTCACAGAGGGAGTCAGCTTGTGATCTAGCTGTCACAGATGTCCACACTTTTGCTTCTCCCTCCAGATCCGCGGTAGTGTCCAAATGTAAATGCCAACGTCGCTGACGTTGAGAGCGGCGTCGGGTGTCATGTCAGCCGTGTCAGCGCTGAGTGACACTTTTGGTCGGGGCGGATCCCAGTTCAGTGGGAGACGATGATGCAATCGGCATCAACCCAACAGACTGTAAAGAGCCGACGGCTGCAGAACGCACAAGATCCCGTAGTGACATTTTCTGTGTGGGTGTGAGTGTGGGAGTGCACATGCATGCGAGTCTGTTTGTCTGTCTGCATTTGTTTGTGTATCCGCACAAGAGAAGCTTGTCAAAATCACTCCGAGGTTGATTGATGATAACTTACATTCTCATTGCGTCGTTTACTGCCTTTCTCTGTCTGTTTCTGCCTCTATCTCTCATTCATTCTCTCATCTCACCATTTCTCAGATAAATTGCATAAAACACCAGACTGAATAAGGACGTAATACATTGTGTGTGTTGTGTGCTTATATTTGTTTCCCTTAAGAGGCAGATTTGGCGGTTGAATGCACTTTATGAGCATGTAAGACCAAGGTCACAATGTTGTGTAATAAATGGTTGCTGTAAACCATCTTCTCTCTGTCTCTCTCTCTCTCTTCTGCCAGTGTGCTGTTTTGTGGTTCACAAACGGTGCCATGAGTTCGTCACTTTCTCCTGTCCCGGAGCTGACAAGGGGCCTGACACAGACGTAAGTCGGTCATACTTTATGCATGACTCCGTGATACCTGAGTGCGCCTGTCAGCACATTTTGTGGTATTTGATTGTTATGTTACAAGAAAGTGCAGCATGCAACCTGTATATCATTAAAAGGACAAAATATGTTTCCAGGAAGCAGGGACTGATGCGATTCTCCAGCATCCATCCACTGTATTGTAAAAGTTTCACTTTCACATATATTTTGAGAACTGATAAGAAACAAAGTGAAAGAAGTGCAGAATCGAACCGACAGAAAAGCCACGAAGCTGAGCTGAAATCAGAAAAGCAGAGTTTAAATGTCTTGTGAAAGATGGCTACAACTCCGAGTCAAAGGAAGTCAAGTCTTTTCAGATGTGCAAATTAAGTTCAGCGGGAAACTAAAACTCGCCTGCCCTCAGTGTGTGTGTGTGTGTGTGCGTGTAGGTGCACAGCTAAACACACCTCTGGTTAAGGCTGAAGACAGCAGCTGGCCTTTGAAGCCTTCACTGGAAGCAGCTGTGAGACTCTGACAATAAGATCCCATTAACAACAGGAGGGTGGGTCAGCTGTGACATTTGATTTTTTAATTTACAGCACTCAATATTTAACTTTTTTAGCCTTTTCAAGTGTCTCTTTGAAGCCTCGCTTTCCAATTGTGGAATTTCAAAAGCTTTATTTCCTGAATATATTTTTGGGGCTCCTAAATTCAGATGAGATGATACAATTGCACGGATTCAGAGGGTAATTGAGACACAACTCAGATGTATTTCACTGCTATAAATTCATCAGTGTTTCAGTTTCAACATTAATTATTCAGCACATGATGACATGTCACCAATAAGAATTCAGTCGCTTAGAAGATTCACATCTTTATGGCCATTGTTAGCCTCCGTAGAGGTGAACAGGGACGTTGGTTTTGTGCTTTATTTAACAGATCTTATAGACCACATGATGCTTATTGAGTTTGGTTGTCCCATCAGTCTTTTTAGAAGCTGGCACAGACATTACACTCAAAAGATGATGGCGCCTCTCTCATTTGCCTCTCCTCTCCTCTCTCCACCATCTTCACAGACTTAATCCATTCAGACTGATCTTTTAACAACACTCAAGACCAGCATATCAATAAAATATTATGAGAGCGAGTCTTGCAATTCGACAGATTGATTTTTGTGTCAGCCTGTAAAATGGCAACCCTCTATCTGCATTATATCTCATGTGGAGCACTTCTCTGCTGCCGGATCAGCAACTGCTTGCTTCCACACATCAGGTGTGATAACATTGTCCCTCATTAGCCTCCTCTCTTTCCCCCAAGCCCATCTGATGCTGTCGGGGCAGGGTGATGGTGTTTTATCAGTCTGACCTCTGTGGCCCCTCAGGGTCTCTGTTTGGAGTGCATGTGTGACCCTGCTGTAGCAGTTGAGCCTCAGTCTCCTCTTCCCTCCGGCCTGGAACGGTTATCTGTCCTTGGCTGGATAAGAGATGGAGGTCGAGCTCAGCTGCAGCACGCACTGATGTCCGTGTACTTGCACGCAACAGTTTTTATTGAGACCAATAAAGCATGTGCAGAGGATAAGACGCCACACTGCCCCATCAGCGGCACTTTCATCATCTCAACTGTACGACTGCACAAAGCCAATTCGACGCTGGTGTTCTGGCGCTTCAGCGTGTAAAGCCAATTAGGATGCATGCACACACCCACACTGATACCCTCTCATGTTCACACGAGCAAGAACATCAAGATCTCTGTTTTTTTGTACATTTGATTAACTGTAATGTTCTAATTGTTGAGCACCTCCTTGCTGGTTACAGGCTCTCCTCATTAAATAACATCAGAAGTGGATTTTAAGTGCTTGAAAAAGTCGGTGCAGTTTAGTGAAGCTGTTGTATTGCAGGCGATTCAGAGGGCACGCTTGTTTGCCTCGTGTTTTATCAACTTTTATTAAAGCGATCGCTCTGTGTTGGCTCCTCTTCATCCTGCTTTCTTTTTTGAGACTCATTACTCTCTCGCCTTCCAAGACCCGTTGTTCATTTTCGGTATCAGTCCTGAGCTACCTTCTTGTTATTCAGCCGTGCATCTCCTCAGCTCTGTCTGTCTATCTTCCTGCCCAACTCTCTGTCTCTTGCTCTCTTTCATCTCTCCCTCTCTCTCTCTCTCTTTCTCACATACACACACACATACACCTACACTGCTGGCTTCAAGTACCCATTGTGAATTTTTGGTCTGCCTGTTTTTATGCCCATTATCTACCAACTGGCTTTGAGTGAATAGAGAGCCCTTTGGGATGGACCTCTTTGAATTCCAAATGATGATACGGGACGAGTTCATACACAAACAGCTCTTTTTTTAAAAAAAAAAAAAAGAGCAAAGCACTTATTTTCCTTTAATCTTGTCAGTTTTTGACACTTCTCTCAATTGAAACAGTTTCCATGCAGCATAGTGAGGTTGAACTGCAGACCAAACAGTCAAGTTGCCTGTGATGCCAGCACACAAACCAAAATCATCTCCAGTGGATCATACATACTGATGCTCAGTGCTAACTATATCGCATGTGCAGCATTACAGTTTTGTACATTGATTGTAGGCAGGTGTCCTGGTACCTCAAAGGTGAGAAAAGGAAAACTCTGGAGCTCAAAGGTAAGTAGTTATAAAGGGTAAGGCTTTATTTTTGTACATATCAATAACTCCAATGAAGTGCAATACTCTCTCAATACTTCAATCTTCATCATGGTTTGCATTGATTAGCAGTCAGTTGGACTTCTGAAGAGTGTTAACCAGAAAACAAAAAACAATAAAAAAAAACAACAATGCATGAATTGTGCTAATAATCAAACACAGTTTCTGAAATGGTTCTGCAACTGAAGAAGACAAGTGGCCTGAGCTTCCTGGCTGTGAAATAAGTGAGTCATTAGGACTCATTCACTTTCATCCAAGAGACAGCCTCAGTTTGTTTGCCACAACCGTTTTTTTAACTTTAAATTGTAATAAATTATATTTATTTAGTGCTAATCTTCCTGAAATCCCACTGAAGACATGCTCTTTTAGAAAGCATTTGTAATTAGTGTAAGTAAGTAGTGCATTTGTTGGGGATGAACTGCAGTGCATCTCTTCATCATTGTGATGAATGAGGATGTCTCCCTTCACTGATGTGCTTTTAAGAGTTTTTGGACAACAGTGGAGGTCACTGGCAAAATTAGCTGCATCAGGCTACAATTGGTCAATTCATTGATCTTTTCAGAGGATTTGCTGACAGTAAGGAAGATGTAGAATATCACCAGACTTACGCTGCTACGATAAGTCGATTAGCTAATTTATCAGCCTCAGAGTGAGTGACGGTGACTCACCAACACACATCCATCCATCCATCCATCCTTCCCTCTCGCCATCACTCCATGTACACTCCTCCATCCTCTGCCCATCAGCTTCTGAATCAGTGTGGTGTCATGACTCTGAATCTGGCTGGAGGCTTGGACATGCACACACACCATTTCTCTCTTTCTACTTTCTCTCTTACTCACACACACACACACACTCCCCTTTGCACTGTGGGTTATGAGAGACCCTTGTGCTGACCTCGGTGCGTGAATGACGTCATCTGTCCAGCAGATGCTTTGATCCACTCGCAGAACAACATGGAGAAGAGAGCGATGTTCGCATTAGCATTTGAGTGAAAAGTGCTCACTCTCTCCCTCTCTTTTCTCTTTCTGTCTTTCATTCAGCACATTGTGAGGCGTGGGTGGTAAATAGTGCTGTATTATCAGTCAAGGATCACTCTGGAAACAGTGAATGAAGGTGACTCATCCATAGAGAAACAATACAGGTTTTCAGCCAGGTTACATGTACATAATGGGCCTGGATCTTAAACCAGATCAAGCCCCTTTTTAAAGCTTCTCTTGTCCTTATTGTAATAGTGCTTCATTTCAGTGACAGATTTACAGATTTGGTCGGTGTGACTGGGAAGATTATGCTCTACATGGGTATATTGCTGTTACTCTCCTTGGCAAATCCTCTTTCCAACCATCTGTCTTTTGCCCTGTTCATTAACAACACTGCTGCAGAGCTTTTGCATGTGTTTCATGTATTTTAGATGTTTTTTTTTATCCCGCCCCATGTGTTGATTTATCACGTGTCTTTTGCCTCACTGATATTTTTTATTGTTCAAATATGTCTGTGTCAAGACAGTTCTGCAAAAAATAAATAAAAAATAGAAAATTGGACCCCAGGCTGATTTGACCATGTGCACAATATCAAAGTCTCATCAAAATTTCATGAACAAAGCAACCAACAGCTCCTGTGAAGTGACGCACACTTTGGAAAAGGTTGGATTTTCAGTGTTGGGAAAATGATTATTTTAATTATCCAGCAATCTGCCAATTCAGTCAATCAATCTATTAATCATTTGATCTATGACACAGATAAATGACAAGGTTTCTGTCACTTAAAATCACTGTTTTATGCAGAAGTTAGAGTACTAATCATGCAGAATTTCTCCTGTCAGCGTTATGTTATTGTATTATTACTCCTTAAATATTAGTACTTTAATGTTGTAGCTGCAGGTGGAGCTGACTTTTATGACTCCATATACTGTAAAGTAGTTTTTTAACAGTGCATCATATATTATAAACTGAGGATATTTACATACAGTACTTCAGTAACTTGTACTTACTTACTTTCCTCCACTGCCCTTCAGTGTGATGCAGCACATCTACAACAGTATCTACACTGTTTACAGACAGAAGTGCATTAACAAGTTCAGCTTCTCTTGCAAACTCCTCATCAACTATCTAAATAACTACTACACCCTCCCACCTCTCCTCATTACAGCAGTCATCAGCGCTCAGGCCTGTTGACACTCTGACTCTGCTGAAACCTACACTGGTGGCTTAATTGGAATGACGAGCAGAGTGAGCACAGGAGCTGGCCCCTGTGGAAATGAGGATGTAGCTAAGAAATGGAGAGGAAAGTAAGCAGTGATTTGGCTGCATTTTATATCCTTCAAAGCAAATCTTCATTTCTTAGATATGACACATACAGTACATCTCTGGAGCCGCTACAGTAGATGTAAATGGATAAAAAGTTTAAAATCATCCCCCTCTTGCCCTCAAATCACTGAATTTGTTCCCATAAATAAAGAATATGCTGTTGTTAGCTTGCAAAAATTATGCCAAACATTCTCATCCTTGCTTATTGTAGAAAAAAACATAAAAAACACTGATAAAGTCTGTGTTTTATTACCGATTTCTAATTAGAGGACAAAGTTTTATTTCTACCGACACAGGGGCATAATTTAGAAACACACTGCTTGCAAAAAACAAAACAAAAAACATCCAGCTCAACTGTTTCCAGATCAGAAGTTGCCTGTCAGCTGTATCCAAATGAGGTCATCTGTAACTCATCTGCAGCTTGTCTGTGAGATTACCAGAGGCTCAGTGCAGGTCTGAGAAACTGTGACTGTCCGTGATCAGAAAATGATCAGGAAGAGAGCAAAACGGAATTATAATGTCAGTGCATTCGGATGAGCTGTAACAGCACGTTGAGAAGCATGTGTGTGTGTGTCAGGATAGGTGTGTGTGTGTGTGGGTGACCAGCTCATTAAGCAGCAGCACATATGGCTGTGTGGTGCAGAAAGGGCAGAGGCTTTCCATGCCACTGAGTGGGAGAATGATACAGGGGGTGGACACAATATCACCTGTGCAGAATAATGTGGTTCAGCACTCCAGCAAAAAATACTTCATTTGAGAAAGTTAGTGTTCAGTTTTTGTTGAGGCAGATTAAGAGGCACTGCTTTAGGTAATAAAAATAATCCAAAAACTTTATTTGTATGGCAGGTTACAGAATGCTGCACAGAAAAAGCAGCAAAACAATAAAAATAAAAGACAGTGAAAGCAACATACAAAAAATAATGATGAGCTTTATCTTATATTTGTTTGACTGATCAGACCAAGTTGGACTCTGGATCAGCTGGTATTGACAAATGAAATCATAAGACATCACATATGTGATAATTGCACGTGGTTTTCAGGTAACACTACTTTACAATCATCTTCCGCGAAGCAGTCGATGAAAAATCACAACCCGCTAGTTTTCATGTTGCATTTGCTGCCAATGCTGGCTTAAGTTATCTGACTCCATTTAATTCTGACTAATTCTGACTGATATTTCACCGCTGCTCTTTCTTGGACGTCTTTCCACTGAATATTAAATTTGTACTGATGATACGAATATGAGCACACCATCAGTCACCGTGCGGCTGAAATCCCAGAGGAGCTGTTGATGTTCCACTTATTTGGGCAGAAAAAAAAACACGATGGCTGGCTGGTTTATTGCCTGGTGCACGGTACCTGTCAACTGCCATCCACCCACTGTCAACCTGTATAGGAAGAGAGAGCCAGAGCATCACAATGAGTCAGATGAAAAGAGTTGAGTTGCTGCATGCCTCTGCATCGCTTTGACACATTGACAAGTGGTGAGCTGAAACATGGAAAATCCCTTGCTCCTTCCTTCTCCTGGTCCTGCTGCTGGCATCAGTGACACTTCAGTGTTTCTTTGTTTTTCGCTTTCAGAGGCTGCAGCCTCTGTCTTGATGCAGTTACTGGCCATCGCTGCAGCTCTGTGGACATTTGTCCTGGTATTTTTTCTGATTTTGTCACCTCCAATTTACTTTGCTTAACCAAAAAAGTTCAAACTCGACTCCTGTGCTCAGACTTCAGTGATTCCAGCTCTACTTCATGCCACACATGCATCATGTGACTGTGCAAAGAGCCTTGGTAGCATTAGCTGCACCTGACAGCATACAGCAGCCAGTCAGCAATTTGAGGGGGGATGTCATCCCCCTTGTTAACCTGCCAACCCCCCTCTCCATCCCATAGTAGCAGAGAGCATAGTGCAGGGGCAGAGGGGTTGCTTAGTTGAATCTGATAGACAGTCTGCCTGACTCATTGATCATCTGACTGAGGTTTGTGCAAGTTAGGCTCTATGACACATCATATATCAGTCACCTAACTGTGCTGCGTATTGATAAATCCATGGTGCTGTCCATGGTGCTGAAGTAGCAGACAGATTTGTCATTTTGTCTCAGTCCCACCCTTCTGTCAGTTTCATGTTGAATCTATAATATTATGTAAAATATGTACTAGAAATACTCAGTTTTATGCTATATTGTAACCTATATACCCTGTAGAGTCGTGCCACCTTTATGATAAAAATGACAAGTAGCAATATGCAGTGTGGGAGAGCGAGAGGGTCATAGAGACACACTGCTGCCTGTAATATTCATACAATATTTCCATGATCATTCAGTGGCATCTGTGCTGCTGAAAATACACCCCCAGATCAAACCACTGCCTTTCTGGAGACATGACTGCAGTTATAACTATTTGTTTTACTAAAGATGTTTGGGGTGGGGTCAGGTGCTCCCATCAGGCCACCCCCATTACAAACTAACAAATCACGTTACTGGCAGTAGCATGCACTTCGGCCACGTCTCGCACCATTAGCCTGCCGGTCTCGAGCCATTACCCTCCCAGCAGCTCAGCTGTAACCTGCAGCAACAGCTGGGCGAGCTAGCTAACGCGCCTGCCACAGCAGCTTACACAATGTCAAATCTCTCCACATGTCAATGCTGAAGCCCACAGAGAGCAGATTACAGTTTAGAGTCAAGCTCAGCGTGTCAACATGTGCCGCCACAAGGGCAGGCGGTGGGATGATGAATTAACTTGACGATAACTGTACAGTATGTAAGTCAGAGAGGTCGGCTTAAAAGACGAACGTCTGTCTGTGTGTCATTAACCCAAAGGAACAGATCGGTCTGAGATTACAGATCCTATGATTATGTAAGAGCGCTACACTGAGGTCTTCAGTCAAACATCACAATCTGTAAGCAACTTTACTTCAGGCTGAGCAGATGTCCCAGACTGACGCAGCCTCGGGTAATTTCGCACAGATTTTTTTTTTTTTTTTTAAACTTTACTACTGTTGGTTTGACTGCTGCTCCTAAGTCAGAGGACGCTGTTTGTGGTGTCACCAGGTGTCGCTGTCAGGCTCAGAGCAGCTTTAGTTTTACTTTTTAAACAGTGTTTTAGTGTTCACAGTCACAAGCTCCTCATTCAGTTCACGCTGAAAGTAATAATGAGTTTAAACTCGTTTCTTCCTGACTTGGATTGTATCTCATGTGTATCCATCACTGTGGACTTTGGAGTGTCTGCCACATGAATACATGTAGAAGCAACAGATTAGCCTCAGTTTGCCCTCAGCCCCACCTGAAGGTAGTATGCGCTTATCAGTCATCCAGACGTCCCTCAGATTCATTATTTTCTCCGGTTTAGCGTCACCTGTACGAGTCCCTGTGGGCTGCATTGCCTTTTAATTCATATCAAGCAGTGCGAGCTTCCCAAGCTTTTCTTTATTCTTTGTTGTTTTGATGTGTGTGTGTTTAACGATTAGAGAGGCTGCTTTCAGTCATTTTAAACATTTCCATTCATGCAGTATTGGCATTGCAGCAAATAAACTGGGACATTTAAGCAGCCAAACTAAAGTCTGGAGCTATAAACTCGACAGGACAGAGGAAACAGAACTAAACTTTCAGCGTCTGAAATCATTTTTTCAGACAGTTTGATGGAGCTCAGGATTTATGTGGAGGACGGCCGCTTTACCTTTGGCTGTGTAGAAGACCACAGAACATTAATTAGCATTATATCCATATATCTGCTGCGGGGGGATTGCTGCAAGTAATGTAATTAATATTTCCCACATTAATGATGTAGTGTTCCACCCACCCGAAATCCATCCGCTATTAATCAAAATGTTAATTTTTATGACTGGACCTGTCTGATCTGTGGTTCCTGCAGATATATAACTGCAATCTGCACATCATTGTCTGCACATCAATCTCTGAAACACCCTGTGGTAAATTACCCTGTGGTATTATAAATAAATGTAACACTTCCTGAAATTCTTAGAATTTGTCCATCATTACTCCTGATATCTAAATATTAAAAAAAGCATGGATTCAGAGCAAAAGAGAACAGCAGGACCGACCTGTAGCTGACATGACAGCAGCTCATTTGATGAGCTGTTGCTCCTGATGCCTTTATTTTTTTGTTATAGTTGCCAAATGCATCTATTTTTAACATGTTTTCATCTATCAGACCGCAAAACGTCAAATTTCACCCTGAGTGGGTTAAAAAAATGTGACGTAGATGGACAAACTGCCTGAAAAAAAACTTAGAGATCCACATATTACGGCAATGGGGGTGAAAAAATACCATCAAATGTTCTCTGGACAGGATTAAAATCACTCCACCTCGAGAAATACATCCAGTGTGAAGCCTTCAAAAATCGTTTAAACATCTGCAGATGTTCTGCAGCCCTTCATCTAAAGTTGCTGCCAAAATGGTCAAAATTGATGAAACAGCCAGCAGTGGTTCATCTAAAAGAGCTGACAGTTCAAATTTACAGGATTATCTGTTTCAAAGTCCAACAATTTGGCTTTTTGTTATTTAGATTAAAAGGGAAATCCTGGTCAGTTGAGACACAATTGTATATAGTTGAGTTTATGCCTGTAATATTCACAACATGCAATGTTTATACGATATAAAGTGCACGAAAACACAAATTTTAATTATCAAAAATCGATAAGCTTGAAAGTCTCAGACATCCGAACAGCTGGAAAATAGGAGCGACGACGTAAGCTGCTGATTTAATGACACATATCCAATTGCAATCTGCAATCACTGGTCTCATGCCTGATTACATCAGCCAGTGTGTCAGTTGACTGATGGATTCTGGGGCTCACTGGGGACCCTCTGGTTTCCACCTGCTTCCCCAAGACAGGAAACAATAATAGAGAATAAAAGTGGTGTGACTTTGCGGTGTGGCGACGAGATCCCTCAGTGCCACATGTGGGTGCTGAAAACAGAAAACGTATGCTGTAGAAGTTGTTTGTGTCTCTCTGCACTGCCTGTGCGAGGACAGCACGTAAACAGGAGTGCGCTCGGCCAAGTTGCACACACCTCATTACACAGTACATGTGTCGAACTCATAATTACATCTTATCATTATTATTGTCATCCCTGCCATGTTTACACCTCTTCCTGCGCTTGAGTGTGAGTGCACAGAGATATAATACACTTGGTGTCAGACGTCTCTTTTTAATGCTGCTTCCAGAGTGTGCAAATGAAAACATCACACGTTGCCTAAATGCAGCACGTCTAAACGCCGGAGTGTGAAGAACACTGTTTGCATGACTGTCCCAAGGCTGTACTGCGGAGGGAAGGGAAACACTCTGTCGCCTCTCACTCACAGTCTGCTTCTCCTCGCCTCGGGTCTCTCCGCCCTTATTATCTGTCATCCAGCTCTAACCGCGTCTGAAAATGGCCACCTTACCAAAACACACACAGTGGGGCATCTGTGCTGTAGCGCAGCCACCAGCTGATTTGTGCAAATGCCTGCCTCTGTTACAGCAGTGGGTGGGGCACAGTTTTAAAAGGTCTGAGCCAGTGGGCCAATAAACCAGCAATTTGCCTTCACAGCTGGGGATGTTTTTGTCTCTGGTGGTTTATAATACTCACCTTTAAGGCTGCATCTAACAATCATTTTCATTATCAATAAATCAATCATTTAATCAGCAATTGCTTGTTTGGACTGATTAACAATTCAAAACACAAGTTGTAATATGAAACGGGGAAAGTAGTGATGATCAGTGTTCGTGATTAATGCCCATCAGCCAATCAATTAATCTCCTCATTTAATATGACTTTTAGAACAGGTTTTCCATATTGTGATCGATGTAGTTGGCTGTCATGGAAGCTGCCTGTTTTGCACTTTGTTTGGGCTTCAGCGTGTATCTGTGAGGTACTTTGCTTGGCTTGACAGACAGTAGATTGTGTTTATCTTGCATTTTCACATGTCAGCATATTTGTCTGCAGTCACAGCCACACTTGTCTGTCAGAGCCTTCTGTTGTGTGCGCGCAGACAGATTTTGGCTGTGTAGAGACTAAAGTGGTAACAGATTCTGGGAAGCTGGAAAGTACAAGTATTGTACTATAGTTTCCCATCGAGTTGTGCACCGCTAGGAGTTCTGTGCTGGGAGTGGGTCTTCATTTTGTTTGTTCTTGTGCAAATGTTTCTCTGTGCACTTATGCTTGGCACATTTGTCACTTCTCCCTCCGTACATTAAAACCTGTGGCGTGTTTTACAAACAGCATGACTTTGACTGATGTTGCTCTTCATTAAGTACAAATAAGCCTCCTTCCATTTGCTGAAAAACTTTCAGCACAGCCTTTTCGGCAGGTACTGCATCACTCTCAAGTCCATCCAGCTTCCTCTATTTCTTCTTCCTTTTCTTTTACTTCTTCTTCATCTTCTTCTTATTTTATTGCCGGGTGTTGTTTGAGTGAATGACTCCTTGTCACTAGACGTTACAGCTAATGTTGCACATACCGCCACCTGCTGTCCCGGAGTGGAATTTAGCATCAAAGTGCATCAAATAGGTGCTTATGCCTCCCATCTACATTACAACTAACTTTTTCTTTTTCTTTTTGTAATAAAGGTTAAATATACAGGAGATTTACAGAAGGGTAAAATAGAGGAGAATCCTGGGAAAAATGGGAGGGTTGACTGGTCTGATGTAAAAACATCAGCTTTGCAACTATTTCATGAGGAAGGCAATGCAATCAACATCTTTGTTAGCCGTCAAAGATCCACTTCTGGCTCTCATTGCACATTTTCCTCCATTTGTTTTAAGATGATGTTCCTTCAAAGCAAACGTTGGGTGTCTCTGTACCAACACGCTTAAAACAAAACTGAAAACATGGCTGCATAAAACGGGCTCCTCTACCCTTCCTCTGCGTGCTCTCCTGCAGAAAACATGTTTGATAGCACGATTATGTAACACCGTTGTGCGTGTGTTCATGTCTACTGTATATGTGTGCGTGCTCCACAGCATGCGTGATGAGCGGATCTTCCTTTTGCTTGTTAACAGCGCGGCTCATTAAAACCCCCTCGCAGGCTGACAATGACAGAAACCTTCTATGTAAACAAACCCCACAGACCTGGACTGGAGGAGGAAACGAGTGTGAAGCAATTAAGAAGATAGGGAAGATTTACTGGAGTGCTTCAGCCTAACCGTTGGGTCAGGCTGTTCCAATGCTAATAAAGTTAAAAGATTGTGAAAAATTATGAGTGCACCAAAAGGAACATAACATCAGTGGACATTACAATGATTAAAGCTGCGGGCTTATTTCGGCCCACACAACAGCTATGTTACACACGGGACGCTTGGTTTCAAATCTTGTTTAGGTTAGAGAGTCAAGGAGTTAATGGAGAAGCACTTCCTCAGCTCAGTCGGCTCTGTTATTAGCCTCACAGTTTTTCCAGCCTAGTGTGACCAATGCATTTGTAATGGAGGGTAATTAAGGCTCGATCATCTCAAAGATAAACATAGATACTGTTTCAGCACAGATAGAACCATTCATCTTGCTTATCAGTGTGCCACTGTGCCAATTATGACCAACTTCCTGGTGAAATGTTAATTAATGGGAGTAGATGGTGTGATATTATGGTAATTTCAGGGGGAAGAAAAAAGAGAGAAGTGTTGGGCAGGTATGAGAACAAGTAGAAAGGGTGTAAAGACTAAGTACCACCAGAGGCAGGTTGGGAGTGTGGGCATTGAGCTCCCATCAAAGTTTTATTAAATTAAGAGGAATTTAGTTAATCTTCTTTTGGGGAAAAGAACACAGAGCTGCTGCACCTGAGGTCCTGGTCTTTAAAAGAAGCTTGGAAGTTGGAGGAGGAGCAGATAATGAGGGCAGGAAGAGGAGGAGAGAGTGGTCAGAGGAGAAGGAGCATTTGAGGAGGAGCAGGAAGTAATGTGCAGTAAGATCAAGCATATGGAGGTCAAGCAAAGATGGGAAAAATGGGAGAGTAGAAAATCTACAGCAGTGTCGCTTCTCCTCGTGTGAACCCGAAGGAAGGAAAAGTAGAGCAAAGAAGGAAGTCTGGGAGCTGGAGGGCACTTCCTGCCTGCAGGGAAGATGGAGGAGGGAAGGGGGAGGCGATGCACTGAGGAGAGAAGAGGAGGAGACTGTGGTTTCTAGTATGTTGTGCGTGTCAAAAGGCCACTTCCTGCCAGGCTGTGATGAGAGCAGGAGCAGTAATCAGGGCACACTGGAGATGCAGCACAATTAGCTTAGTCTGCAAGATGAAGACACCAACTGGCCTGTGAGTGGCCTTAAAGTCTGCGCACACACACACACACACACACACACACACACACACACACACACACACACACGCACAGACACTTATTGTAAAGATATGACTGTATAATGATGATGATAATCACCCTTGTTTCCACTGTGGATGCCAATGTTGGTGTGCTGGACCGCATGGTGTGTGTGTGTGTGTGTGTGTGTGTGTGTGTGTGTGTGTGTTTGTGTGTGTGTGACCTGGCCTTCTCTGCTCTGCGAGGAGAGCAGAGGCAATTGGTCCCTCAGAACATTACTTGCTCCTCTCTCTTTCTTCTCTGCTACAGAAGCGGACAGTGAAGACACGTCATCACTCTCAAACGTCTATTCATAGCTTGAGTCAGTCGTTTGTGTTGAATCATACTTTGGCACTAAAACTAAAGAGATATTTATTTAGATAAGTTTGATTGTCTGTTGTAACTAAAACAGATCAAAACATTCCTACACTGTGGAACTGGGCAGTCTGACCAAAATTCAAGATAAGAGTTTACAGGTATCCAACTTTTTCAATACCTCAAATAAGGTTATCTTCCAATATTGAGTGTGATCAGGTACCAGTGCTCTACAACAGTAAGAAATCCATCTACCTGATTAGCACCAAATGCAGATCGACACAGTTAATAGCGGAGCATTTATACGTCATATGACCAAAGGACCCCTCAGTGACGCCTAGGAGGAACTGCAGGACGTAGCTTGCTAAGTTGATGCATGGATAACTTTCTGGTTTATTGTGTTTATACAATAAGAAAAATGTGTAAAAAAAAAGTGCTGGTTTTCAGATCAATCAAGGCAAATGTATTGAACCTCATCACTGCAATAACCATGTTTGTCATATTACTTTTCAAGTCAGTTGCACATTTAGCCAGAATCTTGCACTGTGTTTGTGTTTTAGGTACCTCTGTCAGTCAGGTGTATTCACGGTCACACACACACTCACACACACACCCACAGATAGCTGCCCCAGATACGTCAGTCTGAGCCAGTGTTTTTGGCTGCAGTGTTACTGAAGAGAGGAGTTGCTCAGAGGTGGACTCTCCAGGAGTTTAGCTTGCCTGACATGTTTACCTCTTCGACAGGCTGTGTTATTGTGACCCATTGTACTCATCACACTAACCCAGTTTGATCTCTTTGGAGTTAAACTTCCTGTGTTTACCCCTAGAACTGGGTCCATTTCTTTGGATGGCACTTTTTGGAAACTTCTTAAGTGGCTGGTACCAATTGGAGTGTTGATGTTGTTTATGAATAATTGATTGCTTTAATACCACATGTCCTGATTACACCCAGGAACCCCGCCAGTCATCGCCTGTTTCGCCAGATAAACCAGCCCGCGAACCTGAATGAAAGGTGTTGAATTGCGCCATCTTTGTCCAACTCTCCACTCAGATCACAACAAAATCTTTTGTCTCTGCACTTCATGTCTGAGAAGCTTATTTTGCCTTCAATCATTCCAGACACACAGGCACTCATTGCTGGATGTGTTTGCTGAATGAATGGAAGCTCATTTAGTGCAGACAGACTAATGATGGTGCTAGATCCTGCTCCCCACTGAGGTGAAGTGCAGAAGATGAATAGTCATAAAACTTGCACTCTCAGCAGGTGAAAGACTCCGAGTGGCCTGTTGGGAAGCGTTTCAGATGAGGAAGTGCACCGCAGAGCCTAACCTGATTTAAGAACTTAATGGCTGCCCATGAACAACACCTCACTGCTGAGCATAATTTCATAAAGCTCAAATTGGGTTTCGTCGCTGATGATTAATGTGCATAACAATGCCTCTGAGTGCGTGGAGATTATAGATAACAGAGGTGGATTTAGTTTCATCATGTATTCACTTCTCATTTAAATGCCACTGCAAGTGTCTCTTGCTCTTTGGCATTTAACAAATCCCAAATTGATATCAAGCTTCATTTTATTGCCCGACTCACTAATAAATGAAAACATTAAGCCTTGATTCAGTTTTGATTTACAACCTTGATTCCAAAAAAGTTGGGGCGCTGTGTAAAACATAAATGAAAGCAGAATTCCTGAGCTCATGTAGTAACATCCTTTATACAATCATGTATTCACAAAGTGGTGAAGCTCGCTCTGTGCCTGAGCCTTTCAAGGATGTCTCTTTCATACACAATCGTGACATTTGGGCTGCACCAATAATGAGAACAGACTGCTGAACCAGAGCCCGTGTGAATAGGTCATATGTCTATAGAAAAAATATGCCTGAAAAATGTGTAATGTTTACCGAAAACGCATTAGATCTGAGTCAAGGCGATCACATCTCCCTCCCTCCTTTCCTTCCCTTCACCCTTGTTGTTCCTGTTTTCCTCAAGTTCATCACTTCTTTCCTGCAACTTCTGCAGATTGCTTTCATTGTCCTTCAGTCATCACAAATGCAACAGCAGAGACTGACCAGGGACATAAGACTTGCTTTGCAATCATAAACGCAGTTCTCTGTATAATAGACACACATAGAGTGCAGGTGTGCCCTGTCTTAATCTCTCTGGTGTGTGTGTGTGTGTGTGTGTGTGTGTGTGTGTGTGTGTGTGTGTGTGTGAAAAGTATTTGGTCAGCAGAAGCAAACAGGACTCTGGAAGCAGAAGTGCTTGCATTCTCTTACAGTCCGCAGTAAGTGCATCTTGTTCACTGAACATGTCTGTCCAGCACAGGAACGCAAATATGAGACAAATTTAATGCTGCTTGTATCAGTAATTTACAGACACAGTTAGCCACTAGCTGGTGAACATAGCAGCTAAAGAACCAGGTATTTTATCTTATCTTTCAGGAGATGGTGGAGAACAAAACAGAGCTAAAAGGAGAGTGAGTATTAGACTTACATTTGTCACGTGGTCAGAAACGTGACTTCAAATCAACAATAATGTTGCTTTGTCTGCAAACAAGTTTGCCATATCAACTTCATGAGGTTTTTATTGTGTACATGTGTTTACAGCTCATTTCTGCTGCTTACAAATGGCCAATAATCATCAACTTTTATTACAAACCTGAGCCAAAACATTGCATACAGCAGACTATTACAAATTTATGACGATGTGACTTTAAACCCTTCGCTCTTACAGAGGTAATAAAAGTCAGAAGCAGCTATGTGAACTCATAATGAGGTAAACAATATGAGATAAAAAATAGAAACATGAGCTCAATCTGAAATAACATCAATAGAATGGAAAAACATGATTGACTGAGACCAAATCATAAATATAGTGTTGGCACTTAAAGATAATCAAGTCACTTCAATTTATCAGACAAGAGTCATATGAATAATTTATAGACCTATACTACCGTACACCAACGTGTGTATATGTGTGTGTGTGTGAGGCTCTGCATTTACTCATGCCTACCCCTGCATGTGTGTATGTGTGGTGTGTGTAATCGCAGACAGGCTGGTAAACAGTGTGTGTTTGCGGGCAGACGGCAGCCGGGGAGCTGACCTATTCCAGAGACTGGAGGCGGAGGCAGCTCGTGATTAATGTCACCACCAGGGAGGGACCATGGGAGAGATGGGGAGGGGGGGTGTTTGGCAGGTTTTTGCTCCATTTCAGCTCAAAAATACATGTTCCTTTCCCTCGTGAATGATGATATTTAAAAGTAGCTAAGAGGTGTCACGTACTAGCTTTTGCTCCTGTGAAAGTGAGTCACAACCTGTTGACTTGTTTACTGTAAAAAGGCTTTTTGCTCATTGATGCATCATTCACCTTGACCAACTCCTCCCAGCGTGCCCACACTTGTTTCTGCCGCTGCATAGATGCCCGGAGGAAATATCTTACAGCAGAGTGTGATACTTGACTGAAACTGCTAAATCAAGTCCTACTAAAAACACAAACACCACACAGGCGGCTTGTCAACTTGTTGGTCGTTCACAGTGTTTCTACTACTAACTTAACTATTTAACCAATTAAAATTTTGAAATCAAATATCACCGTTTTCTTTCAAAACATAACCTGTTGCAGGATGTGTTCAACAAGCCCTCCTCTGTCGACAAAGCTTTTGACAATCTAGCGCATCCTCACAGTTGAACATCTACATTTCTGTTAAGCAGATTCAATCTACTGATGAGGACCATGTGATTCGCTCAAATATTCCTCAACAAGCAAGTAACTGGACTTTGACTCAGATTATTTTATCTTATGCTGTTTCTGAGGTCAAGAATGAACCATCATGCCTTCGAGAGCAATGTTAGCTTTCATTTAGAGTTGTGTTTCTGGCCATCAAGTGAATCTAAGTCCAATACTCCTCTACTTTTGCCTCCATTTTGATCTCCACCAACTCTTGGGGGGATATATCTGGCTCTTTAGCTGCTAAATGCATCACTGTGCTCACTGACCTGTCCTAAATTTGTCTGCCGTTTGGTGTTGCAGATAATGTACAGTTGGTTTATCAGAGCTTCTTCACTGAAAACAGCTTCCCGCTGCAGCCGAAAGCTTTAAGAGGGGATCAAAACAATAAAGTCTTGCACCATAAACCCAAAATAATGAGTAAAAGGTTGCTGAAATGCTCTGTAGTACCAAGGGGAACTGCATGTGTTGTAAACCCATCCATGCACCTCAACCTCCTTCCCCAGAGGTTCTCAGTACGTCTACCCTCGCTCCTGAGAAACAGTCATAATTCTTACAGCCACAAGAGGTCCTTGCCTGGCAGATTAAACATAGGTGGCCATAAGCGTTTGAACAAATGACCAGTGCTGTCGTTTTTCCTGTGAGGACAGTCTCGCTGTATCGCCAACAAATACAAAAGCAGAGTTTCCCAGCTGAATCTACAACGGAGCAATCAATTTTCTCCACGAGGCGCCGGAGGTGAGATGGCTTGCTGAGGTCTCTGTCTGCTTCTGTCTCTCTAACAAAGCCACCGCCGTTTGTGCTGCTCCACTGGGGATGTCACCTCACAGGTCTTTCCTCTCCTCATGTCCTCCTTCCTCACCCATCCTCCCTCCCGACCTCACTCCCTGCCTCATTAAACACTAGAACTAGATTATGTAATGCTCTACTTACAAAAAAAAAGCCTATGGCCGAGTCCCCCGGGTGTATTTTGGTATTTAATGGTATGTGTGTGTGTGTGTGTGTGTGTGTGTGTGTGTGTGTGTGTGTGTGTGTGTGTGTGCATGTCTCTGAATGTGCTGGAGCTCTCCTTTGTGTACACCTTCAGTATTTTGCCGGGGGATATTTGGGTGTAGGGAGGGGGTTGTATGACTCAAGATTGTCTCCCCTGAGAACAGCCACAGTCGCCGTCCTACTTTGTAGTCTCAGGTAGAGCACAGTGACACATCTGCCATGTGCAGACTCACTGACTTGCACCATTTTAGAGGAAGAATTAACTGAGACGAACACATTTACATGACCTGTGCTGTTCTAATGTGCTACTTCTTTTTTCCTCTGCAGACCTTAGGGACTGTGTGACATCTGCTGTGTTAATGTGAGAACAAAGGAAATACTTAAAGATGAAACAGGTCCAGGCACATCTCTCTTTCTCTTTGTCTCCTGATTATTTTCTTTTTCTTTTTAATTAAAATAATATCCCAACTTAGACTAACTCCATACAGCCAATGAAGCCAGCCATCAAGGTTGTTTTCTTGCCATTTAAAATCACACAGTATCCATAGAACAAGAAAAGCTATCAGAAAACATTAACATCAGAAAATCAGAGCATATGAAAGGGTAAGCAGTGAAAAACAGGACCAAAACTGTAGAGTCATGGAAGCAGCTGTGTGAGGCTGCACTTATGCACAACTGTGCTTTGGGCTAAATGCTAACATCAGCATGCAAATATGCTCATAATCTTAAGCAATGCTAAGCAGGTACAATGTTTACAGGCTTATTAGTATGTTAGCATGCTAATATTTAATATTTGATAATAAGTCGCGAACACATTACAGCCATGATCACATCAGCATAGTGTTCATGACCCCGCCCCCCCCACTTCACACTTTGACTTCTGCTCCCTCTTGCTCTGATGGTGGCTTCCTCTGACTGTCTCTTGGTGTGAACGTGCGGATGCAGGCCTGACTCCCTCACTTTAATGCTCCAGTCTCCAGCAGCGATGACGAGAGACGGCCCTTCCTAAACGTTACTGGGAATGACTCATCTCACACCAGCTCAGGAAGAGGAGGAGGGGGATAAACAGGAGGCACAAAAACCTCCCGGTTGTCACTTTTTGATAATTAAACACACTGAGCAATTAGGGATGCTCCTCACAGACACACGCACGCACACACACAATCCCAGGCATGTCGGGAGTAGGAGGGCATCAGTGGGACACCTCACACCATACATTCATTTTCACTGCATGCTCCCCGCTCTCTCATTTATCTCTGTCCTTTTTTGTTGCTTTGCTTTGTCTGTTCCCTCACTCTACGCCTTTCATTCTTTTCACCTCTCTTCTGGTTTTACAGCACATCTCTCTTTTCTGCTCATTTTACCTTCCCCTTTCCTGCCTGTGTCTCCCGCCATGCCGCCCTCCTCCCTCTCCCGCTATCTCTGTAAGCACAGAAGCCCTGTGGCCTCATTAAGCTGTCACTGATCCCTCCTGCAGTGGCCGAGCCCCTTGGATCATTAGTCAGCCCTGTCTGAGACGCCCATCCTGACAAGAATAGACCCAAACCCCCAAACCTCTAATATTCTCTAAATGTCTCGAACGCAATCAAGTCAGCTGCAGCTGCCACCTTATCGAGCGATCGATCGGTTCAGCCACGGCATATTAAAACTGATGTGTGAAATATTCATGCGTTCACGCCAGTCTTGTGTGCAATTGGACATCGGTGTCGTGCGTGGCTTGATTATGTGTTGTGTGTGTCATATATAAGGATATGTATTTCTTCTGCACTCATTATTTTTTATCATCTAAATGTCACAGGTTATCCACCTCATGAATCTCATGGGACTGTGAGTGCATATTGTTAGTCTGACAGAGGCAGAGCAACAGACATCTATACTGTCTAATATGCATTACGCTGTTGGAGAGAAAAGGTCAGGGCAGAGTTGGGCTGTGTTATAATAGAAAATGGATGATATTTTTATACTGCAGACTTTTTCTGATTATGACTTTTAATGTCATTGCAAGAATTATTGTTTAGATAAAGTAAGCCATTGTCATTTTGAGCAAAACAGATATATGTGCTGCTGTAACTTCTCAAATAAAAAACAACATTGAGATGCTGAATTACCCTTATTTTGATGGGGTCACGTGATAAATTCAGCATAAAGTGTTACAGTACAACAACCAAGTCATGTAGTGGCTGAATATAATGTTCATTTTCATTATTGATCAATGTTTTGGTCAATGAAATATTAGAAAATAGTGAAAAATTCAAATCACGTTTCTCAGAGTTCAAGGTGATATGTTGTGTTTTATGTGACCCACAGTCCAAAACCCAAATATATTTAATTTGCTAGAGTTTACTGTCAGTGGAACTCAAGACTTCCTGCATATGTTTCAAATTAAAAGTCTACCAGCAGTCAGCATCTGTGCAGGAAGTGTTGAGTTTCATTGGCGATAGTTTAAGAGGGATCAAAAAATGTAAAAAATAGAGAATAGTGAAAATGATAAGTGTATGGGAGCATTTGTTTTAAAGAAAAGAAACTACTACTACTACTACTTTAAATATATGTTGATGTGAATACTTAATATTTATACACTATACTTATACTTACTTATACTTACGTAAGCAGCCTGTATCCACCACTGATAGCTTTGTCTCATTTTTGTGGACCATTGTAACATTTCTATTCTTTTTTAGTTCTTATTTACAAAGGCAAATAATAAATATCATAGTGATTAGTTTGGCTTAGAGCTACAGCCCTAAGGAAAAGTCAGCACACATCCTGTACTTACTCATCATCCTCTGATTTAAAAACAAAGTACACTAAATCCAAATGACAGAGAATAATCGTCGGTACTTAAATCTTCACGTTAAGCTTCAGCAGAAGAATTTCTTCCCCAACATGTGGCCATGTTTTCAAGATCCCTGCTTTGCCGTCTTTGCTTTTTCCTCATATGTATGCGCATTTAGTAAATTAATGGTTGTGACTGGTCACATGTACAGTAACAGACATGATGCTGGAGGATTAAGAATACTGCCACCCTGAGGCAATATATGTTCATCTCTAATGAACTGTACAGCCGTAGGTCAGGGGTTCATCTAAGACCCACACGTCTCATATCATCAGTGACATCTCCGTCTAATCATGAGAGAATAGAATGTATGGATAAGCCATACGAGGATGTCCCAATATCACTAACACGGTGTGGATTAGCAGCCCAGTGGTAGGCCAGCTGTTGATCTTTTGGCTTCATCCTAATGCTGCATAACTCTTGGATGATCTCAAAGCGTCCAGTCAACAAGTACTATAGGGGCCTTTAGTCGGATGGGGGAGGTGAATTTGTAAAGTGGGTGTAGAGTGAGCTGGTAGCAGGAGGAAAGCTGCATATTCAGGGCTTGAACTGAAAAAAGTCAAGAGGTGAAGAGGTGGCGAGCAGCTGCGTTGCTTATGTAATGGCAGAAATAGTAAATATTGAAGGGACACACGTTTGCATCCACACACACACACACACACACACACAATCAAGTGGCTCAGCGGTAATCGTCTGCTGTTTGGACGCTGGACAGAAACATCAGGGGCCAGAGTGGCGTCTCTGCCAGCTACATCTGACATAATCCACGCACACATGTTAGCGCATGCAAGATGGACACAAAACACACACAGCCTGAATGTCAGCGGGTTTAGGACACATCGCATCACACGCACACAGACAGGCATCTAGCAGAAGGACAGAGGACACCATAATATCTGCTTACAATTTCAGATGACACACACACCTTTAAGTCAAACTGAAATTAATATTCTCCTCATTTTACGCGTAATGAAATGTGAAATATAATGATGCTTTAGCTATTGTGCAAATTTATAGAACCGTTAGTGGAAACAGATTGAAGCCTCTGGGGGTTTCCCATTGCAGCAGTTGACTGACCGACAGTTGACTGATCTAATTTTGCTCTTTATCAAATACAAGCAGCATCTCCCATGAGCCCTGGAACGAGTAAAACAACACAGATTGACAAGACAAGGTATGGACATATATATGGACACTTTTTTTAAGGGTCCAGACAGTCAAAACTCACAGCAAGAGGAGAATGCACAAAAAAACACCCCAAAACACAAGCACACATGTCTTCTTAAGTTACAGTGCATTGAGCTCTCAGGGCCACCGTACATTTCTTCATTTAGGTCGTTCGAATTTTGACCAAGTAAGCATGAATTTCTGTTTGACTTTAAGCTTCTTTTGTGCTCTCACAGTTGAACCCTTTATGGAGTCCACCAGTATTAACACTCCTCTGTAGAAACGTGACTGTGGCAACATTTTACATTTACATTTTACAGTGATAACCTACATGCTGCCATTTTTAAATCTAGTGAGTCATTACTGCTGCTCAACAAAATGTAATGAATCAAACAACCGTGCCATACATCCTCCAAATGCATTATTATCACAGATGGCCACTGAGGATTACCATGAGCGCAGCTTCGTCCCATGCTGATACAGGCTTTCGCTATCCATCTCTCTTACATACCCCACAGGCTGGATGTGCATTCTGTAATTTCCTGTTTGTTTTTGCTCGCTGACGTCACGCAGCCTATAAGCACTTGTGTGTAAAGCTGTGCTCATCAACACAGAAGATGAAGGATTCATCAGAGAGCTGATTATTATCCAATCCGGTGGGTGCGGATCATAAGTTGAAGGATGTGTGAAGCTTCGGGAGCTTAATGGTGTTTTCGGCGCTATAGGCGCGTGCACACACATGCTCATGTTGCCCAGGCTTTAACTTTAGAGTGTGTAACGTTCTCAGCTCTGGTCTGTGTGCAGACTCAACAGGTCACATGACTTTGAGTGACAGAAGCAATATTGTGGTCTAATTATTTTAGTCTCCTTGTTGTCTATATGGAAAATAGTATGCACATGCATGCTCTTGTTGTGTCTTCAGTGTTTATGCTGTGCGTTGGTTAAATATAGTTTCCATGTGAGAGAGATGAGAGGCCACCTGGGGCCTGTCCTCCTTGGCTCCTGTGGCGATGTCGCAGTGATTAACGTGCAGGTATGTTAACAGCCAGTTGTCCGGTTCTTTTGCAAGTCAAAGCTTTAAGAAACACATCTGGAGAACTGGGGTAAAACGGGGTCTGCGGCAAAGCACTCTGGGAAGGCAGGTGATAGATGACCTGAAAAGTTTTGTTCTTTTTTTCTTCAACTTTTATGACAGTATGGTAATAGCTGGCTTGCGTCCTTGTAAAACTTCCCCATGTAAAAATCAGATTTGATAAATAGAGTAAAACAGCGTGTGTAGTTACTCACTGAGATGGAAGCGTCGGCAACAAACAGGACAAGTGAGAATGAGCACTTTATGGATATTCTTAGCCAGCAATTATTCTCTGTGTGTCTGCCTCTCACCTCATTATTTTTAGCTCTACCTGCTCACTAAAGGTCGCCTTGTTTTTGTCCCTTTTCTGCATAATGAGATGTTTTTATACTCAGTTAATTCCTGACTGTGATGTTTTCCTAATTGGACATGTTTGTAGTCTCTGATAAGGGAGAAAAAGCGGGAGTGACGCTGATCCTTTGCTGAGACATACAAGCATCTGCGTGACAGACTTATTTCTTCTGTGATTGGTACAGTATTTTCATTTTACCTGGAGTGCAAGGGTCTCTTCTTCCCACCTCCTGAGCAGCTCCACTGGAGCAGATGGGGGTTAAGGGGTTGAGGGCCTGGCTCAAAGGCACCATATGAGGCTGCTCTTTCCCCCTGCAGGTTTATTCTGATGGTCCAGGGATAAAAATGGTAACCTTCTGGTCACAAGTCCTCTTCTCCAGCCTTTATGCCCACAAAGCCCCCACATTATGCTATATAATGAAAACAGGACTTGGCAAATAAATAAATAAATAAACAAAAAAAACAATTGATTCAGCAAATGCTCTCTATTGACAAAGCCCTCTAGTACCAGTAGGGGGAATAAAGGAGGAAGTCAGCTGATATTATCAACATTATTATTAACATTACAGAGCTGAAAGTGTGCAGAGGGATGGATGGGTCATTAATGTGTTGGACTTTAACACAGGAGACAAGTGTTCGTTTCCTGTGAGATGACAAAGCTGAAAGTCATTTAAACCAACCCACAATGTTTTCTAACTTTAACACAGTAGTTATGTTGAGGAGGCAGCAAACATGTCATTCTGGAGGGGTTTTTTTGTTGTTGTTTTTTTGTTTTGATTTGGAGGACTTGAATGAATGAAAACCATTTCTCTCCAGTTTAGAATTTTTATTTATTTATTTATTTATTTTCAGATTAACTAAAGCATGGGTTCAGAAAATTCCCCTTCCTGTTAAGATGGATAAACCATTTAAAGAAACATTGGATTATCTGAGAAAAGCTTTGCCACGAGGCTGAAAACAGTTTTCCTTAGCTCATGAAAAGCTGACATTTTGGAGATACGTTGTTTTCATAGGACAGTGATGATTTGCAACATGTAATGCATGTGTTTTACAATTCACAGCTCTGTGTAATTTGATGTAACACACAGACACGTTAACGTGCTTAATAATGCAGCTTTCCCTCTGTGACTACTGTGTGATTTCCAAATGAAACCGTCAAAAGTGCCACCTGCTCAGTTCTTCTCCAGCTTCACGTTCGTCTCTCAGGTCTGATACCAGAGAACACACTTTGTGCGCGCTCCTGTGTGGTGACAGCAGAAACTACATGTGTTTGCATACTGTTTGTAGTCATTTGCACTGGATTCCTAGTACTCTAAGTGGGATTCTCCAACACCTCTCGACAAAGTCAACTGTCCTCTGAACAGCTCAGCCTCTCTCGCAGCCATTTAGCTCAATTACCACCGAGTAGAGATGGAGCTCTCAGCGCTGGTGTGTCCTAATGGAGCCTGACAACTGCAACCACGGAGACCTCCAGTCAGATGGCGGAGCACCCAGGAAGTGATCGTACTTTCACAGGTTGAAAGCCCCCAGTTTGGCCTCTGTGTAAACACAAAGCAACAAAAGGCTGAGCTGCAGCTCATGTCAGACGGACGCCCACACACATTCACACGAACATGCATATAAAAGCAGGCCTCATCAGTCTAATTAAATGCCGTGTTTGATGATGAAAGTTGGGTTGTGATGAAAGGCTGTGAGGTGTTCAGAGGTGCAGTGTGAATGCATCTGAACACAGGATCTCTCCTCTACTGTTAATTAGAGCGCGACAGGGAAGGATTAAGGGCCCGACACCTGTGTCTGCTTGGTTTGATTTTGCTGTCAGTGGGGCCAAGTAACTAAATACATTTATTCAAGTACTGTACTTCTACTCCACCACATTTCAGAGGAGAATACTGCACCCACTACTTTTATTTTACAGTTATAAATAGTTGTTACTTTTCAGATAAAGAGTTTATATTAAAAAGATATGGTAAGAATATAAAACACAATGCATTGTCAGATATTAAATCAGTGCCTCTCAACCTTTTTGGGGCCCCTTGTCACGTTTCAGATGTCTGAGTTCCACCAGAGACATTTCCCCTCTTAATTTCCAATTTAAATTACTGTTAAAGGCCAACATAGGGGAAATTATTCATCATTAATCCAATAACCCCGTAACACCAAAACATCCACTTGCTTACCAATTATAAATGACAAATTTACAGTTTGATTGTTCTTTGACATGTATGTATAAGCCATCTATAAATCCTGCTGTATATACTGTATATAATCACACACTTTATCTAGTACTTTTATCTGATATTAAGTATTTTTTAAATTGTTGTACTACAGTAGCACTTAAACTAAAGGAGCACCTTTTCCCTCTCTCTATGATAGTAAAGTTTGATGTCAACTGTTGCATCATACTATGTAATTGAAGCCATATCACTCTCTGAAATACCCAAGAGAAATACTTCTTCTCAGCTAACTGATACTTACAGCATCATCTCCATAATCGACCACATCGCATCATCAAAAATCACTGAATCTCTTAATACAGTGAGCTCACATGAACATTGCTGACGTTGCTCTCGCTACCATTTCTCACTAATGAGCTCATTCATGTCCCGTGTGTCTGCATGCGTGTGTGCACGTGGAAGCGGCACATTTGCATGTATGTGAGTGGAGTTTTTGATACCCTAATGGCTTTTGATGTTTAATTCACTGATAAGACGAGAGAGGCGTACAGTCAGAGGAGGCACACAACTTATGGAAAGACGAGACGCGCGTTTACTACCAAGCGAACGCAGGCAGACCACGGACACACAAACACACACCATCATGTAACATCAGGGAGCTTAAAAACATTTAAAAAAGAACGAACATACATGAAAAAAATCTCATGGCTGACTCTCGTTTCATGCCTCTGTCACTGCCGTTTGTCTTTGATGCCTGATTTGCAGCCTATAAATCTGTCTCATGCATAATGAGACTACAGTGGGGCAGTCTGAGCGCGATGGCCCATTAAACACTGACAGGCTGCTGCAGGTGGAGAGAGAGAGAGAGAGAGATGTCATCCCACTAATTAAATCAGTGATGGATAGTCAATACAGGTGCCAGTTTCCCCCTGTACAGCCACGGCTGCGAAGACATAGATGAACCTAAAGACAACACACGCAGTCATAGTTGTCATTGCAAGTGAAATGTTAGCTAAAGAGAGATAATAGCGATGACATGATAACGAGCAGGTCATTGCGCTGTTTTTTTATATCAGGAGTGCGACAAGCTTTCTTTGACTTTTGACAAGCTTTCTGTATTATCTGCCGTTTTCCTTCCCCGAGTCGTGCCCTCCTTCCTCACACTCATCGTGTCTGCTGCTGTTTTCCGCTGTTGATATATCTCGTGTCAGTTCTTTCACCCCCTGTCCTCTGTCTTCTTTTCTTCTCTACTGAGTCACAGCTTCATTATTGTTTTTATCAGTGTCAGAAGACAGATTAGTTCCTACAAGTGACACGACTGATCGTGTGAAGCCAATTTCCACCCCGGGTCTCGGATGGCTGCCAGGGTGTGTATGTGAGTGGTTCAGTGTGTGCTTGTGTGTAGACGAGCCATCATTTGTCTATTTGACATCAGAGGACTTGAGCTGTTACTTAATATTCTTTTGAAGACTAAAAACTAAATATTCCCTTTAAATGTGGTGGTGCAGCACTTAGTTTTAATGCTACACACAGTTAGAATCATCTGACAGAAGATCTGTGACTTCAGCTGCTTTCACTCAAGTCGGTGTGCAAATGTCAACCCAGTGTGTGACCAAAGCAGCTCATCTAGCATCAACGCTATTTTTACATTCTGGGTCTGTTTAGAGCATCTTGCATCTCAAGCATGAATTCCACTGCTGCATATATATAAATGAATATGTTTATTGAAAATGAATCTAAAATTTAATGCTTGGTGTGTACCGGGTGGGGTTTTGGACCCAAGTGCAGATCCACCACAACACGGATATAGCTTATATCAATTAATGCACAGTGAATCAGACACCAAGCAGTCACAGGCAGGCAAAGATGCAGGACGTGCTCAAAGATCAAGTCTTCGAGTGTCTTTTCGTGTTTGGTGCGGCAAACACCGAGACTCGACAAGACTCGTGGTCAGGGACAGGCGGGTTTGGCAACAGATCAGTCTCTGAGAAATAGCTGGAGAGTCTTGCATGAGAACAATGACAGTCTGGCAGAGTGAGTGTGGCAGAGCAGCTTAAATACCTCACTGATTGCTATGAGCCTCAGGTGTGTGATCAGGTGAGCGGGCAGGTGGGCATGGCTGAGAGTGGAGAGGTATTGATGGCACAGGTGAGCAGATGGGGAGACAATGGCAGCAGGAAAGAGACCTGATATGCTGTGACATGGTGATTTTTGTGCCAATTTGTCACTGACTGACTGTCTTTATGTACTTGTTAAATGTTAGCATGCGAACACGCTAAACTAAGATGAACATGGTAAACATTAGACCACAGAGCTGCTAACATGACTCAACTCCCATCCTGTTTCTTCTTGGTTTCTGTCACTGCTCCAAAGTCGATGAAGCAGAAGAAGGAGGCTCTCATTTTTCTTCTTATAAATATACACTATTTGGAGAATATGACATGAGGGATTTGTCCATGGGTGTATTAAGAGGACTGGATACAGCACCACCACCACGCCTTGCTGATAATTTGTCCCAGTGGCCACCTGTGGTACTGCAGCAAAAACAATCCCTGCGGCCCAAACAGCATTTTCCCCATAGACCACCATTATAAACGGGATTTCTGTTGACAGCGCATCTCCAACTGAAAACAAGGTCTATTATCACTTTTTGTATTATGGATTTTTAATCTATGACATTTAATGTATTTGTGACGCTCTCTTAGGGCCTAGAGAGGGCCAAACCACATGTGCAGTGGACCACAAAATGAAGCAAACCTGGAAGATAGGAAACTTTTTTGCCATGTTGAATGTGCTCGGCAGGCAATTTCCATTCAAATGGCTGACTGCCACCTTTGAGTCTAGATCCTGTTCTTATAAAACGTACATTCGTGGGTTTGTCATGCAGTTTTAGGCCATTTTGTGTGAAACATACGTGATGTTGCTATTCGCCTCCAAAGCAAAACCAGCAGTCATCGATTTTCATCATTTTTTCCACTTTATTAGCATTTATTAAAGATGTACAGTGATGCCAGCATGTTTGGCAGCTGTAACTGTTCGTCCTCGCTCTGTGTGGTTGACAGAGTTTGTCTCCACATTGTGGAGCCTGTTCGGCGAGGCCCACGGTGGCTGGCTGGCGGCTTTGATGCCACCCACCTGCACACCCACAGACGCACACACACACACACACACACACACACACACACACACACACACACACACACACACACAGCTGAGCCTTGTCTCCGACATCCATCTCTGTCCATGAGTCTTTGTCTCTAAATTCGTTGTTCTCCACCTTTATTTTTCTCTTCAGTTCTGACCATCATGCCTTCAGGACGCCTCAGTTTCTTTTCCACAGTCTCCCCACTGTTACACAACAATTTCAACAACTTTTGTAACCGTCTGCCTTCATTCAGCTGCTCACAAACACTGAACAAATCCTTCTTGCTCATACTGACAGACAGATGCATTTACACACATGCAGGCTCACTCTTCTTTGACCAGTCACTGAGTGCAGTACACAATCTTTGCCCCTCGCCACTGCAGGTCAGACTGCGGCCCGCTCAGTCAAGGCTGTGGGCAGCGTGTGTTTGGACCAGCCTGACAACACCAGTTGTCGTGGGTTCACGCAAGGAGGAGAGAATAACGGAGGTTCCCCTCGGCTTTGTGCACGGCCTTTTCTTTCAGCCGAGCTCCAGCCTTGAGGAAAGAAAACGTTTCATCGTCGTATGAGATTGCTCCGTGGTCTTCTATTTGGACTTGCTGCATAGTTGTGGTGCATTTGCCTTTCGTGTGTGTGCATGAGGAACATGCACACACTTAATTTTATTAAGCCACACAGTGATTTACTCTGTGCTTCTTCTCTCTACCGCTTGCTTTTCTATGCTGATTTTCAATCTATTAGTAATTTTCTCTAACTGTTTATCACCATAGCAACTGTACAGTTGTTCACTTTGGTCTCCCAAGCCCCTCATCCCAACACACACGCACACACACACACACACACACACACACACACACACACACACACACACACACACACACACACACAGTATAATTGTGGTCTTTTAAATTGATTGTAGTTTCAGTGTTTTTCTGTTTGTTGATGTTTTGGAAGATATTATTCCTCGCAGTGATGTCTGGGGACCGTTTTGCTATTATCCAGTGTGTGTTTGTGTTGTGCAGAAATTTTTCCACTGACTGTTTGGTAAAACAACAAATAGAGAATAAATCCCTGATGGAGCTTCACTGAATCAAACCACGAAACTAAATCAGCTCTCCTTTCTATTGGTTTGTTTATTTTCAAGTATTAAAGCAAGGATGTTTTAAATGATGAAATTTAATTCTAAAGGTTTTGTGCTACTCTTTCTCCAGGTCTGAAAAATTAAGCCAACGCATAAGAGCAAAAAAACTGCAGTTTCTCAAGTGACCACAAAAAATTGACAGCAGAAATAAACATGTTTACAGCCTGGTACAAAACACAGTTTGGGTCTTTAAGGCTAAGTTCTCCATTCAGGACATCTGTACAGGGGTGAATTTTTATATAACTCACTCATTTAAATTGTACTTATGCATAATTATGGCCATGGCTGCTTTGAGTGGCAGCTAGCTGCTAGGTTTCTGCAACCAGTCTTCATTCAGCCCACCACAGCTCTACTCACGCTCCACCTCCAGCCGGGAGTTTGGTGGGTTCAGGCACTGCCAAGATGGCGACAGCTGGAGCCACTGTCACTGAGCTTCACAACGGCTCTTCAGAAACCTGCACATGACGTCACGGAGACTACATCCGTGATTTATACAGTCCATGTTGCAAATACGAATGTACAGTAAAGAATAAATACAAATCATTCTTATGAGGAAGGAAAAATATTTACCTTTGTCAGATCTCAGGGACACCTCTTGCATTTAGGTGAGAAATGCTGAACATCAACCTTAGAACTTTGTTTAGACTCCACAGAGCACCTTTAAGTTGGGGACACGTGTGTGATTCCATACTGATGGTAAAGTGTCATTTTTCTTTTTCCTTTCCCAGCAGCCGTGGAGAAATGCGATTTCTTGCTTAGGTACACTTCAATAGGCAGGACGCTCAACAACGAGATCCTCTGCTCACTTTGTCTTTGTATTCTTCAACCCAGTTTGTATGAAGCAGAGGTGAAGGTAGCTCTGAAGGGTCACCTGTTAACCAATTAACCGCAGCCATGACTCACATCGGCCTCTTCACTCTCCCCTTCACTTTTTACAGCGATAATTTCCAATTAGTAATTAGACATTGTTACCTCTGGTGTGCCTGTCGATGCCTGAATATAATTAGCAAAGACCCGTTTTTGACTCATTGCCACTCGGCTCTCATCATCGACTCCTTCTGCTTGACATGGCCCTCGTTATGCTCCAAGGAATTCGGCAGCAGCATCATCTCGCCTCACTGGAACCGACCTCCCTCCTGGTTTCGCCTCAGCAGCTCTGTCTGTTAGTGTCGACGGTTTGTCCGCCAGCATCTTTACCCAGCACAGCATGATGTCCAGTATTTAAATGACTGAGAGGGTTTCCAATAGAAGCAGGCTTATCAAGCTGGTTATACATTCCATTTCTACATGTACCACTCACCACTTTTAGATGTTCATATTTTGCAATTTGAACATCTGCCAGCGCTTCAGCTCCATGACTAAGCTGTTTTTGACGTCTATTGGTGATTTGTGAGTCATGAATTCATGCTTCCCGTGACAGGCGTAGCTCCAACAACAGTAATGACTGCATAGGAGATCAACAGATCGCTTGGAACAAACCTAAAGGGAAGGCTCTGTGGTGTTTATGTGTGCATGCATGTTTGCATGTGCATCGAAGTGAACTGGCGAGACAAAAGCAAGGAAGAGTTTACTCCAGTCTTCTCTCAGCTCGCAGGCATTTCACCCATGGATGGATTACTGAACAATGTTACCGGGCCCAGGGGTCCAAAAGGCCCTCGAGCCACAGTCTCTGTATGGACAGACTGTTATGAACATTTGTTTCAGTGTCAGAGGGCTCAGTCTTTCTTAATAAAAACAGCATTTGATGACACCATCATGACAGCTTCACATGAGTGTTTCTGTAGGACATTTAGGCTTTGTGCTCCATATTGACACCATGCAACATGGATCCTCTGCTTGGATGAGACCAAAAACATCTACATCTGGGTCTTCACTTGATTTTAATGTGCCAGCGTAGGCCACGATGAAAGCTGCCAAGAGTGCTGCCTCTTCAAATATTATGCATATTATTCTGTTTGATACGTAATCAAAACAAAGGAAGGAGCAGCCTTATCTCGGTGCCTTTATGTTCAGTCTCTTGAAACCCTTTGTGGTGCTGCAGCAGAAGTCCACTGAATTCACTTACAGTGTAAGTAAAGGACAGCACTCGCAAATGTTCTTGTTTTGGTACAGTGAGAAACATATGTGTGTTCAAGTGGACCATTGGTAATGATGTTAGCAAGATGCTATCTTCATACTGTATATTAGGGTTTATAACCTACATCACGCAATGAATACAGTTCACAGATCATATAATTATTAGTATAGTATGTTTTGGTTCTTGCAAACATAGAGAGATGCCATCTTAATTGCAGATAATGCTGCAAGAAAGAGAAGCCTGCGCCCAGTGCAGGTCAACACCACAGCCCTGCAGGTCCAGCTTAAACAAACCTGCCATTGTTTCAGCTGTTATTTTAGAGGTTGCACTTTCTGCTGCTGTTTTTGTATATCAGAATGTCTTGATGCTTTTACAGCAAGGAGGCAGATAATTATGGGTCAGAAGAAGTCAGATGGAGAGACAAAGGAGAGTTTTTGTGTGCGTCTGAGCAGTTGTTCAGTTTCACTTATAATGTGCATCTGCGCTTTTCCGGCTTTTTGCACCAACACAAAGCTCAGAGATGGCCTAAAGGGTGGAATAAAGGCACACATGCATGCAGACATGCACACACACACACATACAAACGCAGAAGCCCAGGGCTGCTGAACAGATTATGTCTTCACACCCAGCCTCTTCGTGCAATGGGCTGCACTGAGTCAAAGGCTCAGGATGGCTGTGAGTAGAAACCCTGCCATTTTAATTTTACCTATGCTTCCCAGGAGGAGGGGGAGCACAGACAAAGACACAATGACAACAGAGTAAAAGAACAAAAACATATTAGGAGAGATGAGAGCGAGGAACATCCAGGGCTCGCTGTCCAGGGACTTGGAGACGAAGGGAGTGAGGAAGACAGCTGATAAAGTCAAAAAAAGAGAAAGAAATAGAGAGCAGGCTGATAGTATCTCCTGGTGTCTGTTGTTCACTCTCTTTTAAGATAAACTCAATGTCCCCGCAGTTGAAAAGTTTGAGAGTGTTCATGCAGTAAGTAGGCGAAAATGGTTTCAGAAGGAGGGAGTCCCAGGAGAGCAGACTCGGGACACGAGGGGCATGTCCATGGCGCAATGTGTTTTTTTTTTTTTTTTTTTTCTAAGCAGAAGCCTCCAGGAAAGGCTGGAGGAGAGGAGCAAAAATAGGCGAGCTTACCAACAGGAGAACATGCTAATTAGACTTTTCCGGGACCCTCACGCCACTGACTCACTCCCCTGCCAATCACACTCGAAGCACTCAACGACTCCCCGTCCATACACAGAGCCTCCCTTTACATCTCGCTCTCCTTCCTCTGCCGTCACGTCTTTTGCTCGAATTAGCGTGTTTGTGGAAAGAAAAAAAAAGTCACTTTTCAGCAATGTGGGCCCACTTACTCAGTCAGTGGCCTGTATAATTACACAAGCAGCCATTCTGACACATTTCAGCGTGATGGAGGCGACGCTGGTGGGGGTTTACCCACCCTCATTTGCAGGGCTTTAATTACAGCTCTGTTTGTTTTGTGGTGATTGTAGAAATTAGCTAACCTCAGCTATCACAGCACTGACTATATGAATCGATTTCCAACAAATGGAACTTGGTCATGCTAATGAACACATCCCACTGCAAATAACCATACAGGGATACTGCATGCGTGCAAGAAAGCGTGCAATTTATTTTATTTTTTGTAATGTTATCCAGTGTCTGTTCAATTGCATTGGATATCTTGGAAACGTATCAGAGCATCAATCCCCAATTGCTCATTAGCTCGATTTTTACTCAGCCTCAGTGCCAGATGTTCAGGCCAAGATAAACAGTTGCTCAGTAGTGCTGCTCCTGGCACCACATGATCACTGTACGGTGTGTATTTGTGCCTTCATAACATTTGAGGACTGAAACGGGGAGGATGCTGGGAAGGCTTCCAGGATAACAAGATGGAGAGAACTGACACCAAGCTCGAAAACACTCGAACCTTGCACATTCCCACGCACTGGTAACAGCCTGACATTTCCGTTCCATCTGGATCCCTCTTTCTTTCTTGCTTTCTTTCTGCTCTGCGTCAGTGTCGTCCATCGATGGTACGATGCAGATTATTCATCGTGTGAGTTGCAGATCACGCAGCTAAAACTCAACTACCGTACACAGAAATGAAAGTGAACTGCTGTTTAGTGTGTTAATGAGGCAAAGAAAAAAACAAAACTGATCTGTTCGGATGCCCTGTCATTTATTCCATTAATCTGCGGGGGAGACATGAAGCAGTAGAGTGATGAACAGATGTTGGAAGAAAGGTCCATTTGTATTCCCTTCAACAGAAATGTTGCAAAGGCTCTTATGATGGAGCACTTCTTCTCCCCCACGTTTGTTTTCTTGTAACATCACAGTTCAGACCCAAGAGCTTCCTCTTAACTTCAAATTCTGCCCTCTGAATGTTTATCTGAGGGCTTTGTGGACTGTCAAGGAATTGTATTTTGCTTGTTAGAGGCAACACAATCTAATGAGGCTGCACCGAACAGTTCAAAGCTTCTTTTATAACATTCAACAGATCATAAGATTGTGATGTTTATTGCAGCTTCAGCTACACGCTCGCTCAGCAGAGCAGCTCTTGTCTGTGCACGCGTTCTGTCACCTTCAGTGTTGATTGGCTGTTACTTGTCGTGTGTAACCAATCAGACAGCGCTGTGGGCGGGACTACAAGGTGGCGTCTACAGACAGAGAGAGGCGTTGTATCAGAGCTCTAAGTACATACATATATGGATCTACTGTATGTCTATTTATTTTGAGGAAACTGAAAAGTTATACTCAATAAAGGAAGTTGATTTCATAAAAAAGGATTAACTCATTTCATCCGAATCACTTTATTCAAATTGAAATATAGTGACACACGTTCCAAGCTTCATTTGAAGGCCTCAATAGTAGCTTCAGATGCAAAAGAAATGACATTTGGTACAGCCCTAAAATGTGAAGAGAGTAAATGTGAGGTGAAAAAAAAAAAGAGGCACACTGTGGAGTGCAGCAGTGGGAGACAAAGCTTCTCCCTTTGCTTTAGAAACACATTTGATATGTTTGGGAACTTTTTCTACAATTTCCTGGACAGCACATATAAACTAATGCAGAGTGATGTTATAGAGGAAAGACCTGGACTTTGTCCTGGACTGAAATGTGTCAACAGCCACCCGATGGATTGGCTTTGCACTTTATGCAGACCCTCAGGTTGAATGATTCAGGCTCATCCCAGGATGAGTTCTGAACATTTTGTTGATCCCTTAACCTGAACTTAACCTGCAAAACTAATGACATGCAGCCTCAGCTGTTCTGAAATGACAGTAAGGCCATCCTCCATCAGACTACTGATGTCTATTTCCCATCTCTCTCTTTGTTTTGCGCAGGACCCCAGAAGCAAGCACAAGTTCAAGATCCACTCGTACGGCAGTCCCACCTTCTGTGACCACTGTGGTTCGCTGCTGTATGGTCTCATCCACCAAGGGATGAAATGTGACAGTGAGTACACACCCTGGCTGTGTGTGTGTGTGCGCGCGCACCTGTGTGTAGAATATGCTGTGCTGGTTTCCGTCCCGCAGTAGAGCCGGCCTTAATGAGAACAGATGGGAATAGACTGGTACTGTACTACACTCAGCCTCATCTGCAGCCCAGGCAGAATTGACTGTCCCGCCCTGCTGGGTCCTCTCCTCGCTCCCATTCTTTCCACCCACACTCCTCTATTAACTCTTCCCTTCTTTCTCTGCATGTACGACCCCAACCTGTGCTGTATTTTTATCATTTTTATTCTCCTTTTCCTCCCACTTCTTTCCTCTTTGCTTTATCAGTTGTTCTTTCTCTTTACTCCCACACATCCTTGCCCCTCTTTTTCCTCTGTTGTCATTTTCCTTTACATTTTGGCTCCCATGCCACTGCTCCTTCCCTCACTGTACCTCCTTTATGCCTCCATGTCGTCTCCATCCATCACCCCCCCCTCCCTCTCTCCAACTCTTACTCTGTCCATCCATCTGTGGGTCTCTGGTGGCGGCCTCATCGCAGATGGTAATGGGAGCACACCAGAACAAATTGATGCGGGGAGGCCATCACCATTACGAGACGCTTCCCCCGTCTCTCGTCTCTCCTTGTCTCCTCCCAGCACGTCAGCCTGACAAGCCTGCCGAGTGGAGGGAGGAAGGGGGAGAGAGCGGGAGAGATGGATGGTTCGATGGTGGAGGAAAGGAAACAGAGACGGGACGAAAGGAGGAGGACTTGGGAGGGAAAGTTAGAGGGCAGTAAGGGACGGAGGAGGAAACGAGGGAGAACAAATGTCCTCTCTCCCCTCTGGTCTCTCATCTGTTTGGCTTTGTCAAAGTGTGTGTATATGTGTGTGAGACCCCAAGACAGACCCACAAGCAAAATAACTGAAATACATTTTAGAATTAAAGGCTATATGAAGGCTAATTAACCTCTTTGTCAGTCCAGTAATGTTAAGGGGAATGTTTATCAAAATAAGACTACAGTTCCCATCAACCCTTTTGCTCTTTGCTTAGTTGAACCTTTAAATTACTTGTCCCTTGTCATTTCACTGCAGTGTCCATGCAAAGTCACTCTATTTACACAGAATAAACAAAACTCTCCTGCCTTTTTGCGCCATCATTCAGCTCACACTGCTGGTCCACTGGATGTGATCTCATCCGCTTACAGTGATTATATCATTTCTAAGTTCATGTGCTGATTACTTATTGATGTTTAAGTGCTAAAACAGCACCTTTGAGAAAAGCATTGGCTATTTTAATTACAGCTTTTACTCTTCTAAAATAGGCATTTCTTTACAATTTTTTTTTTTTTTGCCACATTGGGTCTGCAGCCTTGCGTGCATCTATTCACAGGCCCAAAAGGAAAACATCAGGGAGTCCAGGAGTTTACTTTACTTCAGCGCGTTGTGAGAAGCCCAGTGGAAAGCTTCCAAGAGATTAAAAACCAGGGGCTGGTCTTTATCAAAGTGCTAAAATTTTAGACTTAAGTGACATATTTTTTTCTCCCACTGACAAACCTGAGAATAAAACTGATTTATCAGGTTCCTTGTGGCTTAAATCTGAGAGAGCTGCAGAGGTCTCTTATGTTGGCAAGTTGGCTGCAGTCCAGAGACAGAGGTGAGCAAATCATCAGTCATTCTGAACAATATGTTATCTGAAGCAGTATATGGTCATATTGGCCTGCGGTTGCTGCAAAACCCACAATTTGTGTCCCTCGAGGTTGCAAACAACTGGAATAAAGCTGAAATTGATTTTGTTTGCAATCACTTTGCACTAAATAACCCTTACCATGTGATTTCTCTCATGTGCTGCCTCCACCAGAAGCATAAGTTACGTCCTTACTCCAGTTCGGTTTTCTTTTTATTTCCATCTCAGGCAAAACTCTATTTATATATTCTAAACATACTCTGTTGTTGATTTTTACATGGTAATTGCTGATGGAGATGTTAAGATTTCACACAGAGAAAATTTACTTAAAAAATAGATTGTTTTTTTAGAGAATGAACAGAAGGGCAGATGCAAAACATTATTCTGTGCTCCCCTTGTCTGCTGTCATTACAATATCTGTAAAATAATTGTTAATTCAAGGCTCTTTTCCCCACCACACCAACTCTATTTCCACATTTTCTTCAAAGGCAGAGCATTTTCCACCCCAAGTGTATCACACGCTGCATGAAGCTTTTTAAATTCAGTGTCATGTGCAATCAACCACACTTATCCTAACCAGTCCTGCCTGTGTATGCATGATTCACCCTGAAATGCAGTGCGAAAAAAGGTGCATTTCACTGTTAACATCAGGAGTCTTTCTGTGTCTTTCTAGCCTGCGACATGAACGTGCACAAGCAGTGTGTGGTCAACGTGCCAAGCCTGTGTGGGACGGACCACACGGAGCGTCGGGGTCGCCTCTTCCTGAAGATCGAGGTCAGCTTGGACAGGCTACACGTCACAGGTTGGTCTCTTTCTCAGTCAGAGTGTGGTCTTGTGTCGTGCAGCCCTTGAGGCTTCTCAGTCTCAGAGTGACGTGAGCAAGGGGCTCCCCGATGTGAGTGTGAGTGGTTGATTTTCAGGGCATTGAAAGAAATCTTTGGGTTATTCACATCTTTTGTCTGTTTTGGGTGGCTTGGACTGGTGTTAATGAACTGCTTCACATAAAAAAGAGGGATATAAAAATAATGTAAAATAATCGGCAGAATAAAACCCACTTGATGATAACAGTAAAGATGCGATAGAATAACTATGAAAATAGAATAATGAGAATGCAGAAGAGCAGCAGTGCATAAGTGCAAAAGTTTCAAGACTGTATCAGGAAAGTCAAGGCTAAAGGCTAAATTGAACTTCCCAGAGATTCAGGGTGTTGCTGACAGGCTGCATCCCAGATTTACTTTTGGCTGTTGCTGGGAACCTTCAATAAACCAGCAGCAGATGATAGCAGTTTTCTGGAAGGCAAATATTGATATAGATATAAATATATAGATATAAAGAGCTCATTCCAAGGTAATGAAAACACACCAGTTCTTATTTTCAGGTGATTATACACCAATGAAAACACATTATAAATAATATATTCCATTTCTACTATATTCTGCAATTACACACTGCTCCTTTAACAAAAGTAGGAGGTCAAACTGGCATTAACCTCTCATTTGCAATGCTGTCTTCAAGTGAATTTCATTAGTGGCAGATGACATATGTAGCACGACACACTTTCAGCAAAAAGCAGTAAAAAACCTTCCACTGACTGAATTTGCTTCCATTGTTTATACATCAATGAGGTCAAGTTGCAGCGACAAGGACGGCTGTCCAAGAAATAAATGCAAAAAGGAGCAAAACTAAAACCACATGAATTAAACTCAAACTGTAACTGCACTCGTTCACTTACAGAGAACTCTGAAAACAGAGTAGCATGCACTTGCGTCAGCAGTAAAAATGAAGTCAGGGCTGCCGTCATAACCCGTGTGTGTTTGCTCAACACCTCCAAATTGTCCTGTCAGTCAAGAGCAGCACCTGGAGTGGACAACTCTCCAGTGTTAAAACCCCTCTGGCAGGAAGAGAAATGACTGCTGGGTCACTTCCACAACCTCTTTCTCTCTCTCTCTCTGTCACGCACACACACGCACGCACGCACACACACGCACGCACGCACACACACACACACACACACACAAACACACACACACCTGGCGAGACAGTGGTGGTCAGGGCATATGAGAGCTGAGGCCAATAACGTGTTTTTAAATCAGTGGGGATCAGACAGGAATAACCTGCAGCTACAGCAGGAAGAGTGGCAGATATGATTGACTTGGAAATATTGCTTTCATAAAAATGTGTTTATTTGTTTGTTTATGGTCCTCTGGATGGACAGAAATACAGAAGGAAAGGAGGTTCTATTCACAGTAGTCTTACATCAGTTGTTTGCTGTGTTTGTATTGCTTTTCAGTTCATTATGTTGCTGTCTTCTGATATGCCCTGCTGTACACGACATCCAGCTCTTTTAGTGCTGAACAAGGTCTTTGATGTGATGACCGCCGTCAGCGAGAACGAGGAAATAAGGCAGAATATTAACCGGGATGTCAGCGGTGTCATTGACATGGTCTTTTCAGACTAGGCTAAATGGACACAACTGAAACTGAAACTGGCTAACATTCATGGAGCGAGTGGGAGAGAGGGCTGTTACCATGTTAAATTGATGTGCTGTTGTCCTTCATTTTATGCATACACACATCAAAACACCCACCAGTGTTCCAGTGTTTATGAAAGTGTTGCTGCCGCTTCACACTGTCAACTTCAAGTAAACGTAGAACAGTATGTTCTGCAGCACCTGCTACTGGCATATGTGGTGTCTGACTTGTGTGTCTGTTCATCACCATCATATGGCCGCTCTAGCTGTCTTCATCAGAGCTGCAACAAGTACTTTCTCCCACTAGTCAATGTGCCATTTAACCAAAAATGTAAAAACTGCATCACAGCCAAAAGTTGAGTCAATTATTATGTGCCGTCCAGCTAATCAGTCGATTGACTAATGATTTCAGCACTGATCCTTATATAATGCTCACTCATTCATTGCATAATGTTAAAGCTGCATTGTGCTTCCTCCGCCTGCCGAGTCCCAGTTAGCTCTGTTTTTGGTCTCCCCCGACTCGTCAGGGAAAAATATGTGGCTCTTTAGCCACTAAATGCTCCATTATGTTCAGCAGCTAGTCGCTAACGTTGCCTGTCTGTCATTTGGTGCAGGGCAGATGTCATGCTAAGCTTTTATCACACGCCTGCTGTTTTAAACAATGATGATGAGACACGTGAGGCTGAATCAAAACAGTAACATGGGGGCAAGAAAAGCTAAAACAATGAGCTGCAGAGGGAGGTGGTAATTATGTCAGTGTTCATCACTTTTCATATCACACATAAGAGTTTGATCCACTGTTAATCTAAAAATATTGTTATTGCTGCATCTGTTTTAAAATGAAGGGAATGTGCAAATTTTCTAGTATCCAAAAAAAGGATGTGGAGTCTTTACGGACTTTACGGTGATGTGAATGAAAGTCTCTCTTCCTCATCTATTAGAGAAAATGTGTGAAATACATTCCAGGGATCCAGATGTGATTGAAAGGATCGAAAGGCAGAAGTGAAATAATGATAATGATGGCCCAGCTGAGACAAAGCACTGTGACTGACAGTATGCATGAGGAAGAAACAAAGATAAAGATCAATACTGAGAACAGTACAGGGGGGAAGAGGAGGCAGAGGACGTGTATGTTCTGCAGAGGTTTGTCGAGCTAAAGATGTTTTTTTTTGTCTTCTCTAATGGCAGCGGTCTGAACAGTGAAGCCTCAGCTTGTTCTCCGGCTCCCCTCTGGCTCCCACAGACAAGTGTCGGGCTTTTGTGGTTCACCGCACTGATGTGAACTTGATTAAATCTTTCCAGCAAAGAAAACAGACACATCTCCCGTTCTCTCTCTCTCTCTCTCTCTCTCTCTCTCTCTCTCTCTCTCTCTCTCTCCTCTTTTCCCTCCATCTTTCCTCTCCATCCCTTCTTCCAATATTGACATTTCCTGTTATCTTCTCCTACCTGTTCCTAGGAGACCTCAGAATGTCTCCCCTCGCTCTCGTCATCCATTTTCCCTCCGTACTTGTTGACCTCGTGTCCATTCAGTCACGTTTTTTTTCTTCCTTCAGTAAGACACCAACATCTGCCCCCTTTTCTATCATCCTCTCATTCCCAAACTGAAACATTACTCAGTCTAGTGACTTGTCCTTACCCTTGTGGCACTGACATCTCCTCCTCTTCTTCTACCTTGTTTGGTACGTTAGTCTTAATCTTTCCTTTTTCCTTTTTTCCCCACTAATTACCTCCTTTATCCTTCTCTTACCCCTCTTCCTCATGGACGCCTCTTCGGGCAAACGTGACATAAATAACCTGGGGGCATGAGAAGAGGTTTATTCTGGAGTTTCAAGGAAATGTAAACATGCAAATGTCCCTCTATGACCTGCCTAGATGGATTCAAACACACACACACACTCATAGGGCATCTGAGGATCGGGCCAAAGTGAGCACAGAGAGGTTTACTCAGGGTGAGATTGCTGACTACTGACATGCTCCCCTCAGGTTTGAAGCACAGTTGAACAGTTGAAAAATTTTCCCTTAAGTACACAACTCACAGCACCATCAGTATGGTGTACAAATAAATGTATAATAGCTGATATTAGGCTTTTTATTCTAAGAGGCTTTGGACAAACATTATGATCCCACTCACTGTATGTGTGTCTGTATCTGATTTTTATCCTATAAATCAGTTCAATAGTTCATTTTAATCACGTAGCATTTGTTATCATTATATAAACAATAAATGTCTGTAATACACTCTAAGGTAGTTTTAAGCTGCTGTGAAGAATAAACAGATATTGAGTTATATAATATGCCTGAGTAGCCATGTGTCATGTTTCATATTTAGGACAGATAAGCCATTTACAGGGCTAACAGTGGTAGTTTTACAATTACAATGATTAGTATTAGTATTTGAAACAATACGTCCTTCATTTCTGACATGTAGACAGAAGCAGGCTTCACATTTCTAGCTGGCAACCGCTGATTTCGTCGACTGAAATGACAACAGCTGCAGCAAGCTAGCTCATGAAGCTAACATTAGCTTCATGAGTTGGTTGGAAACACTGTCCCTGATTGAGTTTTTAATGTTTCCTGCTCAACAGGAACCCCATGAGAGGGTTTTTACAAGCTTGATAATTACATACATGCTATCACGCTAAAAGAGCTACGTGTCGCTGGCTAAAGGTTTTTGAAAGACGAAAGTGTTACCAACACATCTCAGCTGAAGAAATGCCTTTTGTTTCCATATACAGTGCAGGATATTGTTTCTGAATATTGTTGTGCTTTTGGCTGTCGACTCAGCAGATCTCATGATCCAACAGTCTCACTGGGAAAAGACCAAAACAGAGAAACACTCCTGAAAAGAGTTCAATGAATTTTGTTTAAGGAGTTTGGCAGAATTAAAGAAAAAAAAAAACCCCAGCACACCATGCATGTCTTACTGAAGAGTATAATTTCCTTCGAAAGCCCGGCACTTTGTTGAATTTCCTAATTGCTCTTCCTTAAAACAGCCACACACAGAAATAGAACTCTTCAGGTCATTTTCTCTCTTTCTCCCTCCACTTTGTGTGTGTGTGACGTCTGCATCCAGATCCCTGGCAGTGCACTGCAGGGATCCATCCAGCGCCCGTTTGGCCGTGCAGCTTTCCCCCAGATTATCAGGCATTCATTGGTTGCACATGGCATTGTTATGCAACAACACATTTGAATTTCAAAGCCTTTTCGGGAGATTACACTGTCGGCCCACCGCAGCCCCACACGCACCCTCCCCGGGATCCAAATGAGATGTAATTTTTAGCCGTGGCATATTTTTATTAAGCACATATTGGGTTGAGATACAGAAGATAATGTTAGCATTTCATTTTCTTTGTCTGTTTCACAGCGTTTACACCTCAGTTGAGGGAACGACTCTCGCTCAGCTTTCGAGACATTATTTTAGACGTCTTTATTTTGCAGAAGAAAGAACTTGAACTTTGCTGTTCATTATCTCTACAAAGGATCCAGGTTCTGAAAGCGCCGCTGCTCTTTCCTCTTGAGTTTGCGTCGGTACTTTTGTACAAGCAGAACATTTCGCTTCTGCACTGCAGGGTGGTTGCACGGCGGTCGCAGAGCGGATGCACGGGGATAGTTTTGCTTCTTCTGTGAAGCAGTGATAATGCGTTGGTGAAGTCTGTAATCGAGTGAACGGACACATAATCTGCTTTTCTGTCCGTATCATGTCTGCTTTATCCCAAACAAGTGGTAAACACAAAACACACACACACTGTAATTTTATTAGTAACTACCTCATAAGGAGCGAAGGGAGGGGAGGATACAGAAGGCAAGCAGCTCCTGTTGTATCTAAGCAACAACAGACAGCAGAGATGGTCCTTGATCACTGCTGATGATGATGTTTCATTGTGTGTGTGTGTGTGTGTGTGTGTGTGTGTGTGTGTGTGAGTGAGAGGGCCTGCATATGTGCACGAATGCAGTTACTGTGTGCGTAAGTTGCACACACACACTCCTGTGACGTGAAATGCCCATGCATCATCATCTGTTCTTCCACATGTGTGTGCTTGTCTGTGCGTGTGTGCGTGCACCTCATTAGTGTGTTTACAGGCTTGTTGAAGTTGCTTTGGCGTCGTTCGGCGCCAGCGTTGCCATGGAAGTCACTGATGCCTTTAATGCTGCCACCGCCAGCAGAGGGGAGGATTTAGATGTCAACGTGGGATGCTGAGATTTTCCTTCTGCTCCTCATATTTTTATTGTGTGTGTGTGAATTTGTGTGACAGTGTCTGTGTGTGTGTGTGTGTGTGTATGTGTGTGTGGGCTTGTGGGTGAGCAAAAGACTGAAAGAGAGAGAGACAAAAAGACAGGGAGGGAGACTGTAGCTGAGAATTTGTATTGGATAAGGAGTGAACTATGAGGTTGAAGCATCACATTCATGAACAAGGTAAAAGCTTCTGGAACTGCCTTTTTCTGTCAGATCCGCAACCCAGAGACCTGCACTGCCCTCTGCTGCATGAGACTGGACCAGCATGGAAAACTGTGAAAGTCACCAAGAAATATTAGGGTCATTCTCCCTCGTGTTTTTTAACTTTGTGATATAAATCCTGTATTTGTTTCATTCAAGGAGTGTCTTGTCTTTAATCTCACTTGAGTTATAGCATAAAACTTATATTTTCGATTATGTTTCTACCATAAATCTATGTTTTTCATCCCTTTTTTCTTGCTTTTCTGTGCACATGGTGATGAAGATGATAAATTAGAGCTTAGTTTTCTTCTGACAGAAGAAGCCTTTTTCTCTTTTGTGAACAGCTTTTGTTAAAGTAGCTTCCACAGACCTAAAAACAACATGCAGAATATCCAGAACAAGACAGCAACTAATGATTATTTCCATTATTCATTAATCTGGTGTGTCGTAACTTGATTTATTTATCTTGATTGATTTCTTGTGTAATTTGACAGAAAAAGGTAAAAGCCTAAGATGACACATTCAAATTTGTCAGACCAAGAGACCAAAACCTAAAAAACAGCAAATATGATCAAAATTTCCTTGAACAGTAAATTGATGATCAAATAATTGCTGTTTTTTCTCTTTTCCCTTTAAAGCTCGTTGCCTTACAAACATCACTGTCACATCCAGCGGTGAAAAACAACTAAATATCAAATAGACCTGATTAAAACTCACAAAGACAGACCTAAACCAGCTGCGGTGACTCTAAATGACGTTGCCCTTTCTAATGTTTTGCCTGCGCTTTGCGCTCAGCCCTGGAATATTTATGCTTTGGAGCGAAAATACATTACCGCTGTTTTAATGAAGAATCTCAGCGAATGTGTCCTTGTGTGAAAGTTCACACTGACTCTCTGAAACACTCAGATTACAGCCTTCTTCTCCTGCACCGTGTCTGATTGCATTGAAATATGCAGAGTGGGGAGGCTGAAGCTGGTAAACAGCATCTTATAGGATCGGTGTGATCCTGTCTCTGTTTTCCGTCTGTTACAGTTTTTGTTGTGTGTGCGTGTCCTCGCTGTCACAAAGGTTTATTTTATCTTTCTCTCTTTCCTTCTTCATGCTGTGACTGTCCTATAGCTGACATTTACTGTCCATTATCACACAGTGTTGCGAACTGGGGCTGCGCCGGAGTCGGCCCATTGGCCACTTACAGTAGATGTTGTCGCCATGGTGAAGGTGGCGTGCTCATGCCGCCCCGTCCCCCCTACTCCTGTTGCTATGTAACAGCACTCCTTTTTTTCCACTTGTCAGTTATCACACAGGGAAACGTCACGCCTCCCTCACATCATCACCTCACCTATTACCTAACCATGTGCACGAATGACAGCAAGAGAGTACGCTACAAGAAAACTGTCCACTGCCTCCACCGAGGAGAGAGTGGTTTATCGTCACCTGCCTCCTATGTACTCCTTTTACAACAGGAGCGGTTAGACAGACTTTTAGGCGAGTAGTATTTCTTGTTTTTGTTGATTTTACATTCGCGTGCGGCCTCACACCCACCAGTCTCATAATCCAGTTGGTGCTGCTTCACACTGTCAAGTTCAAGGGAATCTTGAGAGTATGTTTTGCATCGCAGCACCTGTTAGCGGAGCGTGTGGTGTCTGATTTGATGAGCCATTAGCTGAGTAACTGAGGACAGAAACACTGACTCTGAGTCTGTCTCGCTCGCTCTCTCTTTCTGCCTGTGGGACTTTGTATGTTTCACAGCAAATCCCAAATTGCACATGAATTTCAATCACTGCTGACACTACTGAATTTCAGAACTTGGCAAAATTAAGATTTAACTCAATGTAACTCAACTCAATGCTGTAATTTTTTTACCGGTGTGGTTTAAAAATCAACTTACAACTGACTGTGAGATTAAGTCCACATACAGAGTGCAGAGAGGCGATTTTGCTTGGACTGACGTTCAGATCCTTTGCTGTTCGGCCTTGGAGTGACTTGCAGTGACTCACGCTGTCCATTTTAACCCTTGAGTCAGTGCGGAGTCATGAATTTGGCTCGGGGCTCAAACAAAAACACAAACAGGACTACATTGTCTCTTTCTGTCTCTCTTCCTTTTTCTAGTGGGTGAAGCCAGGAACCTGATTCCTATGGATCCAAATGGTCTGTCAGACCCCTATGTTAAACTCAAACTCACCCCAGACCCAAAGAATGAGACCAAACAGAAGACCAGAACCATCCGTTCCTCCCTCAACCCCTGCTGGAACGAGTCCTTCACTTTGTGAGTCTGTGTGTTTGTATCTCCTGATAAATAACAAGAATGGTCATTTTAGAGTATTTTACAGCTTCTTTTCCCCTTGTGCACATATTCAGTAAGCTGAAAGCATCAGACAAGGACCGCCGTCTGTCCATTGAGGTGTGGGACTGGGACCGAACCACCCGGAACGACTTCATGGGCTCCATGTCTTTTGGAGTGTCCGAGCTGATCAAAGCGCCCAACTGTGGATGGTCAGTGATCTTTCACTTGTATTTATTCTGGAGTGAGGATGTCATCACATCCAGAATTACATTATATGCTACATTTATACAGCTGAGTATATCTGGCAGGGAAGTAAAGTGCTGCTGTAACAACCAGTCTACAACTTTCATGGTGGAATATACAGTAATGATCAGGGAAGTCCCAGTAAAGGACCTGAAGGATAACAATTAGTCCTTTAAAAGTGCAAAAAAATGCTTTCTTACAAACGTTTACAGTAATTAAATGATGGCTTTCAAGAGCATGTACACAGAGCCTGTCTTCTTACATGTCCTGTAGCTGTCTGACACCACGCCGGGCTCGACTGGCGTCACTAAAACAGCAGCACATTGTGCTTAACACAGATGTAAACACTGCTGGCCGAAGCCAACTCCATTCACTCTGACAAACAGCACCCGCTGGCGTCATTTCCTCATCTCTCTGTCTATGTCAGCCTGCTTTGTCTCACACTGATAAACACACACTCACAGAGACGTTAAAGTCACTCTCCTATGTTAGCATACCTGCCGCCGCCTAGCCTAAACCCAGCCTGATGGACTGCTGCCTGAAGCTCAGTCAGAAGCTCCAGGAAAAACCTGCGCGTTGGCAGCTCAGAAACAGCACGTCTTCATGCATTTGTCTTTGTATTGTGCTGTACGTTCCAGGTCATTAGAGGCTGAGAGGACAGTAGAGAGGAGAGTCAAGCTGACGCTGTTGGCGGAGAGCAGGCCTGCAAACTCAGAGACTTATGATTGAAATGGTGCAGAGATGTAAAGTTTTATCGCTGTGTGGGATTGACGGAGGAAGAGATGCATGCAAGATGGATTAAAAGGAAAGTAAATGAAGCAACACATTTATTATCCTCCGCCTTTTTTTTTTCCTCTCCCAGGTACAAGCTGCTGAACCAGGAGGAGGGGGAGTATTACAACGTCCCCATCCCCGAGGTGGATGACGTCAACCTGGAGCTCCGACAGAAGTTTGAGGTGAGGGCAGAGAGGGAGGTTGGCTCGGGTTGTGAATTTGTAGGTTTTTCCTTTGTCACACTCACTTCAGCGAAATGTGTTCCTCTCTCCTGTCACCATGGTAACCTCGTCCCACTTGCGCTTTTCACCCTGTGCACCCGAGAGGGAGATCACTTTCTTCTGGCATGAGAAGTGAATGCTCTTGCTTTTAAAGGAAAATCTTATATATACATAAACAGTACAAGCTCATAGTTGGCAATGAAAACAAGTTCCTGGAGGCCTGACTTAAGAGGTGCAAGTGCAGCTGCAGATAATTCATAACACTCACCCCTGTCAGTGGAAACCGCCACAAACGGCGTCTACTTGTACCAAGGCAATGAAGGGCAGAGTACTTTTCATAAAGCCCAATCTGAACCCAGCAGTTCTATGGACGTCTAAATGAAGGTTAGCACTAAAAGTTTCTGCTAAAATATTCAGTTATGTCTGTCCATTTCATTGCAGACTGACATCTAGTCAGCATGGATTCCTGTGCACCACCGATTTTGTTTGCATGACTTAGCAAACGCATTTGAAAATACAGAGGAAGAAATCATATAGATGATCCAGGAGTCCAGAAAGGGTTTATGTTGTCGACATTAGCAGCGTTAAAGATTCAGCTGTGTTTCCTTGGGTTTGCAGCAGAGCACTTGTCTCCTCATCTGAGGGGAGATGTCATCCTCATTGTTAACCTGCATCCCCCCTCCCCTTCCTCTGGTGGCAGAGAGTTCTGGGGCAGAGGGGTTGTTTAGTTGAATATTGTTAGTCTTGTCAGCCACAGAATCTCTGTCCCCCACCAGGCTCTGAAATCAGCCTGACTGTGCTGTTTATTGATGAATCCATGGTGCTGCTCACGGTGCTGAAGTAGCAGACGTCTTGAATCTTGAATCTATGATGTTCTGTAAAATATATACTAGAAATGCTCAGCTCTATACTATATTGTAGCCCCTATATTCAGTAGAGTAGTGTCACCTTCATGATCCAGGTGACAAGTAGTAACGTGTAATCATAGAAGAGGGAGAGGATTATAGAGACACACTGCTGCCTGTAAAATAATACAGTATTCCTGTAATATTTCTACTGCTGCTATAAATACCCCCCAGACCAGCCCACCACTGTAACAAGGTTAGGGTTAACCACTGGGCATCCCCTCTCTTAACACTCCTTCGGTCTTGTTACATTGCCAAAGGGCCAGACGATCCAACACAGTAAAATATTTAGCCCAAAACTGTATAATGTTTAAATTAGCTGGCAGATGTGCTAACCTCCCACATTTTCTCGATTATAACTCCAACAAGCATGTACGCGTAGGTGCTATGTTGGTTTCAAAACGGCCCCTGCACTCTGACCTTTGGATCGACACCTCACTGGACCGCCTAGGATGTTCAGGCGATGAGAGTCCGAGTTGAAAGCAGCAGCCTCAGTCTCTTCTTTCGTGTAAAAGTTGAGCTTTTTCCTGCTTTATTAATGTGAAATAATAATGTAAGTTTGACTAAAAGTAAATGTAATCATTCAATGCGATTTTCTTCCAAGCAAAGTTTGAGACTCCTTAAGGACGAAACAGATCAAAAATGCTGTTGGCAGTATTGTATAGATGATTTGTAGTAAAGCAGAACTTAACATTCTCGGTGCTCTCTAGTGGCCGGTCTGTTTACTGCAATCAGTGAGGTTTCAGTGACACTTTAAAAGAAAGAAAAAGCTCATCATCTCTCCACGTCCATATCATTAACATGCAGGTTAAGGTGGCTGCTGTGTTAAACGCTGCAATGTAAACAAGTGCCAAGAGGTGTGGTGTTCAGCTGAGAAGGAGACAGGAGGGCGCGGGGGCGGTTTTATTGAAGTCTAGCTCCGTGTGTTTGTATACAGATGTTTAAATGCTGAGTGATAAAGTCACCTCCCTACAGCAGTCGCACACTGAGTCTTCTTGTTTTTCATTTTTTCCGTTTCTCTCCACGCTGCACAACGCTGACCTTGACTTTCCTCCGAGGCTAGCGTCTTCACGCAACTGTGCAGTTGCCGTGGAAACTAGCAGCAAGATGTAGAGATCCGACCAGATGTGACAGAAAATGATTTTTTTGTGTTCTCTAATCGCGCCTTTGATTGACTTCACTGTTTGTTGATAGGTGAAACAGACATAGAGGTAATAGCTCATCCCTCCACATGTGTGTTCTGTCACTTTCTCCTTCCCAGCAAAGACACACATGCACACAGCAGCTCACCTTTGACCGCACTAATAAGTGAGTCTCTTCTTTCTTCTAGGCCTGCCAGTTAAATATCCACTATCTCAAGGTAGCTCTCCTGCCTGCTCCGTCTCTATTTCTCTCACGCCAGCTTGCATCACGCTCACTTTACTTGTTGTATCAGGATTGTTTGTGGATCGCTGCTGAGCTTCCACAAATTAATCTGATTTACTAACAAAGGCTCTCAATAGTGTACAGTTGAACCAGTCAGATTTGCTTGCTGTTATACGCCACCTAAATGAACATGTTTTTATTTCTCTAACTCCTCTCGCACGCTAACTTCCTCCTTCTTTCTGTGTCACACGCGGAAATGTAAAACTAAAGGGACTACGTATCCTTTTAATATGAAGCAGCAACGCAGTTTCTGAGGATTTTGCAGCACCTGCAGCAAAGGTCAGACCAGCAAACTCTGACATTTGCAGCATTTGCATTTGGCTTAAGAGCACAAACTGGAAAGCAGCTGGTTTTCCTCCAGCAACAAATAAGAGCAAAATGCAACATCCTCTTTTAAAGTGAAGCCTCAAAAACATGAGCAGCTAAGGTTTCCACCATTAATATTTATAGAAAATGTGCATGTCACAGCATTAACATACGCACCCCCGACAGTACACACAAACACCAGACAGCATTGTTGTTAGTAAATGTGTTCCTCACCACTATCAGTGCACTGTCATTGGCCAAGAGAGCCTCACACCTGCTCGTCATTGGCTGGCAGTGTGGTCCACAGTCCGCCCTCTACTAGTCTGCCTTTGGTCTGGACTATAGAAGGCTGTTAGGACATGCAGCATGGACGGTCACTCACCTATGCACAGTATCTGTATGACTGGATGCACACTCGAGCAGGTTCTTCGGTGTGTTTGGTGTGCATGCCAAATATCTCCACATGGTGGCAGTGTTGTGTTTATTTTTAGACTGGCTGCATCGTTCTGTATGTGTTTCAGTACAACTTTGTGGCCACTCTGACATAAATATTTCAGACTTTTTGTGTGTGTTGAAACAGGTACATGTGTTTTTTGTGAACTGTTTATGTATCATTTTTATACAGGCACATTGTCCATGTTGTACTTGATGTAAAGAAAAAATGACTACTAGATATCTGCAAGGTCCGGGTGGTGATAGAACAACTACTGCACGCTGCAGTAAACAGAAAAAAAGAGTTAACACATTATTCAAATGTTAAAAAATATTGTCACTCCTAAATTAGACATAAAACTTTGACATAAACCAGATCAGTTCTGTCCCCTTGCAGCAGTAAAGCCAAAATCCTTTATTGATTTTTGTCAATTTGGAGGATTTTCAGAGGTGTGAAGAGGTGAAAACATGCAGTATTTTACACTAATTAGGGAAAATCCAGAAAAAATAAACTGAATTTTGAGCAACAGTTTCCTTTGAATCTTTCTGAGTCCCCTCAGATTCATCTTGGGACCCCTTCTCTGGGCTGTGACCCATGGGTTAGGAACCACTGGTTTACGTCATCAATCATCGCCAAGCCACAACAAACTGTAAATCTGTTTCGTAACGCTCTTATGAAATCCTGCTTTTAGAAAGAAACACGTCACCCTGTAAGGCACTTTAAGTCCCTCTTTGATGTTTTTCTTGTATTTGCCACCTTGTTGTAGTTCACATCACATCTAATACGTCCGCTCTCTGGCTGTCAGAGTCCTGCTGATTTTCATTCCAGCTGTCTCCTCTGGGGCTCGATTACACCTGGGCTGCCAGGTGAAAATGATTAACTGCAATGAATTACGGTACTTGGTAGCGTACAGAGTCACCAGTGCCCAGGGTCAAAGTGAGAGCCACTCTCCTCCAGGGTATTTTCTCTGTAATTTCAACTGACACACCAAGTTAATGTTCACATTATTCTGCTCTTAATTAACCCAACCACGGCAGATACGTGACAGTTATTTTGTTGAGTGTATCACCACATTGAGTCGAGAGAAGAGAAACGGTTGGCCTGGAAACAGCCTCTCGGTGCCCCACCGGTCGCCTGTTTTCTCTGCTCTATCTGACAGAAACAGACAACCGCTGGAGCCATGATGGAAGCTGGCAGGATCCTAATTGCCCTTTTTGTTCAAACACGCTTGGCAGGCCAGTCATTATAACAACAGGGAACCTTGCAATGCTGGCGCTGCCTGCTGACTGCCCACCTCACGATTTCCCAAAATGCACCAGTAGAGATATGCTGCTGAATATCTGTGAGGGTCTCTGGCATGTCAGTGGGAAAAACAGATCCCTGTGTTCTCTACGCACAGAAACCTGATGATGAGAACATAATGACTGCTAAACAATTACAGAATTTATCATCTAAGAGAATATGATGTCCAAGCATGTAAAATAAAAAATATCTTGAATGGGACTGAAAATGTAACAATCTGTGTTTCAAAAGTAATCCGGAAGATAACTTTAGTTCAATTATGATGCTTTCCTCAATGCTACATTTAACATGATTGTTAATTAATGATGCAAAAAGTACACTTCTTTGCATTTTCAACCCATTTCGAGAGATATTTTTATTACATTTTAAAACACTTTTGTAGTTAATCAGTTTTTAATGATCCAAATCTAACTGGAAAGCTACAGAATACCAGATTAATGGCTGGCAAGCGTACTTCTATTTGCTTTCTTCGGCCAGTGATTAAGTCTGCAGGGAGAGCTTTCTCTCAAAGCCAGATGTGAATATCAGTCTTCAGAACAGCTGTTAGACACCAGCATGACAACTCTTCAAGTCACATAAGACGGGGAATGACTATACATGGTGTTAGAGCACCAACTTCAGAGCAAACAACTTAATATTCCTGCTTGATTTATTATTATTATTTCCTTTATTTGTGGAACTATCAAACTGTACGTTTGTAACTGTAACATAGGATCTCTTGTATGACACCCGCATGCAGTGGACAAATTAAAATCTTGAGTGTACTTTTTATTTGAATGCCGCAGAAAGCCAAGCTGGGGCACGGTAAGAAAGTGATCACGCCGTCAGACCACCGGCGGTTCAGCCTGCCTTCAGGTAACATGGACCGGGTCCGACTGAGCGACTTCAACTTCCTGGCCCTGCTGGGGAAGGGCAGCTTTGGCAAGGTGAGAGCCAAGACTGCAGACGGTAATACAAGAGGCCATTAATCACTGTAGCGCTTTGAATACGGCAGCCAAAGAAAGCCTGATTGTCAGCATTTGTTTCAGAATTTCTTTGTCTCATTGCAACCTTTGACCCGTGGTGTCTTCATCAACTGCAGGTAATGCTGGCGGAGATGAAGTCAACAGAGGAGCTGTATGCCATCAAGATCCTGAAGAAGGACGTCGTGATACAGGATGACGACGTTGAATGTACGATGGTGGAGAAGAGGGTCTTAGCCCAGAGAGACAAACCGCCCTTCCTCACGCAGCTCCACTCCTGCTTCCAGACTGTGGTGTGTAGAAACTTGAGCTCAGGGACACAGAAAAATAACTGATTAATGCCATTTTGCTCCATCATTTTTTTCATCAGGCATCTCTTCAGGCCCTGGCATTGGAAACCATTGTGTATGTTTGGATGTGTATTACATTGTGGGGACGTAAATCTGTTTACACACTCATATTGTGGGGACTTGCCTTCCTAATGGGGATAAAACGCAAGTCATTAAACTTTAGGGTGAAGACTTGGGGTAAAGGTAGGTGAGATTAGGTTTAGGTCAAGGTTAGGGTAGGTTAGTGGTTACGGGGTTAGGGTAAGCCAAGTAGGGGTTATAGTTATGTCTCCAAGAAATGAATGCAAGTCAAAGTCTGGTTCCCAAAAGTCACGGAAACACTGCGTTTATGTCCTTGTGCGATTGCCTCTCTGCCATTACATCTCTATCTGCCTTACATTTATTCGCACTCTTTCGCCGGCCCTCTGCAGAGAAAATTGATACTGTGCTGAGACCACCCTTGAATACGAAGTCTCCAGCATGACGTCAACTCTGTGCGTAGACAGGGTGACTCAAGGAGTCTTTAATAAAAACTACATTTACTGATCAAAGCCTCCTGACTTATGATAAAGGTATATGAGGTGACCACAGCCAGTGCACTGAAAGAATAAATCACATCGGGCATTTTAATATCCCTTTTGATTTAAGTCTATAGCGATAGATTTATGGTTGTAGATGATTAGATAAGAGTACATGTTATATTTCTATTATATTCCCATCACATTTTTTTCTATGTAATGCTCTTTTAGCAGTGTGCTGCACTTTTCTTCGTGTAACGTCTGTTTAGAGCTGCTCTTTGGGTTATAACATCCTTTTTTTCGCCCCAGGATCGGCTATACTTCGTGATGGAGTACATCAACGGGGGAGACCTTATGTATCATATCCAACGTATGGGCAAATTCAAGGAGCCACAGGCTGTGTAAGGACACTACAGTTCATCAGCAGGCAGCGTAAAGAGCAGTGTAGATTATTCTGTGTACAAATATCATGGTATGAGTAGCCCCTTTAACCAGTAAACATCATCTAATGTCACTATGCAATTTTAGGGTTAGGTAGCGTGTCATCTCAAGGCATTTATTCTCCAGGGCAAACGATTCTTGTTTTCATTATAATCACTTCCCCTGACAAATTTATTTGGTGAGTGTGTCTGCTTATTTGCTGATTTTCAATTTTGCAGGTTTTATGCTGCAGAGATTGCCGTTGGCTTGTTTTTCTTGCACCGAAAGGGAATCATCTACAGGTGGGTGAGTCAGAGAGAAACCTGTTTTATGTAATGAAGCACCACATTCACCTCAGATTCATTCGTCGTTAAGTGGAAAACAGAGCAAACACAGGCTGTTTACAGTAAAACATTTTACATTTTAGATGGATAAGATAATGTGTGACAGACACAGAGAATGAGAAATTAAGAAAGGCTGGAAGTGGACGTGTAGATTTAACCTTTCTGGTCTGTCTGTATTTAACTGCACAGCTTGGATCCCCTCTGGAAGGAAGCGATTATTAAATCCATACTAATCACCCTGAAGCAAAAAAAAAAAAAAAAAAAAAAAAAGCAAAAATAGAAAGGGCTGAAAGTAATGCTTGACAGAAAGTAAGGTCACCCTGTTCCTCTTCAGTACTCCAGCTAAGGACTCACATCCATTCTTCCTATTCTACCAGCCTTGTATTTGGCATCCTGGCACTACTTTGTGACAGATATAGCTGCCAGAAGTGGTGAATGAGGGGAAGAAAAAATGAAGAATTCAGACATCAAACATAAGCAGAGCAGAGACAGACTGAACTGCAATATTTTTTTTAAAAAAGCACAAAGGAGGCAGAATGGTGGAAAAAATTATTTCAGGACAAGCAATTATTGTTTGTATCCCAGCGTATGATGTGTGCTGCAGACAGATAAACTGCTGAGAGAAGCGGCGGCGGTGGTGTAGGGCGACACTTTCCTGTGTTCTTCTCGAGTCTGGATATAGACTCTGACAGCGACACACGACTGGAATCAAAGTTGTCACAAATCCAGCCTGAAAAATGCACGTACACAAACGCTCACAAAGCCGCTCTGCTGCAGGGATCTGAAGCTCGACAACGTGATGCTGGACTCCGAGGGCCACATCAAGATTGCCGACTTTGGCATGTGTAAGGAGAACATGTACGAAGGCATGAGCACACGCACCTTCTGCGGCACCCCGGACTACATCGCACCTGAGGTGAGAATAAAAGGTCCAGAATACAGGAAGGAAAACACAAACAAAGGCATCATTTACCTGTTTAGTATTATGTGTACAAGTATTTCTATGTATATCTATCCACCGTCTGCACTCATGCATGAGGAGGCACACTGTCTCACAGGTGGGAGGCGAGGGAAGCCCTTACTCCTCGTTTCTCAGAGCAAGCTTCATCTAAAACATGTCTTTTTCAAGATTTTATCACTTTTACTGAATATTAATGGCTTTATAATGACTTCATGAGCTGCCTCTTTGCCTTTCTTACAGCTCCTCTGACTTCAGTTTATGGCATTCTAGCACAACATCTATGCAGTTTTGACCTGGAGAGCATTTTGGGTTTACACACGGGCAAAGTATAGCCGTATTTTCTCATTAAGTATATGAGGAGAGAGATATAAACACTTGCATATCATGTGTGGGTGTCGACAAGCTGAGCAACAAATTGTAGCTTTGTGAACTGTATAAATTGCTGCATTTCTGTCTCTGTTAAAGGCAAGTGCAGCTGTGATTTAGCTCTTTGGTTGTGCGTCTGCATGATTATTATTGTGTGTTGTGTGTGTGTGTGTGTGTGTGTGTGTGTGTAGCCTGTGTGTGGGAGGAGGTTGTAGGATGGCAAATTGGATGGTAGGAGAAAGCGTCTTTGTTATGGCAGCTCAAAATAGCTGACTGTATTTAATGGTGGTTGATTTGGTTTGAGTTGAGATGAGAGAAATGTTACTTTCAGCGCTACAGTTCACAGCGTGTCAGACATCTTTACTGTAGCTCTCTGGGCTTGAACATCACACAAAAGCGTTCATTTTTACCTGCCTGTAGTCAAAAAATGATATTGGCAGCAGAAATGAAGCCATCTTTATTTACCACTGAACCTGTTAATAACCACACTTGTGGATTATTTCAAGTTTTTAATCTTTTCTCTTCTTCCCTCTGCCAGATTATAGCATACCAGCCTTATGGAAAATCAGTGGACTGGTGGGCTTATGGAGTTCTTCTGTATGAGATGCTTGCAGGACAGGTATGCATTTTTGAATGTTGGTCAGATTAAACAAGCAATTTGAAGATGTCACCTGGAGCTCTGGGAAGCTGGGAAACATTGATGGGTATTTCTCAGTATTTCCTGACATTTTGGACAGATTAATTAATCCATTAATTGCAGAAATAGTTAACAGATGAATCTATATTGAAAGTAATTGCTAGCTGCAGCTTTAAAAAAGACAAAGAGAGTGACCGTATCATGAGGAGAAAGTTTTTAGTTGTTATTTTCAAATAATTTACAGATTATATGATTACCAAAAAGTACCACATATGCATTACTTGCTGTGTTTCTATACCTCACCTTAGCAGTATTTCTAACAGAGTAATACTTGTCATTATAATGTCTGGTATAATAACACTGGGAAGTTTAATCGACTTCCTGGGTCTTGAAAGGTGAAAAATCATAAATCATAAATCATTTACCACATAAAGGAAAGTAGCATTTCAGTGAGACTGTATGACCACGATGAGCAGCTTCAGGGATTAGAAACTGGGGGCGACTCGTGTCCCTGGAGCAAGAAACCACAATAAAAAGTTTTCTTGACTGACTCATATTGGGACAGAAAGAGAAAAGTAGATTTTTAGATTTCCAGTTTCCAGGCAACACTTCAGCAGAAGATGTGTTTCTTGCTGAAAATGGATCACAGAGCACTGATCCAAATCATTTTTACTACGAAACATCCAATACAAAACACCCACCCTAATTTAAATCCAGTACAAGACAGTGGTTCAGCATACAGATGTGACACAGCTGCTCCCACCGCTCAGCTCACACCGCTGACTTTGTCGCCTCCGTATCTCGTCGGGTTTCACAGGGGAAAACCCTCAAGCTGGAAGTTGTCATCATACCCAACTTTTACTTGAACTCTGCGTGTCTTCCTCTGCAGCCACCGTTTGATGGAGAGGACGAAGACGAGCTCTTCCAGTCCATCATGGAGCACAACGTGTCCTACCCCAAGTCCATGTCTAAAGAAGCTGTGTCCATCTGCAAGGGAGTAAGTACTGTTTCACTTAATACTTGCAGAGACATAATCCATCACAATAATCTTTATTTTTGTCTAAGTTAAGATATTGTTACCTGTTAAAGTAAGAGAGCAGAGACTGTTTTGAAAAGCGTTGGTGTGCAAGATATAGGTGTGAGCTACTGAAAAGCATTGCCATCATATGCTATTGTTGCCATTAAAGCTGGAAAACATGGAGGTTGTGGAAAAGCATAACAGTTGGCAGCGTTTTGCATTGAAAAGGTTGCTGTTGCTGGCAAGAACTGAAACCGTTGGCTGCCAATCATCAGGAGGCTCATGCACATCCATACGTTTTTGCAGTTGCTGAGTAACAATAACCTGCACAGGAAAGAAAACAGATCACAATCTTTGTTTGACGCTGCACAGACATGACAGCGTTTCAATAACAAACGCTTGTTAGGAACAGTTTTTGCAGGTTTTGAATTACACTCCGATAAAGACCTGCGAGACAGTATTTTCAAAACTCAGGCAGCAGAAGTAAGATATCCTGATTTGAATCACTCCTATGGGTTAAACTCTAAAATCACATCCTACATTTCCCATAATGCTACTTGATATCGTCTTCACCCCCTTCCCCCCTCACCTGACCGATGTATTATTTCCTCAGTCTTGACAAAGTCCCTCCTCAGACACACTATACAGCGTTTTCTACTGACTGAACGAAGCTATCAATTAACTGATGAGTCAACTGACAGAAAATTAACCTGCAACAATTTTGATGATTGATTAATTGTTAATAATTTCCAGCTTGTAAACTGGACACATTTTGGACTGTTTTGGACCATTAGTCAGTCATTAGTATGATTTGATAGATTAATCAATCACAAAAGTAATTTATCAATTGCAGCCTCATTCAGGGGAGTCCTTTATTCCCTGTGCTGAATAAAGAGATGTACAAAATCAGTGGAGAGCCAGTTTAATCTCAGATGTCACGTATGACCTTCCCCAGCATGAGTAGTGACAGCATCCATTCAGGTCACTGTGCTTTAAATTTTCCTACTATCTTTGCAGTTTTTCTGGCTAATGTGACACAGAAGACGGTTTAATTTTTCCATTTCATCACAGCCGTTAATCGTCTACCTGTTTTCTCTTACGCCTGTGCATCATTTGTGTGAGATCATCACAGTGAGAGCGTCACGGTTGTCACGATTATGATTATTTACCAACAAGGAAATGAGTTTTCAGAGTCAATTTACACACCAGAGAAGATTCAATTAAGATTCAGGCCCAGTCCCATGAAGTCTTTTAATAACATAGCCTGCCTTCATTTATTATGATAGTACACCCTGTAGCTGCATGCCGCCATGAAAAATATCATTCATCATCTCAGAGGCGCTGACAAAAGATCCCGATCCCGCTCATTGTTTGCTTCACATCTCATTTGCAAAAGTGATTCATGGTCGAAATTAAAAGTGGCTGCTGAATCAGAAACGGAGCTGCGAAAAAGGCGGCGCAATTTCCTGCGACTATTTTAAAGCTGGATGAGTGAAAACAGCGAGAGCGTCGGTCTGGCTCTGCATAATGTTGCTGATGTGATGGCGTATTAAGAAGCAAAGAGATTTTTACACACTTTCTCTCTTCTGTCCCTCTCTGCCTCACTATTTTTACCTTTTCTCTCCCTTAAGCAGCTGACTGACCCTGTCACATCTTCTAATCCCTCCTCTTCTGTTTGCCACCAGCTGATGACCAAACACCCGTCCAAGCGTCTCGGCTGTGGCCCGGAGGGAGAGATGGACATCAGGGAGCAGGCCTTCTTCAGACGCATCGACTGGGAACGCCTGGCAAACAGGGAGATCCAGCCGCCATTTAAACCCAAAGTGGTGAGTGATGCCCTGAGCGTGTGTGTGTGTGTGTGTGTGTGTGTGTGTGTATCCAGATGTTTATATATGTGCAGCTGGACTTACAAAGATAATCCTCTATCATTGATCTTGATAACTGATTTGCAAGCAAGTGTACATCATGTTATAGTATATACTGTGTGACCATCTTGCCTAGTGCTAACAAAAACGTTACACAATGATGGGCCTAAACTCTGACCGTCTTACTGTGTGTCTTGTCCTTTTTGTACACTTCAAACAGTATATTTCCACCCAAATGTCGCTCATATATGATAGGAAAGGTACTCATATGCCCGAGATAGAGATAGAGATAGAGATAGAGATAGAGATGGTGGGCAAAATCCACAGTCCTGTTTCCTTCTTTAGTGTTTTTGAGTTAGACAGATCAAGCAGGTGTCTTTCAAAGTTTCAGTCTTTTTAATTCAAAATTCTCGTCTTTGTGTTGCATCTGACTGTAACAAAAAGAGCCAATTTTGCACTAAAAACACAGTAAGTTTAGCAGATTCCATGCCCTCGTGGTTAATCTCACCATCACTTACATTAAAATCACATTTTCATACGAGCATGTGAAGGAAGTTAAGCAACTTTGCATGTTAAGAAAATGTCCAGAAAGTTGACTAAAAGGCAAATCACTGTGGTTTTCTATCAATGCATGCAAACTGTCACAGGAGGCAACAAGGTTATCGAGATCAAAAGAGCACCTGCTGTAGTTCAGGTTAACTCATTAAATCTGACCACACATGCCCGAAGGACCTTTCAACCATTGACGAGAAGACGAGAAGGCGTGTCTTTAATATCATCGTTTATAGAATAGTTAGTTTACATTAACCTTCAGCTCAACTTGTCCGAGAGGTAGAAATATATAAGTAATATTTGTGTAACTTCAAAGTCATACAGGCGTTTGTTTTCAGATGCAGAAAGAGAGGATGATGGCAGAAAGTAATGACCATAAAACATCCAATACTGGGTTTTATTCTCTCCTGCTCCTGCTTTGTTTTCTTGCCATTCCTGTATGCTAAGAATAACAAATCACCAGAAAATCTGTGTCATTCCTGAATGAATCACCACAGAAGAACTGAATTACTTCCTCAGAGAGTCTTTAAGTACACGCATGAATGGGTCCATATTGTATGCCTGTTCCCTGCCGTTCCCATTCATCTTCACCCAGTGCAATGGTTTATATGCACCCAGCAGAGCTTGAGGCTGGTTCCCAGCTGCAGCCACCAGCCCCGCTGCCCCTGACACGTGCCTCCCCTCCCCTACCGACACCTGAACCTCCTCCTGTCACCACAAACACTCCTTTTCTGTTCGTGGACCGCTGCGTCGTCCATCTCCTCTGTGAGCACTGCGCCCTAAGCAACACAAGCGTCGCCGCCGAGGATTAAAAATAGCTCTCTAAGAGCAGAGTTCCCTTTACTTCCACACAAGGGCCATGGAAAATGCAGGGTTACAGAGCGGATGTATCCGTCTCCACTCTTGAAAGGGGGGAGGAAAACATTGCTAAAAGTGGATCCATCCATTCAGAGGGCTTTGTGCGGCGTATCACATTTGTGAGCTCATACACTGCGTCATTAATTGGTCTGAAGGGACGGGCAAACAAAAGATCCATTAGAGGCTCAATGGCTTTGCTTCTGTAATATCACAAAGCAGCTGAAAAAAGCCCGACATGCTGATACGTCTCCTGAGAAAATGTGTCGCAAACAGCAGGCGCTGAAATCCTCTGTAAACTGCAGATTTGTTTTTGTTGTGCATTAGTCATTCTGGAGGAATCTGTCTGTTAAAGTGTGGCGCACAGTAATATCCACACATATTCAGCTGCTTCAGACACATGACAGCCCAGAGCGGAGCCGCGCAGCGATGCTGATGACCTCCACTGTGGACGCTCAGGGTTAGCTCCTAATCTAATTACAACTTCTGCCCGGCTACACATCGGGCTTCGACATTCCCCCGCGCCACCTTCCCTCTGGGACTGTTGGGCGGCTTTCTAATAAAAGACTCATGAGGGAAAAGCCTTTCAATGATGAATCCACCGTCCTGTTGCTGTTTTGTAGTCTTTTGCAGTGGAGTTGATCAAACCGTTCTTCCCATTTTTTTTTTCCCCCAAATCTCTTTCAGTGTGGCAAAGGGGCAGAAAACTTCGACAAGTTTTTCACGCGCACGCAGCCTGTGCTGACCCCTCCCGACCAGCTGGTCATCGCCAACATCGACCAGAGCGAGTTCGCGGGCTTCTCCTACATGAACCCTCAGTTCATCCATCCGTCCCTGCACAGCGTGGTATGAGGAGCGAGCAGAAAGACCCAAAAGCACGGACTGTCGCTGACTACAGGATCCTTCCGAACTCCCACAGAAGACTCATATCATCCTCTACAGTATTCTGTCTACTAGTTATGAATATCTGTGTACAGAAGTGACTGAGGAGAGTGGAGCCAAGGGTGAAAAAGGATGTTTGTGGGTGAGGAGAAAGTACATGGCACTGATATTTTTTGCATAATTTCCCCCGAACATCTCACAATATGTTCTTTATTCTACATCTGCGTCTGTGTTTTTCCCCAAACCTGCAGCCTTCTTCTTGTGTCTATCAGTTATTCTCTCATTAGGTATTAAAGATGCAAGATGTTTTCCTTCTCATTCCACGTCGCCCCGTCTTACTACGCAACAAGCTGCAATGCACGACAAGAACGGAACATATTTTTCTGCTCTGTCTCGGCTTTATCGACTTCTGAACCGCTACATGTGTATTTTATATTTATATACTTTAAAAAAAAAAAGGAAAAAAAAAAAGAGGTAGTATGCTGTTACATGAGTGCCAAAGTAGAAGTGGAAAGACAACATTTCTATCCTTACAGTCCTTGTAATGTTTTTCCCCTCTGGCTTTCCAAACACTGTCAACACACTAAAACCCCTAAACAGGGGCCGTTTATATCTGTCGTTTTGTAGGACGTGGAGCTACGCTATATCTAACTCAACACGGACAAACAGAAGCACATTATGCTTGCAGTCACAAGCTGGTGGGTGTTGCCTCCAGAGGGCGAGTTCAGTATATGGGGTCAGAAAACTGTGGATCAGAAGAGTGTTTAAAAATCTAAAGATGCTATTTCCATATGCACAAAGCAGATCTCTGTTGCATGCTTACTTTCTGACTCTGTATGAGCAGTAGACTCTAGGATGCAGTACACGTCTGGTATCACTGTAAAGTTTAGTATTATAATATCAAATATATAATTGTTGTATGTTTTGGGGAGTCTTATTCTGAAGAGAAGTTTCTGATAGTTACGGGGGGTAAAAAAAAAGGTTTTGTTCCTGTTTTATGTTCTAGCTTTTATGTCCAGAGAGATGTCTGAACCCTCTATTGTATGTCTCTTTTTTTTTTTTTTTTTTTTTTTTTTTTGTAAATATGTTTTGAAGAGATGTTTCAAAAAGAGAAGCTACTTGCAGATTTTATACTACGAACTGAATGTGCTTTTACTACCGTAGACAGTTTGAACATTTCTATGTTTAAATTACCCCGAAGACGACTATATATATATATATATAAAACGTTTGGCTGAATCTTTGGTAGCTTTGGTATCAGCAAATCTTGTTATATGTATTTCCACTTTTTTCTCCTTTGTTTTCTACTACTCAGTGTCATGGAGAATATGCAGCATTACTGTGCGTGAAACGGTTGAGTCCCCTCTTGCCTTGGTCGTCTCAGGGCCGACTCCTTCTGTAATTCAAAACTGAGCGATGGTATGAGGATTTCAGAGCTCTCGGTGGCTTCGTGTCTTTTCTTTCTCGCGTATATTGTGTGCATGCCTGAGGCGAGGCCTGGTCTAAGCATGAGAAAGACCCCTGCATGATACAGAGATCCCCGCCCCCCCATGGAGCATGGAGTTTCCACAGAATGAGACGAACCCGTCCGACGAGCATCGTACGCTTTTTCTGCTCACCGTCCCCTCCCACTCGCTCATGTAGCCCGACCTGTTTGACTAAAAAGCTGAATTCTAAACAGACATATGTGTAAAACGCCTCTGTTGGCTTTTTGTTCACTGGTGCCAAACGGAGTCTTTTTTGTTTCCAGTTAGGTGTGTGTCCAGCAGTGTTTCTTTTTTTTCTTGAAAGGCACGCAAAGCTGCAACAGCGAGGTTTCACAAAACTGCCAAATTTAGGAAGACCGCAGCTCTTATTCCCTGAATTAGTTACCTAACATGTAGACCGATGTCACATCAGGACCAAAACAAGATTTTTAAGGTTAAGAGAGAAAACTGAATGTTTACATGTCTCACATTGAGAATTGAAAAACAACCTTTGGACCCATGACAGAGATAATCAAATGTCAGGCCAGTCAGGGTACAGCACCACTACAAGCTACAGTTAGAGCCACAGGGATGTTTGTATGTGTTTCCTGTCACTGCCCCTGCTTTTGTTAACCTGATTCTTCTTGTTCCTCTGTTCATTGTGGTATGATGAATACTGTGTACAAATAAAGTATGAAAAACATGGATCTGCACTCGTTATTTTGGGGGGGAAGTGGCTGTTGGTGGTTTATTCTTTCACGTCTGATTCACCACAAGTGCTACTGGGGGGAGGGAGGGTCAGAAAAGAGGGGGGCTAGAAAATAAAATTGAACGTCATCCAAGCTAATCAAAGCTATTTATTTATTTGGCATTTTGACTGCTGTTAGACTAAAGAAGCAATTTGAAGTAACTAAAGGTAGAATTTACGGCTGAGCTGTTGTATTGGATTACATTAACTAAAGGTTGTCTCTAATAAAGGCCTGTTGGTGTCTGTTGTTAAAGATTTTATTAACCTTCAACAAAACCATTAGTCACACTTTATACACCCTACAGGATATAAAGTATTCCTCGAAAAACCAGCCCTCCATGAGGCTCAGACAGTGTCAGACTGAGACACACCTTGAATTCACAGCTCAAGGGTTCAGTTTGTATGTGTTACCTTCAGGAACCTGTGGTGGTTTGTTTTTCCTGCGTACTTGAAACACATCACCTCAACAGGCAGCTGTCTCACCTCCTGTCAGAGCTGAGTGGAGCTGTCCTTGGTCCTGAAGTCTCTCTCTCTCTCTCTCTCTCTCTCTCTTTCTCTCTCTCTCTCTCTTTTCTGGTTTTACATTCAGCAGCTGAAACCACGTCGTGCAGCGGGTCCGGACGACTCGGTTTGTTGAGTTGCAGTTGACGCACTGCTGCATCGTCTCGGTCCCAGCAGCTTCTCGCGGCTTCATTTCACAGTTTCCTGAAGGAATTTGGGACCAAATCGACGGAGAACAAAAGCAGAGTTCCGGCCAGTGCAGGCACGCGGGTGTAAATCCACAACTTCCAGCGCAATCTTTGCCCCAAGTGCAAGAAAGCGAGCGCGGAGATTGGTCACATAACAACAGTATGTAAAATTCAGTGTTTGCATGTTATATTGGCGTGTTTTTATTTTTTTCCCCTCCTGCTTTTTATTAACTGGCTTTTATTCCGATGTGTAATGTCTGATGTTTGTTGTGAGTTTATCAAGGTTTGGTGGGGTGGTGTGACTCTACATCCTGACGTGGGCTTGATGTATAGCAACATTTCTCCAAATTGCAGCGTTTTGAAGTGTGATGGAATATCAGGCTTGCAACAGGATGCTGGAAACTGTCACACCATAACCTCATGAATGCACTTAAAGTCCGCCTCGGAGCATCATGGTTGACATTCAGGTCTTATCATGAAAACTGTACCTGAGTCAGGGTACAAATGTATGGTTGATGTTGGAAATTATGTTTTAGCAGCAAGAACAGTGAGATCACTGGTGTGTGATGTTGTGAGGGGGAAAAAAAACACAGTTTTCTTCCTGTTTGATAAGTGAAGTGTGAGTATTTCTGTTCTTTTTTATTTATATATTTATTTCACGTTGAAAGTTGGCTGTGAATTTTCCACAGACGCCTCAACATGTTGGCATACAGATGGCAAAAACATATGATCTGATGTGGAAGTAATAAGGCTCTGCAGTCACTACTATATTTATGGTCTGTGTAGTAGCTCAGTTTGTACTTCACACTGTATTTCTGCGAGTAGCACACGTTTGATCATTTAAAGGATTATAATGAAATCATCTAATGATTTTATCTGCCCTTTTCTCAGCTGTGGGCAATAATAAAGCAGATTTTAGGTGAAATCTTATCTTATTTTTACTGTGAATGATGCTGCTGAGGAGAGTCCTGCATGGTGGCCCAGAGGTTTAAGAGTCCGACCATTCAATTGCAACATCCAGACAGCTCTCTGCTATCGCTAAGAAAAAAAAAATGGTAAAAATGTAAATAATAAAAGGACTGATAACAAGGAGGGAACTGAATTTGACATCAAAGTGTGAGTGATGAGGCCTCTTTTTTAAAGTAAGAGGGATGACCTTGCTGGTGGACAAGAGCAGCTTTTAGCAGCTTCAATTCTGCTTGTTCACAGGCCAACGGAGAAAAGTGCACATGTGTAGAAGGAAAATATTGATTTATCATCTTAATACTGGTGCACACGTTTAATAACTTCAACTTACAGATAACAGAGCTAAAACTGAGTCCTTTCAAATAAGCCTCTCCCTGACAGAGTGTCCTCTAGCCGGCTGTCCATAGATCATTCACGTGTGTCAGCACCATGTCACTGTCAATGATGTTTTACTATCTGATCAGTCTGCCAAACTCCCACTCTGACTTATGAATGATTTTATGAGTGTCTGGCCTTTTTTCGAGGCTCTGATTCATGGCTGTAAAATGTTAAAAATCCAGTCATGGGTTTCAAATGATGTCAGCATTTGTATTCACAGTAGAAGGCTGCAACACCTTTAATGTCCCTCAGTCTGGAGGCTCCATCGGATTGCCTTCATTATTCCTTTTTCGTGGCAGGTTGGACAGAGTTAGCGGTGACATGCACTGAATTAGAATTGATAAAACTTTAATATTGGAGGAGGAGGAAGTGCACAGGTCCAAGATTAAAAATACAACAAGTTTAAGTGGAAAGTTGCCCATTCTGTCTGCCTACGAGTCAAAATCTTAAAGACTTGAAAAGCATTTTGTGACAGACTTGAACAAGATTGATCTGGATCAGATTTACCTGCACAACAGCCAAAGATGCTATTGATTCCTCCAGTTGCTGCCCTGACATTTCATAAGCTGCCAATCATGAGATCTGACTTGTTAAGTCTCTCCAGCTTTGTCAGAGACTCTTGAATATCATGCAGACAGGAGAAAGAGATGAAGCTCACAGACAGTGTTCACCCTCCTCATCCTCTCTGTCTCTCATCCTCTCTCCAGTCTACAGTCTTCCCCTCCTTCCCCTTTCTTTCTGAGCCAAGCTCACACAGCACCTGGCCACACACACACACACACACACACACACACACGCACGAACACACACCTGCAAGGCTGTGAGAGTGTCCTTGATCCAAGTGTGAAACACTGTGTTGTTGTTGGGGTTTTGTTAACATGATGAATTTGCACAACCGTGAGAGTTTAACGGTCTAAACAGGCAGTGTTGAGGCTGGAAAAGGTGAAGAAGTGTTTCTCTGATATATTATAGAAATTTGAGGTTGCATGTTATAATGTGATTATGTGTGCGCAGCAAGAGATAAATGAAGCAGGGAGATGACGTCTCCGTTTCCAGAAAGTAGCGCTGTGTACTTACTTTGGTGAAAAGTATAACAATTCCTAATAATTATTAATAATTCATAGTCTGTATTGTTACGTTTCCCCTCAAAACAAAACTTAATGGCGGTCGCTGGAAGGGGAAACTAACAAAAAACAAACTGCACTCAACACAAAAATGGGTCCCTTGGGGTCTAAAAGGTGATGGGGAATAAACTTATCCACAAACACCCACTAATTCTATCAAAATGATAGAAGAACCAAAGAAATGAGCCCGAAAACAAAAGATTGGGAGTCACTAAAAAGGAGGGAGTGAAGTTCTGGAAAAGAAAGAATCACTACAGGTTGAGAACATTCACACACTCACTCACTCACTCACAATACCACACACAAAACCAGGAGAGCCAACTGAAGGTGTTAACCCTCCGGTATCACACACCCAACTAAAGCAGAGCCACAAGCCTCCTTTTATAGAGCAGCCCGGCTGATTAGTTCCAGCTGCGCTAATGAGTGCAGGTGCCCTCAGTACGTGCACATCATTGAAGGGGTGGAGCTTACTGCCTACCTTCCACCGTAACAGTATTTATTCATATATCTTATCTATAAGAACACTTTGGGTCTCCATGTCCAGCTTCCTTTAAATTTCTCCCATCTTTTCTCCTTCCTCCTCCAGATTGCTTATTGGACTTTTCTCATTTTTAACCACCAACTGCCGGAAGCTCCCCCCGCTGTCACCATGAGTGCGTGCGGCAGGAAAGCCCTGACACTGCTGAGCAGCGTCTTTGCAATCAGCGGCCTGGGGCTGCTGGGAGTGGCAGTCAGCACCGACTACTGGCTGTACCTGGAGGAGGGCGTCATTATGCCTCTGAACCAGAGCACTGACATCAAGACCTCGCTGCACTCCGGCCTCTGGAGAGTCTGCTTCCTGGCCGGTTAGTAACGAGCCTGGTGGTGTGTGGTTTTTGTGAAGTCTGACTTTTAATCGTGTGTGAATCAGGATTGTGGCACAGACGCATGCAATGACGTTAAATGTTGGAGTAGAGTAATCATATTGCTCATTTGTGCTGCGCAGCATTTAAATGTGGCAGCAGGGACCTAAACCTGTCACACTGACATGTATTGTCACGGCATCAGCTCAGTATTGTTGTGTTTCTTCCGTATTTCCATCCCACAGTATAAAACAAGGTGCATTCAGAGCACGATTTATATTTACGCACACATACACTGACACACACACACTCAAACTTGCACCTACACGTCTCCAGAGACAGATGTCATCGCATCGTGCAGCAGAATTAGCTGGTGTCTGAATGTGACAGTGTGTGTGACGCTGAAGTGAGAATAATGAAAATATGACGTAACTCACACTTTGTTAAAAATAAAAAAAAAAAAGTTTAAGGAAAATGCTGCAACAATGTTTGAAGCAGGGACATCCATCACAAATATGTCTGTTTAATAGATCATTTTACATCAAGAATGTGTTAAAATATAGGAAAAATATCTGGTCAAATCTGTTATGTGTATTAGAGATAATAATGCCTTTATATTCCACATGATGCTGTCTGTGTTGACTCACAGAAGAAGTCAAACAGAAGAAATTCGGGCAGGTTTGTTGTTGGGGGAAATATAATTTTATAGGAGTTTCGTTGCAGCAGAGACTTCAGGAAGTTACTGGTCCCAAACAAATAAGATAATATGTTAATTAATGAGCTTCAGAGGTTGATTTTGTTACTCTCTCAGTCTCTAATGGCTTCCTCCTCAGTGTCCTTCCACCTTTTACCTCCACACCAACATGCACACCTGCTCCCAATTCCCTCCTTGGTTCCACAGTGTACACCTGCCCTTTAGCCACTGTTACCTGCCAGGTCATCTATTGTGGCATCTCAGCTGTAAAGTTTGAGCTTTTCTTCACCTTTTTTGTTCCCGTCGACCCTGCGGTGACCCCTTGGCTGCCTTTTTGGACTTCTTATCTGTCTGTTTTAGACACCTCTCACTTTGCGATTCCTCCTTTCTTTCCTGATCTCTCCTCATCTTCACCTTGTTTCTATACTTTGTCTCAATGCTCTTGTCTCTTTCCCCTTCAGGCGAAGAGTCTGGTCGCTGCTTTACCATCGCATACATCATGCCCATGAATGTCCAGCTGACGTCAGAGTCCACAGTAAACGTGCTCAGTGAGTAGCAACTCCAATCTCCAACGGCTTTAGGCTTAATAACTCAGGAGCCTCCTTGAGTTTGTTCACACTAACAGCCGGGATGTTATTTTTATGGTAAAAACGTACTGTTTCCTAATGAGGCTGTGCTCTGAAACCACCTGAATACAGCCAGACCGACGAGCGTGAGTCATCCGAATCCTCATGTTGATGCCCTGCTCCACTCTAGAATACTTATTACCTTTTCAGACAGTTCACCTCACAAGTCCTTCAGTGTCGAAGCTTCACCTGAGGATCACTCCACTCCAGTGAGTCAGTGTAATAAGCTCTGATACACGAACAAATCTGGCAAAGGAGTGGGATGATGATCAAGTGTCTACATTTCATCTTTATTTCAAGACTGATTCTTCCCCACTTCCTCCCAACAGAGCCATTATTTTTATGTGTGTAAAGCTGCCGTACAAATGGGATACAGTAGCACGATGTTCCTTAATTCCTCAAAAGTATCATTCGGCAGAACTAGTCACCGTGACTTTGTTGACAGCATGACTGGTCACTGAACAGGTTAACCAGCAGCTTTCCTCCCCTCCTCAGAGATGATCCGCTCAGCCACTCCTTTCCCTCTGGTCAGCCTCTTCTTCATGTTCATCGGCTTCGTCCTCAACAACATCGGCCATGTTCGTCCTCACCGCACCATCCTGGCGTTTGTCTCTGGAATCTTCTTCATCCTCTCGGGTACGCCTTTCCTCTGACTCTGGTCATTCTTCTGTCCTCTCTTCTGGTTTTTAAGAAGGATGTTTGATAATTTAACTTTAATTTCTTCGTCTCTCAGGTCTGGCTCTGGTTGTGGGTCTGGTGCTGTACATCTCCAGCATAAATGATGAAATGCTGAACAGGACAAAGAGCAGTGAGGCTTACTTTACCTATAAGTATGGCTGGTCCTTTGCCTTCGCTGCCATCTCGTTCCTGCTCACTGAGGTGAGCAACCGACCGCTTGAAAGGGATGACATGTCGAAGTGAGGACACTTGTTTGCACTATTGTCCCAAAAAGATAAGACACAAAACATGAAGCATAAAACTAAGCGTGCAGAATCTTAAAAATCACATTATCCACACAAATACAGCTGGATATATTAAAACAAAAAACATGGCCATTCTTTCATTTCGAAAGCTTTCAATAAAACAAATTAAATGCTGCTTATCAAACATTTACTTTGCAACCAAAAAATGGATTTATATCTGGCACCTCTGACGCTTAGAGTGATTTAAGTTTTCTCAAAGTTTCCTTCAGTTTTTAGATGTGAATGTCCACATTATTAGGTACACCTGTGCAATAAAATGCAATCAGTACAACTGTCCTACCATAAGTTACATTTTTATGATGCCTTCCATGTTCAGGTTTTTGATGTCACTTTCAAAGATGTGTTGCCATTACTGAACTGGAGTACATTCACATGTGTTTCTATACATTTCTGACAATGTCAACAAACAGTCCAAATTATTAGATTTGTAAAGTAGTGCATTGGATTAGATTGTACTAGATTGCACAAGTGCACCTGATGAAGTGTAGTACACACTTACCCAGAATGTATGAAGAATCATGACCTTTCACTGCCCCCCAGTGGTCACAAAAGGAACTGCAGCACTAAATCAAACGCCGACACACTGTTCTGTATAACTGTTATGAATATCAGTATTTACAACTCGCTATTGTGATTATTTCAAATAATAACAGTGATATCCATATTGAGGATAAAATATAAGCTGTTCATACCAGCATTAAGGTATACAGATGATAGCATACAAACAGTCTGACTTAATCACAAACAAATGAAAGTGATCCTTTTGGTTTTGTGCTGTGGAGACTTGTTTAAACTTAGAGGAGGCTGTAATGATGTTGGAATGCATATATATAAATATAAATTGTATTGTGTCTTCGACATGAGAGCAGTCACAGACTCATTCATCCTTTCACATACTCTGTTCCATTGGCTTCATTTCACCGCAGAGTGCAGGCGTCATGTCCGTCTACCTGTTCATGAAGCGCTACACGGCAGAGGAGATCTACCAGCCTCGTCACCCCAGTTTCTACCGCCCTCGCCTCAGCAACTGCTCCGACCACTCGGGCCAGTTCCTCCACCCAGAGGCCTGGTCACGTGGACGAAGTCCCTCAGACATCTCGAGTGAAGCCTCACTCCAGATGAGTGCCAGCTACCCCGCTCTCCTCAAATGCCCCGACTACGATCAGGTCTCCTCTTCACCCTGCTGAGTCATCACAACAGAGGCCACCTTAAGGTGACTAAAGGGTAACTGATGATCACATAAGGTCACAAAGCCTAATGAGGACTGTCTTCTTTCAAGAAAAAGATACAACTTAGATATTAATCTGTGAGTTTGATGTTTTTCAGAGAGAAAAATATGTGCAGGTTTGACTGTGGCCTGAGGACTTTAGAAATGTCTGTCTGAATTGAGGCTGTTGATAGGGTCAGATGCTTTTTGGGTTTGTTGTAGCAAACCTGCATTTTTTAGGTGGAGGCAGAATCTGCAGGTTTTAGGTTCTTTCTGCAAAGGTCTCAAAGTGAAACTCCGGTATACAGTCGATAGACCTTTCAAACTTGACTGAAAGGGAAAAAATGTTCTGTATTTTGGTTTAATTGTATCTGTGCATTTTACCCTCCAGTGCCTCATACTAGCTGTTTATTTGTGTGAATATCTCAGCTTCCTCATCTTGCAATGAATGTTTCTTTTGCTTTTAGATCTTTTTCATTCAAGCACTTAACTGTGGCAGCACTGATGTATCATAAAACACTGCGAAAATCTACCCTAGGACAAAACCTCCCACACTGGACAGACCTAAACCACAAAGCAGAGACTGTTGTGTGTGATGATCCATCGGCTCTATTACAGCTATCAAACAGAGGAGCAGGTAACACTCCTGGGAGGAAACAAGATGAAGAAGTCCTGCCAAGCCTCCTGTTTCATCGGGTTTGCTTGTTGCTTTGTATCTACAGATGCTGTTTGTCTCTAACATCTTCACTCTGTAGGCAAGAAGACGTTCCCCTATGATGGTTGTAACAGTTGGAACAGTGAGACATGATGACAGTGATAATTTCCATGTGTCATCAGTGAGGACTTTTCTGGTCTCAAGACACATCCAGGTACATAATGCACATGTCTGACAGATGGATTTCTATAGAGTTTTATATCTGTACAGCTGTCATTATATGAATTCATGGTAGGAGCTGATGTAAAGATGTATCTGCATATTAAGTGCTGTTATGCTGAGTGTTGGTCTTGATGAAGTTCCACAGAGGAGAGTTCATCTGTAAAATAAATGTCTGCCGTCACAGCCTGTAGTTTTTTTTTCCTCTCCACACAGTGATCCTGTATTCATCCACTGGGAGGCAGCGTTTAGCCTTTTTTTGTTTTGTGTTGTTATAGTCTCTCTCAGTTGCTTTGACACAATTGTCAGCAAAATATCAAATCTTTAACATGCTGACATGCAAATTCTCAACTCCACTGTGTGTGTGTGTGTGTGTGTGTGTGTGTGTGTGTGTGTGTGTGTGTGTGTGAGTACATTTATATCCTCAGTTGATCCAGTGAGGGTGGAGTTAGTGTTGGATTGTTCTTTTTCTTTTCAATCAGGCGTGTTTATCACAGTGGTGGAATGTAAATAAGTACATTTACTCAAGTACTTTGGTACATATTCAAGAAACTTGTGCTTGAATATTTCCATTTTATCCAACTTTCTAGTTTTAATTCACTACATTTCAGTGGGAAATACACTTTTTACTCCACTACATTTGTCAGTTTTAGTTACTTTCCAGACTACAAGAAACATCTCTGAATTTAATACAGTCCACTACAACTCTGCCACTGTGACCTCAATGCTAAAAAAAAATACACCTCGCTGACAGTGTAAAGTGGCTCCATTGATATTTTGAGTGGGTGAACAAAATGATTGTACAATATTTCCTAAAATGAGCTTAAGTAATGGAGAAAACTGTGATTCTACAAGGCTGCCTTTACTAGAATCGACCCCAAACCCTGCCATAGCCCTTATTATCATCCTTAATAATAATTCAATTAACGTGGCTTGTAGTCACATACTTACATTTCCTCTCATGTGACTATAATTATTGACTCCTCGACTTTTGTAGATAAACAGTAGAGGGCGCTCTCTCCCCAGTCATCCTGGCCCACAGCTTCTCTCCCAGTCACACGTTTCTGTCAGGGGCTCAACATGTTTTCTTTTACCTTTCCTGTTCTACTTCCTGTTCATTTACCATGTGTCCGACCAGGTTGACTTACACGCCATTTCTCTGCGTGACTGAGGACGATGGTGATATACATTCAGAGAGCTTGTCGCAGCACTTTAGGAGAAGGATCTGTATAATTCATTAATGATAGCTCATTACTCATGCAAATATGTAGGTCAAGACAAGCATCAATAATAAATACACCATAAATCTGCTGTAAGCTTTATGTATACTTTATATAGATACACGTAATGTACAGCGCTACCAATAGCTTTTACAGAGAATATAAAAGTTAATGTAACTATAAGCCCACACGGGCGGTAGAAGATAATATTTTGCCCTGACCACAAGGCTTTCATTTATTTTACAATCACATAGAAAACTACTGGTGTTTATAGCTTTTGACATCATCATCAATGATAGCATCATCATCATCATCATCATCATCACCACTGATATTACTTCACTATAATCATCGTCATTAACATCAAACATCATTTTCACTATAATCTTTATCATCATCATAAAATACAACCATCTTTCTCACACATCAGTCATGGCTTTTTAACAGCATCGTCACAGTTATTGACCAATATTCTCATCATCTACATCATCATCATCATCATCATCACCATCATATGTTTTGTTATGATTGTTTAAGGCTTTTGTAAAGAAGACCCCAAACTTCAGCTGATGCAAACTTCTGCCTGCAGGCTCAAACATGTTACACAGAGTGTGCATACTACAACAAAGAGACCAGAAACCTATACATTATATATACATACATAACTTAAGCATACATTGTTTAACATTTACAGGTAGTATTAAACCATTTCACAAACGAAAAATAAATACAAAATGATAGTTGGTTATATTCATATACTTTTAAAGAGGAACACAAAAGCAAGCAAGGATCTTTAGGATTACAAACCAAATGCAAAGTGGATCACAGCAATACATGGACCTTCACTGACATAGGTCATAGACGAGAAGAAGGGGAAAAAAAGCTTAATCGGACTGGTACCCTATCGGGCCATTGCACAGCCATAAATAAAACCCACGCAGTAGACTGAAAAGACTTTCTCAAAGGAGAGTGCTTTTTTCAAAGTTAAAATCCTTAAGTTTTCATCTAATCAGACCCTGTTTCTGATACCATTTATGGTCCGCATTTAATCTGCAAGAGCTAATTAATGTATTTCCATTTTGTAAATACCTCTATAAGTATTAACTTTCATTGGTAGTGGCGGAGTCCGCCATCATCCTGCTGGGTTTAAATTGCTTTCACTCACACAAGGGGTTCAAAGGAAACTATGCATGCATGTAATCTTACTGTTTTAAATTTTACATCAGAGGTAACAGCCTCATTTGTTTCCTGTCCAGTCTCCTGCAGCTGTATAAGAACAGTATCAAGCGACAGCTAACGCAAACCTAACACTTCTAATTAAAAGCGCTTAACTGCAAACCACGTTGTGGCTTTTAATGTGGAATTATAGAATTTAATTTAATTTGTCACTGAGGTTAGTACTAACCATGATTGCTCATCAAGAATTCATTTTTGGCATTTTTGCAAGATAGTCATGGAGCAGCACAGTGACATGCTGCACACCTCCACCTCCTCAAGGTGGCTAACTTTACTGTGCTCTGCTGCTGTGTGAAAAACTACTTGTGCCACGTGCTGCATGGAATCACATCACGGTTGCAATTATTACTCACTGACGTTTTTATTAAAACAATGTGAGTTTGTTTGGCTGCACTGTAAACAGACACACCAGATGCTACTCTGCTGTATTTCTGACAAAGTGGCTGCTAAAAGAGTCTGTTGTAGTATTAAACTGCACTTGCTTTTACCACCATTAAACATGGATGTCGCCAAATTAACCCAGACTGAAATCTTAAGGATTCCAACTTGAAGCCCAAAAAGCAAGTTTCATCTGAAGCCTCAGCAAAAGCTTATTTTCTACTCAACTAAAATAAAAAAGTATGCACATTTCAAAATTCTCTGCTCCACACAAATAAATGATATCAGCCCAGCTGACTCAAGACTGTAACGCTAACCTAAATGTAAGCCAGCACTGTTTTCTGAGGTTACTCTGAGCAGGGCTTCAGCCATGGCACCTGTAAAGAAGAATTCAGCACCAGAGTGAGATGACGACATGGTCCAGGTGAGGTTATACTGCACTGATCAACCCACCACCTCCCAAAAGTGTCCATCTGTCTCCTCTTCCCACCCTCCTTCCTCCAAACGTCTCTATCCACACACACATTTCGTGCCCTGTGTAGATAACCATAGATCTGAACTCTGATTTTGAATTACAACTTTTTAATAAAGCACAGTGGAGAGAACGCTTGAATGACTTGTATGGCACCCATACTGTAGATGCTGTGTGCACTGATAGCATGCACACTGCTGCATACACACATACACTCTCACACACACACACACACAAACACAAACATATTGGTCTATAATAACTCACATGCATGCATGTGCACCTGAAACATGGCAGTTGCGCTTTAGGGAGACCTTGAAACAAGTTACGGGCATGAGAGGGGGAGGTAGGGGATATGAGATTGAGGAGAAACAAACTGCTCGGTTGGTTGTTCGTGTGCTGCTCCATGCAAGAATCATGTCCATATATCTGAGTTTTCTGGAGCTCTGCTGTCCCCTCAGTAGTGTGTGATGTCTCCCCAGCAAGCGCACATGACTTGTAGACAGCCTGGGGGAGAGACTGAGGTTTGTCTTCAGGGGCAAAGTCTTTTCTGGGGTTGACAGTCATGTCTGTGGTGGACCAGCTTTGCAGTGTGTGGTTTATGTGTTCATGAATGGAAGGAGAGAAAGATGGAGTCGGTGGAGGTTGAGAAGATTGTCCCTCTTCACTTCTTGTTAGCGATGCGTCTCTTCCTGGTGGCCAGCATGTCGTAGAAGGGATCTCTGCTAATGCTGGCCCTGGAGAAGAAGCCAATCAAAGGACAGCGATGAAATAAATAATAAGGCCACATGAGAGGAGTGTCTCAAGCATCTTTGATATGGAAATGTAGGCACATTTATACAAACCCCTGCCTTAACTAGATCAAAAAAAAGAACAAAGTTTGTGCAGTGACCTAGTTTGGTTTCCATGGTTTCTGATGAGGACCCCCCCCACCCCCACCCCCATCTCCCTCCCAAGTTTTTCTTGGTACTCCAGTTTGCCGGAACCTCCTCCAGAACTCTGCCAAGCATGTAGTAAAACACGCAATCACACACTCTCCCTCTCGCCATCCTGCAGGTTTGCAGGTCTGAAGGAGGACGAACAAGGATGCTCACGATTCTTCTGCGTTCTCCCGCTTTCCTTTTTTAGAGCGATGGAAAAGCAGCGTACAATGGGAGCGAGTGAGTCAGGAAGCCATTTGGGCTCTACTGAGGAGCCCAGTTTCACGGCTGCTAAATCCTGTTAGCACCAGCACAAAGCAAGAAGAGGCTCAACCCCCCACTGCGGATATCTCTGATTCCCTTTACAACGCCACGCGCTGAAGAATGAGTCTGTATATGATGACTATCCCGCGCTTTCATACTGCTCATTGTCAGTTTGCACAACCCAATTCCATGAAACAAAAACTCTATTGTCGAGTGATCAAATCCAAGCAAGGTTGCCATGACTAATACGACATTTCTTCCATTTCTGTACTTAAAAATATATAAAAGCCTGATATATTTAATGGGATGTGTTATATGAAATATATAAAAGCGTACTTTTCTCTTTTATCAACACAGCAGCCCACTTTCTCCACTGACCCAGCTGGGCCACCATCATCTGAGCCTGTGCGCTTGAGACTCAAGATAAGCAGATAGAGCGCTGCCTCTGTGATCATCTCTACTTTAGAAGATGGGGGAAATCATCATTTCCATAAAATGCCTTTTTATCTCCCCAGACCCCGAGTCCTCTTGGACCCCTCTGGTTAAGTGCAAGCTGTGGCTTGTTGGCCTCCATGGCTGCAAATGCATCAGCCCAGTTTGGAGCTGGCTCTCCTGGATAGGTTTCCTGGGTTTGCTGGCTCACCCCTAGGGCGCTATAAGCAGTGACTAATCCTCCATCATTTCCCCAGTGAATACTCTTTGAGAGTATGGAGAGAGGGGGAGGACGGGGAGGAGGAGGGGGGATTGCACTGTATTACAGTACACAAGTGTTCTGTTCTGCTGAGCCAACTCTCTTTGACATTGCACCATCCTCTATGCAGGCGATTACAGAGCAACATTTAGGTCACTCACAGCAAGGTTGTTATTACAGAGAGGTATGTATGGTATCTGACAGAAAGAAAGAACGCTTTTGTCTGTTTTGCTATTCACATCAAATATGTAATGACATACTCAGTAAAGATTAAGTGTTTTGAAATCATGCACCTGTCTATTTCCAGGGTCTTTTCTATGTTGGTCTTATACTCCATGGTTCAAAGATGATTTTGGTGCTTCAAATGCACCATTTACATCAAGTCTTTTTGAAAAGCTGATGTCTGTATTGCGTATCTAGTATGATAACCATTATTGAGTTGCAGCTTTGTCAATGGAATCAGCTCATGAAGTTAACTACCCATCACAAATTAATGCGTTTTCAATGCTGGTGCATATCAACATTTAGGCTTGATTTGAGGCCCTTTACTAAAGGAGTAGTTGAACATTTTGGGAAATACGCTTCTTCGCTTTCTCATGAGAGTGAGAGGAAAAGATCGATACCACTCTCACATCTGTATGGTAAATAGGAAGCTACAGCTTGCACAGGTTAGGTTAGCTTAGCATTAAGAAAAGCTGTTCTGTCTGAAGGTAACAAAATCCAGTTAGCAGCACCTTTAAAGCTCACTTGTCAATATGTAATAATGTGGTTGTTAAATCCGTAGAGTGAAGTTATTTGTTTGTCGTCATGCAAGTGCATTAACTTCATGTCATCACTGTGAGGATGCCAGGCAACATGTGGAAACTTCAGATGAATAAGCCAATTCTCAGCAATTAATAAATGTGTTTCCCAAAACTACTGCTTCAAGGGTACTTGACAAGAATCTTACTTGATGGATTTAATCCACTCCTCTTTCTCCTCCGGCGTGGGTGCTGATATCCTGTACACCACATGGTTGCCCTCAACAACACGCCCATCTGCCTCCGTCTTGCAGGCTTTGATCACCTGACCCTTGTGATTGGGGTTATAGAGCTCAAAACAGTTCTGGAGAGCGGATAAAGAGCAGGGCATGAGCAATGTGCTACTGTGAGATCACTTGATTTAAACATCCAAAAAATACAGTAACAGAGGAGGAAAGCTACTTGAAGCAAGATCTAAGGGTGAGGGCTCTAATGAGGCAACACTCACAGGTTTCCTGGGCTCCTCCACCTCCCTGATGCTGAGATTCTCCAGTGGGATGATCCCACGAGGCTCCTTGTCCTAAAGGAGAGAGGGATGAGAAGGAGAAACATGAGATGAGGGAGGAAAAACAAGCAAGTAAATATAAAGAGAGAGAGCAGTTGATATCAAAGGAAGAAGCAGGCAAACAAGAAAATCAGAAAAGTAAAAAGTAAGATGTAGAAAGAGGTGCATTTAAGAATCGTGTAAAATAAAGAGGTGAAGGGACGAAATGGAGAAAGGAAAGAGAAAAGTAGATCAGTTGTTTGTGAGGGAGAAAAGTGAATAAAATCCTCTTTGATATGTTTTGCTAGCAAGGAAATCAACCTTGGCCCCCTCCTCGTCCTCACTGCTCTTTAGCATAGCAGATAATGTGTGGAGCAGCCAGACCAGAGGACGGGACATAATGATAGTGTCCTGAAGGATAATACCAGGGTAGACAGAGGACAGTGCTGATGTAGCAGCTTGCAGGGACACAGAGGCACTGATAAAAATCTTCAATGATGCACATATAAACTTATTCTTACAGAAAGCAGCACGGCTAGACAAACACAAACACACAAGTCAGAAAGAAAAAATAAGGACGAATCAACACTCTGCGACGCAGGGCTGACCCAAGCTTTTCTGGGGCAACCACCCACAAGTGCCAATGTGCTGAGCCATGACTGACAACAACTAGTGACCATTAAAGCATTTCCTCAACAGCATCTGCCAGAGTAGCCACAAATGGAAACTACAGGATACAGACATGCTGAATTTCCCTTTATTTCCCAAGATTCACTTGAGACCGACGCTTTAAAGACATCATCGTTACACGGGCCCGAACATGAAAATATCTCTCTCTGACATGTCAAAACATGCAGTCATACAGTCTGTACATTAGCACTGACTAACTGTAGCACAAGTAGAGAAAGAGCCATAAAGTCAGCTAACTGTGCTAATATTAGCTATCATTAGCAGTTTAATCATGAGCAGATTTTGTTAACATTATCCAACAGTAGAAGAGAGCAACTGTGGTTCAAGTAAAACCTGTGAATTGTGCTAACATTAGCTAACAATAGCAAAGTGTATCTTTGGCACTGCAGTAGATAAGCAGAAGTAAAATCAGCTAATTTTGCTAACATTAGCTAACACTAGCACAGGTCACACAAGTGCAGAAAGAGTCATAAACTCCTAAGACTGTGCTAACATTGGCTAACACTAGTGCAGTACGAATGTGTTACACGTAGATGAAGATGATAAAATCATCAAACTGTGCTAACAGCACAGTGTAACTAACTGTGGTCCAAACAGCCAGCATTAGCAAACATTAGCCCCTAGATGTTACTGGTCATTCCAGACCAATCTTCTTTCAAAATGTTCATAGTCTCTCTGCTTTCAAATGTGACATCATTGAAGTGAAATTAAAGCTGTGGCAAGTGCAACTTAAAAGAGGAAACACACACACACACACGTGCATTTTCCTACTCTGCAAGATAAGCCTGCTCTGACATCTGAATATGCAAGTGAGTGTGAAACCTCCTTCGGGCATTTGGTTAGAGGTTTCAGGACTTGAAATGTAAACAAAAAGAGCTGAACATATTTGCTATACTGTTTAATGTGGAACCAGCTGATGCGCCTGACAACCTACAACATGAAATCACTGAGCTGCAAAGCAATGACAAGATGTAAACAGGTACAACGTTCTGAGGAGACATGCACTGAAGTTTGCCTCTTTTCACAGACTCAGTTTTGCTCAAGACTGACTGACCCAAATCTGGAAAACCAGCTGCAAGTGGCATCATCAACATCATCATCATCACTACCATCTGACATCAGACACCTGGCCAAAGGGAAGCAGTTCAAGCCATTGCATTAGAGGTGATATACAGTATGTGTGACACTCACCGTCGTGTATTCGAAGTAGTAGAGGCAGTTGTCCGTAAGGATGAACCACCTTCTCTTCCAGGTTTTCACTCGGCCCCCTGACAGGAAGAAGAAGAGGAGACAGGAAGTGACACAAAGGCCGCAGTGACAGACTGGCTGTCTCCCCTCAGGAAAAAGAGCAGGGATGTGACACTCGTTAATGACGCTACGCCACATCCACACACTTTAAAAAACACAGATATTATATTGTTTGAATGCAAACTGCAAACTCAGACCCCCAGACTCAAAAATTACTCTTACAAATCATAATTTGGGTAATAGAAAAAAAAGACTGCTGCTGTAATTCAATTTCCTGTGTAAGAAAGGCTGCTTGTCATCAACCACATGACTGTCATGTGACAATTAGACACAAACATTAATACTTAATACGATTAATGTGCAGTGCATGCGATTAGTACATTTATTTAGTTCGTTTGTCGTACAGTCTGAGACAGGCTGGCTGTAGGTTTGTGCTTTGTGCTGACTGAGCTGATGTTTCTCTCTGTCAGTGCCCTCTAAAAACCAATATGAGATCTTCTGTATTGTTCAACTGATAAAAAAAAAAAAAAAAGTTATTTGAAAGGAAAAAGCTGCACTGCAATGTTTTAATCACAGTGTTTCAGGTGAATGCTGCTGTATTGCCTCCACACTGGTTTGAGGTTCAAATGTAAACCTGTCATCAAGAGAAAGTTCCCTCTGACTTTCTGAAATATGCAGGAAAGCCAGTTTGAAGAAAACTGAAGCATTACAATCAAGCGCCATAATCTCTCCTCACTTAGAGCTTAGCTAAATGATGACTCATGCAAGTGATAAATTATTACACACCCTGCATATTCATTTTTTAAAGGCGACAAGATAAAACTTCATTGGCTCTCAGGAGAGGGGAGCACACAGCACTTGATATGAACCCAATGTGACACCTAAAGCAGCCCTGAAGGAACACACATGTAGACACAGACATTTAAGCACAAAAACTAACACACAGACACACACACACACACACACACACACACACACACACACACACAAACACACACAAACCAACCCCCAGAGCGAGATCTCCACCTCTCATGTTAACTTGTGCATCCAAAACTACATCCAAAAAAAGCAAGGAGAGAGGGGGGGAGAGAGCGCAAACATCCAACGCGTTGTTTTGAAGCCAAATTCAGCCTCTGGCAGTGACTGCAGAGCCACGTGTCGGAGGAAAACGCCACTCGTCTCGGAGATGTAAAGAAGGGACAGTGAGGAAGCTCTCCTGGTGGGGGACACGTGTGCATGAGGGCTGCGAGAAAACAGTGCTGGAGGAAGGATTCAGATCCTTAGGTTCAGTCCTGGGTTGAAAATGTTACTGAAGTAAAACTATGTCAGTGTTATCAGAAAAATATACGTAAAAGTACATTATACACATACAAAAGTACATTATACATTATTATTACTTAATGCATTAATGTAAAAGCAGGATTTTGCTGTTGTAGTTGGTTGAGGTGGAGCTCAACCATTTTGTACAGAGCTGCGACTAATGTTAATTCTAATGATGGATTAATCTCTTGATTATTTCCTCAGTTAATCAACTGATTTGTTACCAATTCATTTTCTGTCTATTGATCAGTTAATCGAGTTAGCTGTACTTGTATGTACTGTTGGGTAGTTTAATTTTTGACAAAGGATCATATTTTTAAGATCTTCCTATGTTTGATGTGTGAAGATCATAATTTGGAAAGTAACTTAAGTTGTAAAAATTCCAGTATTTCCCTCAGAAACATAGTCAGTAAAGTAAACTTGAGGAAACACAGACATAGACTCCACCGCTGTGGGAACATTCAAATGCAACCTGAGCTTTGACACACTTGCACGAACCATGAATCGAAACATGAAGACGTGCACATGAGCACTTTCTGACGACTTCCTGTATGTGTTTGTGTCAGTGTGTGTGTGTGTGTGTGTGCGCGCTTTGACCTGACATTCCTGATTAGTTCCTCTCATCACCAACCGTCCCTTACGGTCGCAACACTTTTCACTGCAGCCATTTCCTGTTTCGTGGCGCCTCACATGAGCCCATACGGGCCACACATAATTACACAAGCCCCGGGTTTGCCTTACATTTCAACAGATTCTGGCTATTGAATTAGCGTGGCCAAATTTCCGCTCAGTGTAGACAGAGATATGCTAAAAAAAGGCATTTATTCCCTCACATCCTCCAGGGTTTATTTTTAGAGAGTTAAATTAGAAATATTATAGTGAGAACTGGTGCGGGGAAATGGCTCCAGGGAGGAACCGCACTAGAATGTAATCATGTTAGGTCTGTGAGCCACAGTGGGGCGATTTGCATTCATACTCACTAGTCTGATGAGACGACAGAGACGTTACCCAGAGTTAGAGGAATGTGCAGGTTGGAGCCAGGTGTGTGTGTGTTGTAGTGTGTGTGTGTGTGTGTAAACATAGCAATAAAGCTGATCACCTGCAGTGAGATTGACCTTTAACCTTTTACAAACAATATCCAGGCTCTTAAACAGTTTTATGATCTATAATAAATCTTAATGTCTTTAATGTAGTGTGAACGGCAGAGCGAGGGAGGAAAGTCCAAATCAAAAACACGTGTAAACAAACAGGAACAAATGGCAAAAAACGGTAGAAATAAGAACAAAAACTGTATTACCTCACTGGGAAAGTATACAACCCCATCCAATCCCTGGCACACACACACACACACACACAAATACACACACAAACTCACACAGAACAAATAATTAGTGTGCGTTCCTTTCCAAACTGCATTAAGATGATTTTCACAGGTCTGGGTCTCGATGTGTAAACAATGCTCACTGCACCGTTTCTCACACATACAGTGGTTCCTTTTATAAGAACTGATTGTGTGAGAATGTGCACACCTTATGCATACTTTAGGTCATGCATAATACAAGGTTTTCACAGCCTCATGAGATATAGTGAAGGGGAAATTAAACATAAGTAACCCAGTAACATAAACAACATATTCTGCCAATGATAAAAAAAATGAAAGTTATTACTGAACCGTCTAAAATAATTTAGAGGGATAATTAAAGATAACATTTACCGCAGAGTACTGCACAGCTCAAATACACACCATAAACACAAGGAACAGAGACCTTTATGTGTCTATTTATTGTATATTACCTAATTTAACAAAGGTTTAGACCGATGGAATAAAAGTCTTTCGGGCACTTAAAATCAGATTTTTGCTCGACACGTTTGTACGGAGAAAAAGTGGTAGAGTAACCAAATAAAGTCATCCAGGATGTCTTCCATTCCCTCAGCAGAAGAATGCATGGAGACACACACTAACCCAATTTAAGCAGCCAGCCTTCTCTGTCCGGGTTGAAGAACGTGTGCGTCAGGTCATTCCCATCATCCTCTGGGATCTTGAAGGGTTCGCTCTTGATGCTGTCGTATAGATTCTGTGCAGAGAAAGAAAACAAAAAGAGAGAACGTCATGGAAAAGCATTAGTTCACATTAACGCTTCCAGATGAGCACGCACACTTTTGCCTCCATCCTCCAAACATTCAGCTTTCAGATTAATGCCGCATTAAACAAGACATTGATAGATTCTAATTCAGTATCGGAGACAATGATTCATGCCTCAATGAGCTGGGAGTCTCTTTAACAAAATGTCTTTTTCAACTTAAATGAAGCCAAGGGCACTTTGATACACACGTCAGCCTTCAGCATGTGGGTAGATCAACTTGTTTTTATGGGTTTTTCTTTGAGAGATCGCGCCAGATCATTAGCATCAGCCTCTGGGGAGAAGATCTAATTCTGCTGAGCTGCAAATATCTCAATTTTCAAGGCATGACTCTCTTCTCTGCATAATGGAGAAATTCATATATACATTTCTTCTTGTGTGTCTAGCATCCATTAAAAGCCATACTTTTAATTGTCAAAGTAGTATTCATGCCTGTTTAACCAACACAGCACATTGTTTCCATTTGTCATACCTAACAAACCCATCAAGTCAAAGCTCTCACCCTGAGTAGCTCCTCTGGGAGGTCTCCCCCCTCATTGATCCCTCTGTTCATGGAGATGAAGCGCTCCACGGGGGGCTTGTCTCTGACGTTGGGATTGTGCAGGCTCGTGTTCAGCATAATGATGGCAAATGATAGGACATAGCAGGTGTCTGTGGAGGTAATTACACAGAGTGTCACTGTAAAACACAGCACAAATCCAGGTCTCTGTCTGTGTCTGGACACATTTTCTTGCTTCGAAATCATGAATTAGTGTGGAAACAATTTGAACGATTCGAACAAGTTAAAATAATTGATATTACAATGCAAAGACTGCTATCAGGAATTTCAAACACTCCGAAAGTTAATCCAAAATGTGAGCTCTTATTAAAACCGTATCATTTCTGAAGAGGCAGCGGGCTGTACAAAGGATCACATTTCCCTAATTTATTATAATGGTATTGACAAGACAGCACAAATAATTTGTGATTAACACAACTGCAATCCATCAACTGATTTTCACACAACCAAATTTAGGGCTCCGTCTAATAAAAAGGAGGATTTAATCAACAAAGAGGCCCATATTCTGGGTCACACACACACTCATGGTGCCCTCCAAGGCCATGATGCGGTGAAGTCAGAGTGTCCCTGAAGCCATGAACACACACACACATATACAAAATCCATGATGCACTGCTCTTGCGACTCCACATCATAACTCCTGCAAGCCTTCCTCCACCTCATCCATCCACACACTAACTGCCCCAGTCAACATGCCCTGCACTGTAATTTACGACCCTGAGCACACCGGTCCTGAGAGATGACCAATAACTAAGTCTGGGTGTGTCACCACTGCACCACATCAATATTCATGACCGTAGCTGTCACCTGTGTCCTCCTCAACACTCGGTTAGCACGGGAGCAGCAGACGATGTGTGATGGGCCAAAGACTAATGACCACTATTGACCGGTGACCAATTTCCTTATCACTGCTGGAGACAGTGCGAATACTGAGCAAGCTGCTCACATCGGACTGTTGGCCCAGTCAAGTTTAGACTGAGAATGAGGGAATAAACCATCAAATTCTCTGTGCTCATACTCTCCAGTGTTTTAGGAAAATCTCCAGTGTTGTGAGCTCAGCCCAAACCGGTCCAGCTGTCTAGTGGGGGAAGACAGACAGTCAGGAGTATTGATTTGAGGCTGAGGTGGTCTGGTTGGCCCTTGGTGTCTGTCCTGGACTGTCTGCCTGAGTCTGACTCATAAAATATATCTGCTGCAGAGTGTGCATGTGTGTGTGTGTGTGTGTGTGTCTGTGTGTGTGTGGTACCTGTGGACTGGAAGACGCCAGGATTGCATTGGCAGTACCTGGAGGCAAATGCCTCCATCATACGATCAATCTTCTGTGCTTCGCCAGGAAGTCTGAAGCTCCACAGAAACTGCCTACAACCACAGAGAGAGAGAAAATATAATGACACGACATCATGAAATGTAGATGCAAATGTGTATTACAGTACATGAATATTCACTGTAAATTACAAACCCAGTGTGAGCCAGCTGTTTTCTTTTACATTTACATTAAGAAAGGAAAGGACCTATGGAACATCCTTACTGAGAAGGTTTTTAATGTTAACAAAACATCTTAAACGTGAATAAAATCAGACACCAAATTAAGCTAAAACATCAACAAGAACTCTCTTTACTGACTCTTAAACAGGACACTGTCCTCAGAACAGAACAGTATAACGATGAGGACTGCCACGTTCATCATCACAATCACCTGCTTCTGACACTGATATCGTTCACATCAACAATTGATTATTACGACTAGAAAACTCCATATATCCCAACTGTCTGCATTATGACCAACATTAGCACTGCCCATTCATTTTAAATGAGACCACAGCCTCCAGCAAAAACATGACAGTGTCATCTGTAAAGAAGTTGAACCTGGCTGAACTTTTGCCACAACACAGCCTCATCTGTCAGGGCACAAGAGCACATTCCTGACATGTCACTTAGTTTGTAACATGCATGACATAATTCTCATGCGTACCTCATGCAATCATTGATGCAATAATAAAATGTGTCATAAAATCCTCTCTTGTAGTTTGTTGATGTCTGTGATGAGCCTTTAGACCACATTAATGAATGTAAGACTCAAATTGGACTTCCTGGATCGTATGCCCACCAACCAACACAGCTCCTTCCATATTTTTTTTTTAACACAGTCTATTTTTGGTAGTGAACTCACCTTAAGGCTTGTACAAGGTTGAGGTCTGCAAACTCGTGAAGCTCCACAAACGCCTGGAGGACTTTGATATTAAAGTCATCCCTGGAGGAGAGGAGGGACATGCGTCAGGTTTAATTTCGGAAATATACTGCAGTAGCAAATTCATATGCTTTGGGGGTCAAGGCGGAAGGTATAATCCTGCAGCCATGTCACAGCGCCAGTTTTAGACAGAAAGCCACTGTGTCGGCTGCACCAGGCAGCATGAAATCCCCGTTGTTCTGACGGTCCTATCCCCATTGATTTCCCTTCGATAAGAACCACATGTCCTCTCAGTTATTTTACTGGCACGGTCTCCCGTCGCTGCTCTGCTCCATAATTCCAGACTACCAATTTCCTGGGGCTTTATGCCCTCGTCTGAGCACATGCAGCGGAGATCTGACAGAAAGATCGGGAGAGGAAAAAGAAAGGTGGAGGAAAAACAGAAGGAAAACTGGAGAACTCACCGTTCCCCTAAGTAGTCCCCGATGACTGTTTTGTTGAGCCCCTCGCCTTTGTAGAGGAACTGTGCAATGTCCTCTGGGGTGTTCTGGAGAAGATCGTTCTCCAAAAGAAATTGGATCCCCTGTTAAAAAAAGAAAGAAGAGCACTCTCACACTTCAGTTACCTTTCTAGATCTGTTTTAATAAGCCCAGTGTTTGACTTGGAGATATGTAAGAGAATTCATTAAATCATGAACATGTGACAAATAATCAGTTTAGGGTTTGACCTTTTTCGGGTCCATGTTGAACTTCTTCCTCCCCATGGCGATCTGTTTGTTTCTTTGGGTGGTTTTGCTGCAAAAAGAAAGAAAAAAAAACAGAAGCATGCATACATCAGGTGACAGTTAAAGGTGCGGTTTTGTCCTCAGGCTGCCGTGTTTGTCCAGCAGGTCAGTTTGTGATGGTTGTGACATGGCGTGACTTTGTTTATTTACTACTCTGTCAAATGAGTGCACCGTGGGTTTAAACTGAAAAATAAAATGGAAATATGCTACATGTGGCTGCATGTGATTTAGCATCACCTGCACTGAACATATGCATTAACACAGAATGCATCCAGTCCCTCAAGTTTAACCAACCCTTCTGCCATTTGGAAGAGCATCCCCCATTTTACTGTCACTCGTCTTCAAAACAGACTTTGCATGCGCCTCACAGGGAAATCTCCACCTCTGTGTGTCTGTGCATGCTCCCTACGCTTCGTGTGCCCAAAATAGCCCGAGCCCCTTTCCAGGCTGCACCTGAGACACACACACAAACACACACACACACAGCCTGACACACAGCCTCACTCCACCTCAACAACCAATCGAATGAAAGCCACTGAATACAGACTGTTTGGTTAATGTTTAGTCGAGGGACTGTCCTGCTTCACTCCTCAAACAAAGGGGGATTAACACACACACACACACACACACACACACACACACACACACACACACAAAAAAACGACAGGTGTGAGGCTCATGGGAGAGGTAACTACATGGCTCAACGACTCTGAGGAGCAGGGGAGGCAAAAGGGCAAAAGAAAGAACGAAGTAGTACTCAAACAACTAATCAACTGACGAAAATTAACAGCCATTTTGATAATTGATTAGTCGTTTGAGCGATTCAAGCAAAAATGCCAAAAATCTGCTGGTTTTGGCTTTTGTGCTATGTCATTTCATATCTTTGGGTGTTGGAATATTTAGTTATTATACTTAGTCACAGTTTACAGAAAAAAACAAAATAATCAGCAGATTAATGTATTATGAAAATAATTAGTTGCAGCTAATTAATTAAAAAGTAAAAAAAGAACTCACCTCTCCCCCACACAGGTTAGCTGCTCGATCTCAGTCATTACCTCTGCAATCTCAAACTTCAGCCGCTGCAGAGGAGAAAACAGCAAAATGACTCAGTTGCTTATTATTTGTGTTTGACACACAGGAGAAGGACGACGTGCTTCCAGCTGCAGCTCTGAAGCAAATTCTGCGTAGGAGGATCCCTAATTTGATAGTTGCATACTCTTTAGTAGAAAGTGCATCCTAATTACAGGTTTTCTTATAGTTAGTGCTGGGTAATTTCTGCCTATATCAGATGGTGGAGGGTAGGGAGAGGACTGACATATGGACACATTACAAGTGCATGCAGAAAAATTACACATAAAATAAACAAACTAATGTTCAGTGCCAACATGTTTTTGAGCATCAGATGAGTCTTCTGACATGTAAAACACCACAACCGTCTGCTGCAGGAACAAATCAAAACATCAACCTTGGACTGTCACTCACTTCAATATCATCCAGAAGCTCTTTTTTCCTGCGCCGTATGTTCGACAGCTCATCTCTTTCCTCCAAAGACAGGTCCTCAGGTACTGGAAAATACAGAGAGTTTGGAAAATGAAAGAGCATGTGTGAGATGGAGAGGGAGGGAGGGAGGGAGGGGCAGGGCTATGAGGATGGATTAAATTAATTCACCTTCCGACCAGCCAGTCAGAGTCACGGGATTAAGCCCAACAGTGCATACCTGTTCAATGAATCCACCCCAAAGACATTACTCATGACCTAAATTAACACACTAAGAGAAAGGAGGTCATACACTCTCCATTTCTAAAATGTGAGCTCTGCACGCTCCAAAATGTAAAAAATAGGGAAAATTGGGAAAAAATTTTTTGGTACATTATAAATATACTCACATATCAATCAAATGAAATCACTGGCATCTGCACAGTGTGAGTTATGCTTCAATGGTTCTACTGGGACAGATCATCACATGGCTTGAGAACACCAAGAAGCCTTGGAAACTAGTAAGCATGAATACGTCCCATATGATAGGACTGTCCTACTCCTAAATGATGGTTCTTTGCTTAATCGATCATGGTCACAACAAAAGAGGGTATCTCGCAGATCTGACAGGAGCAAATGAAATGCTTTCTGTTCCCTGGAAAAGTCCTCATATGTTTTCTCAAAGACATTAGTTCCTTTCATGGTTGGACATTATTTATTCAGAGTGGAGGGCTGCCAGAAAACATGAGATGAAGGCACAAGATGTTGAAATACGGCCTGAAGTTAATGAAGAACTGAAAGCTGAAAGATGTAATTCCAATATTCACTCTCTTTTACCTCTGATTTTGTTCTCCACCCACCCTTGAGGGAAATACCTTTTACTATCTTTGCTGCTAAATGCTCCAGTGGCTACTTGCTAACTGTGTCTGGCTGTGGTTTGGTGCAGAGCAGGTAGCGAGTAGTGGATTTTTAGAGCTTTTTAACTGAAAAAGACTCTACAAGAGTGATGAGAGTGAAAGAAAAAATGAAAATTATGGGCTAGTTGGCTAAACAATTAACTGAAATCTCAAAATCTTGACTTTAGCAGCACAAAATGTCTCCAGCTGTTCATATATGTATTGGTATACATGTTTATATATATGTACATGCAGATGCTTATGCAAATACTGTTGGCACTGTAGAGCAGCTATTTTCTTGTAACCCAGGGGGGAGGGGGAATAGTGAGGGATTTAAACATTAAACCTGTACCTCTTTGCATTACATAGTGTTATGTACTAAAAAATAGAGCAGGTGTGAGAAGTAGATTACACAGAAGCCACAAGAGGAAGAAGTTCCTCATGAGAATCTTCTTCTAAACCAAATTAAAACCGTAGAAACTCCCCTGTTGAAAAGCAGATCACTGTCATAAATAACATCATGTATGTTTGACACACACACACACACATCGACCGCTGAGCATCTGGCGAGGCCTGCCCTCTCAAATATTGGCTTTCTGATAGTCAGCTCTCGTCGAGCCCTCATTTGAGGTAATTAACACTGCAGAGACAGAGAGCCACATGCATGTTTTACAGCATGAGCACACTAACACTGTATGCACAGGTGAGTACACATCATACATGCCATGCATGCAGAATTTACACTTCACACGTGAAATTTATTTTATTCTACACTGTGGGTCCCCTTGAGCCACCTACTTATCCTTCATTTAACCACGCCACGTCAACTTCTCCCCCCAGACCCCTCGGAGGACCTCCCCCTCGCTCTCCTCTGCACATCAGAAAACAGCAATCCATTTGAGAGTGGGCTGACAGGAAGTAGGTCATTTTCACATGGAGCTATACCAGATTGTGCTTCTCCTACGCTGTTTCTCTCTCACACACACACATGCACACACTCCCCCTCTATCTCTCTCTTTGTCCGCCTCCACCCCAGTGCTTGAAGTGGGGGTGAGAGCAGATTCAAATCCCCCAACTGAATCATACCGCTAAGCAGCTTTGTAATTCAGACGTTTTTCCCCGTTGTTTCCCCTCTGACGGTAAAATGGAAAAAGAAAAGTTATTTCCCCTCCTCTTTATCTATCGACTGTATCTCTCTCACACTCTTTAAATCCTTCCCTCTCCTCCGTCCTGCTCTGTAAGACAAAGTGACAGAAGCAGCATGGACCATTAGGTTATTATGTTCAGAGGGTTTGGAGCTCATGTTATCACAGGCGAGCAGCCAGTCAAGAGAGCAGGGATCCAGATGGGTGTCGATGGCTTTTTTAACTGTGTGATCATCTCTCCTTCGCACACAATGACGCTCACAAAGCATCGACCAACTTCTACACGACAAATTGAAAAAGGCAGAAGAGAGAGAAACAGAGTGGAGGGTTGAATTTGTTTCAAAAAGATATATGACACATAAAAAGCAAAAACAATTGTTCTCAACGATCAGTGGAAGGTGCAAAGTGGGCTGGGATGCTAATGGGGTATAAATACCATGTCCACTGAGCATTGTGCCGCTGAATGATGACTCAGCCTTAATTTGTCAAGATATCAAAAATAGGTTCTTTTACTGGCTTGACTACAATGGGGGAAATTGTAAATGCTCTTAATGGCATTTAAACAGCTGCTGCTGATTTAATTAAATCCTGCATTTATTATACACAGTAAGACTGCAATTGATATATTGTTATGGATGGACTGTTGAGCTAAACACACTTATTTACTTTGTTTCTGACAGATGAGAAGATTGAAACAACTCTCACCGTCTAAGCTAAGCTACATGGCTGTGAGTTCAGGCTTCACATTTAGCACACAGACAGAGAATGACAACTGGCCAATTCTACCTGCTGAGGAAGATTGTGTGATGTGGCTGAAAACCCCAGAACAGCTACTAAATGGACCCTAAAATGAGATTGTTTTGTCAAAAGTAAAAAAGTGACCACAATAAAAAAAACCCCACACATGTATGAGAATCATTTTTCACACACATTCCTGCCCTACATCTTGTTGTATTTGTGACTTTTGGGAAAATCTTTACAAGAACTGACAGTAAACATCTGTTGGCTTTCACTTGTCCATGCAACATTAGCGGGGTTGAAGGGTCTGTGGGATCGAGAAGGATATAAACAGAAAAAAGTTGGAAACAGGCAACAGTCTGCGTGTGAAAGAAACAAAGAGCCAAAAGGATGCTCTCAATGCCAAACAGCACAGAAAGTGATGTAGGAACAGCCACCAGACATCTTCACACTCTCTGCCTCCACTGCTCTTTCCTTGGCTTCAGTTAAGTGACCTCATAAAGCAGTAATTGTGGAGCAAAGAGACCCTGCAGGCAACCTACGTCTGTAATGCGCAAAAAAAGTCCTCCATCCCTCCTACTCTGGCTGAAAGAGCTCGCCTGGGCCGGAGAATGGGACAGATTGTCTGAGGAGACAGAATCTGTTTTGGGTAAGAATTCCCCCGCTGTGTGTGTTTTGTTGCGTGTGGAAAACTCTTGTAATTTGATATCATTGTGAGGACAACGACTACTGTGCAGCTGAGACTGAACATCTGATGCATTATGCATGAAAGTCTAGGAATCTGTGAGTGTGTGCTTATGTGTATGTGTGTTCCCACAGAGAGCAGCCCTCCTAAAAAGAAAAAAAAAAAAAAAAAATCCATATTAGGTTATATACACGCTCCATGCTTAACCCTAGGCGCGGCCACATAGATTACCGATGCAACACCACTCAGCCTTTTCATATTATGACTTAGGGTGTTGCTGTTCTGGTAACAATCAATAAATCATCATAATAGTTCGAACTTGCACGCTTCGCCTTTTTCTCCCACTGGTCTTCAAGCATGAATGGATGAGTAACCGCCACTGTGCTTAAAGTTTTCTCAGACAGACACGCGGTCCATCCACACTTTTTCAAAGCAAAGGCCATTGAGTTAGTACCTTCCCCTCTCCACTTTCATGATCACTTTTACCTCTCTTGTTCAACCGTAACCACCCGGGTCAACACCACCTCCGGGGGGGGTTAGGGAAAAGGTCGATAATGTCACCAGCAGAGTTCAAGTAGGAGCAATTTACTGCTAAGGCAGCACAGACATGGCAGCATTTACTGAGTGTATCCTGCAAGTCAACTTCATTACATTAAACCCTTTTTGATATTATTTATGTTCAGCAACAACAGCCATTGAATGTATATACTTTCAGTAATTATCACTATGTAGTAGTTTTCATTATTGGTGGTGGAGTCCACCAGTCCTCACTGGATGCAAATTTACTTATCTAATTTTCTGCTGTATCAAAGCTGTGCCTGTTACTGCTACTGCTGCTTCATTTTAAAAGCGTTGGTGAGCTATAGGGTCGCTTTTATTGTGAAGCAGCCACAGGATATGTGGTGTGCTTGTCGCTGAGGTTAGTGCTGATGCAGGGACAAAAAAGTCCTTTTTGGAATTTCCTGTCAGGGAATCAATTTTATATATTACAGGGAAGTAATACATATTATAATACGTTTATTATGTCTCGCAGCATTCTGGTAATTGCCAGTTCTGGTCACAGTTGGTACAGGATTAGCTACCATTAGTGGTAAAATCTCATGACTCCATTATAAATGTAACTTATGACTTGCCCTGCCTAGACAGTCATAGGGGACATAAGGCAGAGATCACATGCTTATTATTCCCACCCCTGATAACAGAGGCTGTGTTTCAGCTCTGCTCATGATGCATGCTCATATCATCTCAATGATGTTGTTTGTTGGAGTCAGTGATGTCTTGGTTACTGTCAACTATTAATATTTGTTTTTAACATTGTGTCATTGGCGGTGCTGACCCGCATGACAGAGCTGCTGGCTGATTGCTGGATGAAGCTTTAGACGCCAACCAGCTGAGGAGAACTACTCAGGGTCTTGAATAATACATGACTGCCCTGTTCCTCATTCCAGTCCATGGTCTGGGCAGAAGGCCTAAGGCCTGAGACAGTTCACTGTCTGATGCTTCTGGAGATACTGGAGGGTTCGAGATCTGATTCACATGACTGATGGGCCTTTATTGGCAGATCACAAAGTAAAATGACTAAATGCCTTTGACAGTCGTGCCTTTCCAATATCCTTGACATTAAGGGCAATGGAGAGCATGGTTTTGCATGCTGATACCCTTGTTGTATTGGGTGATGTTTACTGAATAGTCAGTTTGGAGAGTCATGAAACGAGCATGAGAGACTGTACGTAATCCATCAGAGTGAATTTTTAGTCATCCTTATGTTTTTGATTAAGTTCTTACTGTTTTGTGCGAATCCATTTGAGAGCGGGGAATTGAAAGCTCTCCCTGGTGATGCATTCAAGGACACTGTGATGTGATCATAGCCGAGCTGTTACTACATAATTTTATTAATCTTGCGTGTTGCATCAACTTGCACGACACATTTTAATCAGCCTTTCTTCTGCAGCGATCCTGAGCAGAGACCACAGTCTGTTTTGTCCACTGACAGTTTGATTCAAACAAGATGGCCGACTCTCAAAAATACTGACCAAAAAAAAGGAAGTCGGCATTATTTTGTGCAATCCTAGTTTGAACGGTTAGCAAGGAGAAAAGAAGAACACAGACCTGCAGATGGCTGGGTACTATGGTCTTGCTGTGAGACTACAGTAGCCACAACATGTAAAAATACTACTCCAATAATAACTGACATCAGTCTTCTGGGAGGTTGGGTTGCAGAACCGCTCAAGAAATTTGGGTAGGCCAAAAATCGGCAAATCACTTGTCTATCTAACATTCATGCTGTTAATAGCTTAAGCATTTACTCAACAGACACCATCCCGACCAATAACTTAATCTCAAACTACAGACAATCCGTAACACGCTTCTAAAATGAGTTTAGCGTTAAAAGCAGGCATAATTTGATGAACAGGAAAACACTACAACATGGATAATATCTGATGTTAAACCACAACAATTTAACTTTAACAAATCAATTGTTATGCCATACAAAAATGCAGTAGAATCTAATCACTTGCAGTATGTATTTAATATTAACCAAGTAGTTAATGAGCTACTACAGTGAAACCCATTTTGATCCTGTGACAATCCTATGTGAAATGTTGACAGAAAGCTAACAGCCGGCAGAGACAGTCCAACACTTCCTGATTTTCACCAGGCTCACAGTGGAACAATGGATGGATGTCTGCTGTGATTAGGACTACTGGGCTGGTCCTCCCGTAACAATAGCAACCCCGTAAACACGAGGAGGGCAGAGGCCGTTCCCACCACAAGCTAATTAGGGAGCATTTAGACGAGTTCACAACAGAGCCGAAGATTGCTGCGTGGCTGCTGCAAATATGTGCAACCCAGTTGAATTAAGAGTGATGTAAGAAAGGCAAGTGTGTCAGAGTCGCTGCAACACCAGCAAACAAATCCTCAAAGGGCTTCAGTCTATGAACTCTGTGCACGAGCTGCAGGTGAACATCTGATTCAACAGAAACCCTTTCACAAGACTAATCCTTTGTTTTTGTTATTTCCTGAACAAAATACATACCACATCGCTTTTTCCTCTCCCCAGTTTCCATGATGACTGACATGCCATCAGCAGAGGTGTCTGTGTCCTTATGATGGTCAGTACTGGGGCAGACTGCTGTAAGAGCGCCACAGTTACAGTGCTTTTAACAGCTTGTTTCCCACTCGTGTAAGCTGCAGTTGTGGCTGGTAGGTGTGTAGTAATTGTTTTTCCCCCTTGGCATTACTCCTACTCACAGCTCTCAAGCATGTAGAGGCATACAGGAACTCACACACAAAGCACACACACACACACACTGACAGCCTCTTTGACAGTTCCTGCCTCTTGACAGATGACAGTAGTGGTATGGAAATAGCCCTCATTCCTCCCGCTGCAACCGCCCAGTCTGGTCCAACCAGCTCTCTCTACACCTTCTCTAGACTCATCCCTTCTTTTTATCCAGTTCTGTTCTCTTACACTTTCACTTCAACTCCCTTTCTCTTTCTCTTCAGACACAGCTGCATCAGTTCCTTTCCAAATTTCACCTGGAAAACACTCAACTCTAACATCTGCCTTCCTAATAAAAAAATCAAACTGCCAAAAGGCCCATCTTCTCTTCATAAAATCCCTCATATTTATTGCTGTGATGATGGGGTTCTGGCCTGCATGTCACATGTGCAGTCCTTTTAAATACAGTCTACTCACCTTAAGAGCATCAGCTACAACTTTTATGAGGCTGGAGTAGCAGCCACTGCAGTCCACAGTGCTCGGGTTACTGTCTACTTCATTGAGTCACTTTGACAAAAAAAAAAACAAACAAACACTAGTCTGAGGTTTCACTGTCATTCACCATGAAAGCAAGCATTAGGTTTAAATCTATGACTGTGCCCTTTCACTTCTTCATAAGGAGCAACTCAGGAATGTCCATCAAAGTGCATATCTGGAGAACAAGTTAGAGATAAAGATTTTATTTGGTAGTCTTTTCTGCTATTATAACAAAGGAGCACAGATCTGCCAAAATCTCATCCATTATGGTCCCCATCTTCCAAAAACTTCTTCCCTCACATTAATAATAACAAAACATTGGCCTAGTTTCCCATTTGCCTCATAATGCTGATGTTAATTATATTGATTTCACAAACTTATTAAAAAAATGGTGATTTACGTCTTTACTTCATCAGTAAAACAAATATTGACAATGGCACGCAATGATGAGCCAAACCAAGCCACAGCATGCTTCAATTCACTCCCACATGAAAATCTACAAAGAGGACAACCTCACTGTAAAGAGCGGTTGTGAAAGGTTGACAAAGATCAGCAAAAGGGAGGAAGCTGGCATGAGACTGTACAAAGAGATGCTTTGAGCTAAATGCTAATGCCAGCATGCTAACATGCGCACAGTAATACGGTGATGTTAATCAAGTATATCATTTACCATGTTTGTCATCTTAGCTTAGCATGTGTTTACTGGTAATTTTGTAAATTACCAGTAAACACATATTTGGTCATAAACCATTGGACAAAATGAGATGCTGACCTGATGAAGGCACTACAGGACTGTATGAAATTCTGTGGAGCAAAGCGTTGGCCTACCAACAGATAGACTCACGTGGTTAAAAATAAGAGGCTGAAAAGTTTGTCTATTCAGGAAGGACAAAAGCTGCTTGGTCTTCAGGCTCTAAACACATCTGATGTGAAAACCACACTGGTGTTCTTGGATGCAACACTTGCTGAAAAACACCTAAGTTTCATCTTCGTATTGAATTAACTGATATATGTGAACTTTTGTTGCACAGTGTCCCAGAAAAACCTGTCAAATGCAACTAAAGGTCTCGTTCCACTGTTTGCTTGGTTCACTGACGTACTAAATGTTTTCAAAGTCTGCAGCAGTCACTTGTTGTTAGCTCTCATCTCACAAGAGACACCCCTTTATGAAAATTAGATTACAACGAAAAATCAGAGGTTACATCAAACACAACATGGCCGTTTGATTCTTCAAAGCCTCAAACACCCTATAACACAATCCCTTGAAGCAAGACAGTCTCTTCACAGAACCCACTAGTCTCAGTCACTTATTCATGAACAAGTAGTGCGCTTGCCAAATTTCACTCTGAAGGAACGTGTCCTCTTCCCTTTGGATTTGAAAAACAGCTTGTGATTGGTTTGTTTTTGGGCCATCAAATGTCACGATCTTCAGACAAATTAGTTGAGTGGTTCTGGCAGCGGTATCCCTTGTTCTTTATCTTTGCTCAATTATGAGCATGACTGGGAGCACAGAGGGTTTTTCATTACGATGATCTTACTTCAAGCGTCATTTCCTCCACAGCAAAGTATTGGATTATTCTTATTAAGTGCATCTTTTCACTTAAACTGATTTCTTGAACAGTTTTGCAACTGATAAGCAATCAGCCCATCTGTCCGTCTACCATCTGTCAACTGCGGAAACTCAGACCTTTTCTTATCACTCAGTCTACATCCTGTTCAGACTCTAACTTTCGAGCAAAGACATTCAAAACGTGATTTTGAAAGTGTGCCATTTAAACTATTCACAATCTGTAGGTCGACGTGGGCGTAAAGGCATGCTTGAGATGAACTCTATCACTCCTTTGTTTTGTCTCAGCCTTGTTGGACATAATGCTCTTTGAAATCTGACACGCTCTCCTAATTGACCAAGGATTCAGCTGTTACGCAATGCTGCACCTACTGAGGATGCAAAACTAAGCCTTGAAGAACTGCCTGTTCTCTGGCTTTAAAGTCAGATCTGTTGAGATGTCAGCCATGCTCACAATGTCACCTTTCCCTACCAGCATGCAGGACTGCTGATGGCACAGTCTGGCCACTTGATAAGGCAGTTTACAACACTATAAAATTCCTTTTGGAAACCTGATAGAAGATAGTGATAATTTGTTTCCTCTAACGTAAGCTGTAAACATTAGCATGTATGTCTGACTAGCTTACTTAAAGGAAGTAGCATTACTTCCAAGACCTCATGGTTGTGTGTTCCTGGGTGCTATCAGAGTAGGCTAATGCTAGCTGCTCTGTCCTGCTGTATTGGATTAAGGGTTTTCCAGCAACCCAAGTCAAACTTATTACCAGAAACAGAGCTATATTAACCAAATCTTCATCCTAAACCCTTTTTTCTTGTTACAATTAAAGTGAAACAAACTGAACCGGGAAACATAAATAAGACCCTTGTCTTGCTTGTCGAGGCATGTTGGAAAAGCAGCTTAACAAGGTTACGTTATGGGACTAACTAGCTCCAAACTGTAATACAAGAACAATGCTATTCCTTGTCTTTTACATGGGTCATCAACTAGTGAGGATGCTGATTTTTTGCCTGGACATGCAGCTTTAGCCTCAGCACAATATCATGTGGCCATCAAATATTGCTATCACGTGCATATTTTAGACCACTTTAGGCTTCTCATTTTTAAAATGAGCCAACTCGAGTCAGTCAGGCATAGCAGTTAATGCCTTAACTAAGGGGGGCGGAGGGGCAAACATCAGTTACTGACCTTTATTTGGTTATGGTATGTAGTCCCATAGTAACCACATATAATACTAATTTAAAGGCCTAGTGTGTAAGATTTACTTGCAGAATACATACCATGTTTTAGTTACCTTAGAATCAGCTCTTTACATCTAAAAAGGGTGCGGATCCTCTTCCATGGAGTCCACCATCCTGCATCACCATGTTTCTACAGCAGCCCAGAACAGATGAACCAAACTCTGGCTCTACAGAGCCACTTTTTTGGCACTTTCCATGAGTTTTGTGACCACTGTAAGTTCTGAAGTGAGGGGTAATCATTCGGTTGCAATCTGCAACCTCACCGCTAGATACCACTAAATCCTGCACACTGGTCCTTTAAGAAACCAACTGGGTGAATAAACCAGGCTACTCTGCTGTGAGGGCAGGACATATGAGTCCTCCAGAAACTCTAAGCAAGGCCCCTGTAAGAAGCCCTGAACAGGAAATGACTTAAGTGTCTCACCGGCCTACAGTCTGGTATGGAGGCAGACAAACAGAGCCTGCACGTGACAGAGAGACCTGAGCAGCAGTACAGGCTGTTTATATTGAGTTAAGGCCTTAAATCTGAACAAGACTAAAGCAGAGATACATGACAGATAGAGAGAGAGAGACAAGGAGGGAGGCAGAAAGATGAAGAGACAATCCAGCTGCCAAGTAGGACTCCACTTCTGTTTTTATTCATCCAAGACAGCAGGAAGGAGAGGAGGCGTATGAGGAGGAGGAGGGAGAGAAAAAGAGTTTCACAACAGAGTTTAAATGTGAGCCAGGCTTTCTTTATTGCACAAAATATGTGGGTGGTTCAGGTCAGACGATCACTTTTTCCCAGGTTCTGCATAAAGGGGTTTTCCAGATTATGAGCCTCTGCACACACACGAGCCCTTTCTTTAGCCTCTTATCTTCAATCTCACAAGATGGGCACTGGTTAGAAGTAAACAACAGTTGCATCATCTCCACAGAGGAGCAGACTCTTGTTTTTTCTTACAGAAATAGATGAAAGTCAGATAAAAACATATGGGATGACTTTATTAATGGAGCAGTTTTAGCACTGAGATTCAAATTCATTCAAATTCGTCTCCTAAAAACTACATATTGCTCGTGAAGGGAAGTATTCGCGGTGGATGGTGGGGGTGCGAAGCATAGGACTCAGATTTTGACACGTCAGGGTTCACATCCTGCATGCCAAAACACTCTGGTTAAGGTTTGGGAAAGATGACAGTTTGGCTTAAAAGTGTCCTATGTCATGTCACTGTAGACTCTTTTTAATAGGCTACTTAACCAAGACCACAATCTTTCCCTTAACCACGCTTAATTTGCCACAAGCGAACACTGCAGGAAAACCACATGTCAGCAAACAATTTGCAGATATGTTCAGTAACATTTTATGGCTTTGCAGATGTGTTCATTTAATTTCCTCATTACGGTGATTAAAAAAAGTAATTTGGGCACCATTATGTTTCTTTTTTTTTGCCATTGAAATTAGGAGTCTGTATTTTTTATGGATATAAGGTTTATGCATTTGTAAAGTATTTAGCGAATGAACAAGACCAGCTGAGAGTTGATGAACCTTCCCCATGGAAATATATGCATCAATATTTAGTCTATACCCAATTATTTTCAAAATTGGTGTAACTTGCTTGAGATCAATGGGTCATGGGTCAGAAACCTGCCAAATACCAGAATGTCAGCACCCTCAAAGCTATAATTAACATCTTTACAGTGTATCACAATTTGAACTAGTGTTGTCAAAAATATTGATTTTTCTGATACATATCAATTCTGAATATTTTAAAGGGTTTCAATACTCATTTTCCACACTGTCGATGCATGTGTGTATCGAGCGCTCTTTGGAAATACTTCACTTTTGAGGCAAGTCAACAAGGAAAGGCGAAGGACGCGAGCAAGCCCTTAAGCAAACGATGCTACGGAGCAGTGAAAACAGTGACTGGGCAGACATGACAGGGCTGGCCAGCAGTATCACATGCAATTATGTAAAACTTTTAAAGTGTCATGCATTTCCATATCAACAGTTCTCATCTAACTGAAAACTAGCAGATTGGCTTCCTCTTCCTTTAAGACTCCAGTAGGCAGTGACAAATGCTGGAAGTACAACGTTTTCCAATGAAACTAAGCACACATATGGCCTCCTGACAGCTCGCAGGCATGTATGACTCCAGGGAGCTTCAGCAGTGCAGAGCTGCTGATGTTTTCAACATAACTGACTGGCATTCCCCCAAGGGAAGAACAATAATTGCTCATTATCGTTTTGGTTTAGGTAAAGTCCATTTATGAGGGGACTGATTGTGGAGCATTTGCAACATGTTCCTCTGGCCACATTACACTATCATGAGCTCAAAAATGCTTTTTTCAAGGTGAGCTGAAGTGTATGTGCTCAGTGCATGATGGAAATTCAGCATGACAGAGGTCAACAAAGAGATTAAATACATGTATGAAGGAACCTGTGACCGAGAGCCACTGTAAATCACTCATCCTCTGAGATACCCTCAAGGCTCTTTATGTGTGTGTGTTACAGTGGTCATGACCCACTCAAAGCCACACCAGATTATCAATCACACCCAATCATCATCCGTGGAATGCACTGACACTGATGCATCATGACTTACGAGAATGTGGACAGGGAGAGAAAGTGTGTGTGCGTGTTTACAGCAGTAGGAGGTGTGTGAAAGCACTTCAAGTACAGCCATGAGAGGAGCTGCCGTTGTCCCCGTGGGAAGCCTGGTTATCAGTGCCCTTGTGGACTATTCTGGAGCCCGTCGCCCTGACCTGCTCGGTCGAGGCCTTTCCTTTTATATTTCACAGTCTTCACTATAGCAACAATAACCGTCCTTTTTCTGAAAACAATTTAACAATTCACGGGTCAGGGCAAAGGAAAAGAGGAGTGAGGAGGAGAAAATCCTTGTGACACACCATACTATAAATCACATGACAGGAACAGAAAACAAGGGAGGGTATCTCCCTTTTCTTTCAGGGCTGCCTTTTTGTCATGACTGAATCCTGTTTATCTACACTCTTTTTGAGTGTGTGTGTGTTAGTATTTCACTCCAGTAGAGAAGTGACAGTGAGCGGCCCGAGCCTCTGACCTATAATCCACTAACTGTCATCCATATCCCTCCCCACTTGATCTCCTCCATTTGTCTAGGCATGGAGAGAGCTCGCAGCTCACACTAATCCTCTGTGTGCGCACCATATAAAGAGATGCACATTCATATACACACACAATCACACACACATATGCCTCCACAAGTGAAATAGTGGAAGTAGAGAAGCATGAGATATACACAGCTGGGCTGAGCCTTGCACCACTAACCTACTTTGAGAATCTGAACGCAGCATCCGCTTCCCTATCAGTCTCTCTTTGAATCTGTGCCACTGCTGCACGTCTCCATCTCCATCTCTACTAAACATATACAAACACACCGTCATGAGCGCACGCACATACAGATGTGCCTAAAAACACTGACAGGTTGCTGAAGAGCCCCCGTGTCACATGGTCATCCTGCTGTGCTGTTTGCAGCCTTTCTCGGTGACAAACGGAGCACTGCTGTCATTCTGAATAGCACAGAGCCGATGATGGGGAACGTGGAAGAAAAGACTACGACTGCAACATCGTCAGCCTTCTTCACAGCACCGGCGGCGCAGTCACAGCTCATCCTCTCTCCCTAAGAAAGAAGAATGAATTTTGCATGATGCAGCAGCATCTTAGCAAAAAAAACGGAGTGGGGGCAGGGGGTGGAAACATGCCCATTTTGCAAAAAAGAAAAAAAAACAGAGTTCTGGCAAAAGAGGATGTGCTGTAGTAGTTTACTGACACATTGACCCCCCTGAGTAAGTCACAGAGTGTTACAAATCCCTTCTTAAAAGCAGGACTGGCACTGGAGTGGCAGTGCCACGAGCCCCCAAGGGGAGACAAGAGGGCTGTAAGAGGCTGGAGGCTGGCCAGATGCTCTACACACACACACACACACACACACACACACACAGCAGAGATGTGCAAGAGTAGCGTGGACTAGAGAGCTGAATGTGAAGGTGCATCAGAATAAGCGTTTTGTGGGCCTGAAAGCAACCCAGAGCAGAATGTTCAAAGTTCACTCTGAGGGTGGGAGTTGGGGGCACTTTTACCCTTGTTTTCATAATCTCGTGGTTCCTGCTTCTTCTCACCCACCACAGCTTTGATATATCATTCACAGCCAGTGAGGTCTAACCTTAGGGCTTCTTGACAAATGATTCGGATCATAGGAAGGAGAACTAGGCCAACAGAAAAACCTGGATTTTCTGGAGTTGCACTAAACTAAAGCCTTACAAAAATGTAAATGCGACCATAAAAGGCATTATGGGATGTACCATTCAAACTGTGTCGAAGATATTTGACTGGATTTTTGTTTGTTGCTTGTTTGAAATGCGTGTGAAGCTGAGAGTCTTGAGGAAGAGTAATGGTTTCAAATTGTTTGGATAATTTGCTCCTCTTTTGAGAGCCAAAGGAAATATTTGACATGAGGAAATCTGGACCATTGACATAAATCAAGATGACAGTTATTTCTGTTATCAATTATTCTGGCCATTATTTTCTCATAGAGTGTATAAAACAGCAGAAAATATAATGCCGAAGGTGATGCCATCAAATGTCCAACCAACAGTGTAAAACCCAGACACATTCAATTTACTACACTGTAAAACCCGCAAATGAAACATCTAAGAAGCTGAAACTAGCAGAAGCTGAGCCGATTTAAAAAAAAATGAGGTTAAGCGGAAATGTCAAAATCCCTTCATAGAAGAATGAAGAGGTACCAGCGTGAATCATCACTTTACAATCACAAAAGCCAAAACTAATCAATGGATTAAGTGAAAAAACAGATGAACTTTGGCAGCGTGATGATTAGATGGTTGAGCATCTGCTGAAAGAAACTTTAATCTGGAGGTCTGTTGAAAATCACAGTTGTATAATGACACTGTAGGCCAACATGGTTTCAGCAGAGTGAACTGGAAACCATTGGAGAGTGTGTTGTGTTTCCAGAGTGTGAAGCACTGGATGTACTGGCAGTCAGAGGGGGATACACCTTTTTCCTGCATCTTCAGCAGGTCAAACAATCTTACATAATTGTTCCAACCCTCCCTTTTCCTGTCCGCTCTGCTCGGCCTTCTCTTCCCTTTCCGACGGACCTTAACCACACACACACGCAGGCGCTTTAATGGAAGCCATGAACCCAGACTCCCACAAAGGCCCAGTAGTGGAGCAGGACGTTCTTTGCCTGAAATTCACTTCAGCACATGACCTCAGACTCCTGGGGCCTTTAGCACGCTCTGATTTTTCTTTCCAAAGGGGAGGAAAAAAGCTTGATTTGTCTCACATCTCCCCTCCATGAGCCCCTTGATGGTCTAAATGCAACAAGGAGAGATCCCAATCTGTGGCTGTTGAGCAGTGGACCTACGCTGCTCAGCACTGTCTGTTTAATGAAGAAGAAACTGGATACTTTCCTAAAAAACCCTGTGTGCTTTTCCTCCTCTGCTCCGAAGGAAAATTAAGTCCTACCATCAGCGTCACCGCCACTTATAAGAGTGCTTCAAACCCACTTTTTAAAGGCAGAGAAAACAGAACGGAGGTCCAAGAGGATTTGCACACACGCCTCATGTTCACTTTAAACTTAGCTTAGCTTTTATTAATGCAAGTACTGAAATCCAGAAAGTTGACTTCCATATGGGGTCAGTCCGTCTTAACGTCTGCTGAGCCCAACTTTAACCACTAAGGGGGTGTCATGGGTAAATGTAATGTGCTATCTGATATTCTCTGAGGCCAAACTCAACAAGGGCCGTCTGTGTCCACTGACCTTTGTGTTGGAGATGAAACACACACACAGACTTTAGTCTATAGAGTAACGTCAAGCCACATACAGAAACCAGAAGTCCTTTCTATCTCCTCATCAACTTCTCAAAGCAGTTACTGAGCCGTGGTAAGCTGGACCGCTGGTGCATGGTGAGTGTGTGAGAGTGCACAGCAGTCATAACAGAGAAAACACACACTCCTTAACAGAGGAGAGTCACATTGGTGGAGAGAGAAAGAAACCAGGAGACCTTTGCTTTAACATCACATTGTTTTAAATTGCAGAGAAGGAAACACCAGCACGTGTTTGCTTAAGATACTAAAACACACACATAAAAACAGAAGAAAATCATTCTCAACAGCAAAACATTTTCAACTGTTGGGATACACACTTCTTTTCACTGACTAGACGAGAAGAATGATACCATTTTATATGTGTGTATGCTAAATATGAAGCTAAAGCATAGAAGAAATAGAGCACATGTTGCAGGACGTAAGTGTGCCATGTCTTCCTACATTTCCTCCAGTAACTTAATGTTTCACCATTTAACAAAATATGCTTGAATTTGGACCTGCTACACAGGCCTCAAACTTCACTCCCAACCCTCTCTGAACTTAACAAGACCATTTCAAACATTGGACATGAGCTTATCCTCAAGATATACTGCAGACTCCATACAAAAACCTTGTCATTGCCACATGACATACCCTCCACTGTAAGTCACCAGACATACTGTGGGGACGTCACTTGTACGGAACTTTTTAGAGTTTTGCTGTACCATCCATCTGGTGCTCCATAACATCCTGCAGAGCCCTCAGGTTCTTCACCATCACACAGGCTGCATACAGAGCCTCGCTGCCTGCCAGAGCCTCCTCAGGTTGAAGCAAACACCCACGGCCTACCACGCTCCCGATAGCCACAGTTCTCTGTAGATATCTGAGGTGCAGGTGAACCAGTTGACCCTTCTCAAAGGCAGAGTTAAAGTATGGCTAGGCTAGATATTCAGTTTGGATAGAACTGAGAGGTGCGTGCTATCAAAGCACGATTTGTTCCTACGCTCCATGAAGACTTCAGGATGCTCCTCTCTGAGCCACTTGACAGCGTGTGGGCTGCGGGGGAAAGACAGCAGCTGCAAAGACAAAAACACAAATCCTGAGCGTAGCAGGAAGCTGCTGGCGCTGTCCTGCGGCCTGCAGATGAATAGCTCGCAGATCTCAAAGCCCAGCGCGTCGTGTGCGTCCCTCCTCGCCTAAGTTGGGCTGCAGTGTGCCATAACCCCGCAGACCACACACTCATACACACACACACACTCACACACTGAACTGCCAACTTTAAATGGCTGGTTTTCACAGTGTGTAAATAGAGCGGTCCTGTAGCCAAACTTGCAAGCCGTCACAAGTCGTGCAGTGAAAGCAGTGTCTAGCATAAATGCTCTGATTCATACCATATGGGCATCACTCATTAAGACTCTATTGAACACTGTGCATGCAGCTCACCGACTAACATAAATTACACTCTGCAGCACTGAAGCAGGGGGAGCAGAGACACAGTAGGTGTACATTTGACAGCCTGTCAAAGTCATTCATGCAAAAGGAGAATGTGTTACAGTAAGCTCAGTCAGACAGACCTCACTGTAGCAAAGCTTTGCCGGCTCTTGTTGGCCCATTGTCCATTGAGCGACTATTGTGGCAGAAGGCATTGTATTGTTGACTGTCATGCGTGTCAGATGGATTGCTATGGACCTGTTTTCTCTCAAGCCTCATACAGAACAGCCAACTGTGGTTGCAGAAAAGCAACTGGCACGAGAAGAAAAATACAACAGTAGATACAGGAAAATAAAGAATGCAACAGAAGAAAGCAAAAGGAAGTGTAGTATAGAAGAGTACACAATAGCTCTGTAAGGCTGTACTCAGGCACAGCAATGCTTGAGCTAAACAGTTGCAGCACGGTAACATGCTCGCAATTACAATGATAAGTTTATGTTTAGCAGGTTGTTCCCTTAGCATGGTTAAGCATGCTAACATTGGCTAATTACCGCTGAACAGAGAGTACAACTGAAGCTGATGAAGGTCATAAACTAAAGCACAAAATTTGGACAAATTAAAGTTTTAGCTTGATGGTGACATTGGATGAAAAGACCAAGGATCACCAAATCTGTTTCAGTTAATCCTCAGGGGGATATGAACGCCTGTACCAAATTTCATAGCAATCCATCCAATAGATTTTACTCAAAACCACAAATGTCAACTTCATGGTGGCACAACAGAAAAAGTAACTCATGCTTCAAGTCATTAGGATTCATCCTCTGGGGGCCTTGAATGTCTGTGCAAAATGTAATGGCAATCCATCCAGTATTTGCTCAGATATTTCAGTCTAGACCAAAGTGGTGGACCAACTAACCAACATTATCACCCACAGAGCCGTGCCGCCAGTATGTGTGGTATTATGTCTCTTTTTACCAACACAACTCACAAGCTGGTGAAACTGAAGAAAACATAGAGGGAGATGAAGAAGAAATCAAAACTGAATCCCCATCAAAAATTGTGACCTGGTTTGATGGACGGTGACGGATAGCTGCTTGCTGTTGAGTGAGTTAATTATGACAGAACAGAAGGACTTTCGCTGGGAGAAACCCCTGTAATACACTGGAGAATTGCTTCAGTAAGAATATCTCCTCCGCTGCCACTCTTTCTCACTGGCGGCACTCCATATTTCTTTGGCCGTTGTCCAACTTTGCTCTGGCACTTCATCCCGCCTTATCCCCTCCACACACACAAACACACACACACACACACACACATCTCCTGTCTCGCTCTCTCATTCCCTCTCAGACATCTCAGTATCGCTGCTACTACGTCTGTGTCTCATTCGCTCTTTGTGGTCACACGTTCTTTCCATCCTCACGCCTTCCTCGCTGTCTGTTCTCCATCTGACACCTCGGTATCTCGCTCTGTCCACTGCTTTCTGTCCTCCCTCTCTCTCTCCGCTTGTGGCCTGGCAAAGTGCGCGTGTGTCCCATTGTGACGAATGACTGTCAGATGTTGAAGTTTGTCAACCAGCCAGCCACCTTGAGTAGACCCACGTCTGTAATCCACACCAGCAGAGTCGCTGCTACCGCCGAAGCACCCAACTCCGCTGTGGGCTCATGTGTGGGTGTGTGGGTGCTACAGTGTTCTAATAAAAAGAAGCAATTTGTGGATAATGTTCCCAACTGTTCAGCACGAAACTAAACACCAAAACAAAAAACAGGAGCTCTGCAGCCTCTCTTCCCTGCAGCATCCAGGACTCTATTTATTCCAGATGAGAGGCACAGACTGTGGCATAAATCACACACTCACACCTGCTCACATGCATACACACACACACTTATCATTCTAGCTCATGACCCGTCCATCCATCCATCCATCCTCACAGCAAACAGTGCCATGAGGGAAAAAGGAGACATTTAATTTGTGTGAGTGTCAGTGTGTCAGCGTGCAGCCATGAATATATGCGTGTGTGTGTGTGTGTGTGTTTATGTGCTCCCGGCTGTTGTCAGCTATCCCTGGTTGGCATCACAGCACCATATGTCTGTCCGTGGGGCTGTGCTGACATGTGCCACCGCTGGAGGCCAGGCTGGCCGCACACAGCACAATGACAGCTTTGTGCCCACATGCCACACATTGCAATACTACAGCAAAAAGTCACATCCCACAGCACTGCAAGCAGTGAGCACGTGGGACTGAACACCACTGACATGCAGAGGTGAGACAGCACGATTTCTCACCTGTAGGTTTAAATCTTACAAACTGAACAGGTCCACTGGGTACAAGCCCAGGACAAAATTACCAAAAGGAGACGTAAAATTAGAGACACTTTACCAAGACGAACTGAGGGCGGATTGTGATCCGATTGGTCAACGCACCTCTGTTTCAGGGAAGCATTGTGACCACAATGAACACAGGTGTCCATGCAATTGCGTTTTCAATCCACACACAAAAAATAACACCAGTAACTGGACAGCACTGGTAGCAGCCTTCTGCAAATAAAACCAAAAGTTTGACGGCGCATATAGGTTTGGCACGCAGTCTTTATTCGTAAAGGTCTCCATCACTATCCTCTCCCACCAGTTTTGACTGTGTTCCTACATCCAGATCGTCTTCTGGACAGCACTGACACTGACCACGGCTGAAAAAAACTGCTCCCATGCTTTCAACTGCAACCATTCCGGTTGTCGAAGACGACTTCTTCCACCGCTTCGCAAAGCAATCAAACGTCCACACAAGCAGGCAGCTTCACGGATGGCTATCAAGATACAATCTGACTACAAGACGCATTTTAATGCAAGGTGTAAAGGGGGGGGAAATGACTGCCACGGGTTCAAAACGACCATAAAACGGATGCAAGATGGCCATCAAGAGATGAGGAAGGATGCAAAAAGACCACAAATATTCAGTTTTGCTCCTGTGTAGGAGGGACGGGAGACCTCTTACATGTCTATCGAGCGGGTGGTTGTCTTATAATCTATCCATGCCTGTAGGCTATTTGCAAATAGCAGCTATTCATTGATACTGGGATCAATACAGTTTTAATTTACATTAAAATGTCCTGTTAGAATATTTAAAGTTGCTTATTTGTCATTACTTTATTACATCAAATAAAGAGTGCTATTGATTATATACAGTTTATTGCTGCCAAAAACCAGGGCTTTATATATTTTCACAGTCTCAACACGTTTAGTCATTTCACAGATGTGCCTCCCTCTTTAAAACTGCCCCCAAGTCCCACTCAAAAGTTTCTAAATCCGCCCCTGTGCTGAACTGTATGCAGTGGGTGTGCGCAGGTTCGTGTTGCAGGATGTGGCAACGCATGGTTAAAACAAACTCTGGCTTTGGTCATGAGTCAATAAATGAATCCGTGCCTCTTGGCTGGAGCTTGGCTGACGGTGAGAGGAAGACCTGTTGGGCCAGAGTGCCACCAGCCCAAAGCTGACAGAGGAGCAGGTAAACACAAGTCCACTGGCCGCAGCACTAATGATGATGCACTGTCAGTCATCACCCTGATCCATTCAAGCCTCGTTGAGTGTTCATTATCACCCTGAATGTAGGTCAGTGTTTCCACCTTCACACATACAGCACATGAGGCATAAAACTGTTCTTGGAACCATCACAACACAACATGAGTGAGGGGGTTTCTGCTCATTTAGGGAGGAACTTCATGTAAGTAATCTCTACCAGAAAAAGCTGGTGTAGGAAAGAAGACTGTGGACAGATGAGATCAATGTTGCTGCATGTGCCTGACACAAAACTAAACTCCATGTCATGTCTAACATTACTGAAATCACAGATCACAGGCCACAGTCCTTGACCATACCATTATTATTATTATTGTTATTATTATCATTATTATTTTTATTATTATTAAGAGACACCAACAGGCTACAGAGACACATGTCTCCTGGCTGTCAGTACTGAAACAGCTACATTTCGGCGGTCTGAATTGCATTGAATGAATCATACCTTGGTTGTCCTCGTCCATGATTGCAGCCTATAAATTAAGATCCACGTCCCCCGAAAAAAATCGGTCACAGAAACTTCCGTTGCGCGAAAAAAAAATGTCTAAAATACAGCAAATGCGCGTCCTAATTTCCAGGACGCATTGGGCGCACAGGTTGTCTCACGGGCAGCGTCTTGTCGGAGGAAATGTTGTGGCCATTGACGCCTCTCAGTCGCGGGGCAGTCCCTCCGGTTCCCGTGAGCGGTGTGTCCCTGCGGCGGCAGCGGCAGCAGCGGTGTCTTCTCGCCTACAGCGGCCGAGCGTGTTATCGTTATCCCTCCAAATACGCCTTCACTCCACTAGTATCGGGAGAGTAGTTGACATGGCTGCGTCAAGTTAACCAACACACAGGTGGAGCAATATCGGAAACGAAGGTAATGCCGCCTTCAAAATAAAACACTCAAATCCGCGACACGTAGTTTATGAGGCGGGTTTCTTTATTTTGGAGCTAATAACCGGAAGTTTTTGTTGTATTGTGTGTAACTTGACACTAGTTGTTAATCCCATCCCAGCTCCGCTACACTGCCCGTGCTGCGCGTCAGCATTCATCACCGATCAGCGCCCACGTGACTCCAGGCAATACTGACATTATACCCTAAGAGATATATCTATAATGTTTTATTGATTATACGGCACAGTTGAATTCCTCAAAAATTAATGGCAATTTAACATATGCTGGAGGAGCTCAGAAGAATGAGAGAGATTATAGGGAGATTATTGATTAGCCTACTTTCTGGTGTATGGATGACTTTGGCTTTCTTTCTAACCATGTGGCATATTGTGTTGTCGGTGATGAAGTGTAAAAGGCTCACAATTTATTTTTCTTACTATTCTTTTCTATACTGCCTTGCCAGTTTATTAGGAACACACAGCAAAAACTAATGCAGTCAACAGTCCTGCCTTCATGCAGGTTTTATTAAAGGGTGTTGATTCAACCGTTTCTATCATTTTGTCCACCCTGTTCAAATCAGTGACAGCAGGCCAAATGACAGAAACACTTCTCTGCATAATGCAATGCAGTTCAACAGCAACAGCACTACATTATAGCCTTCACGTGAGACAGTGCAGAACTGCTGTATTAGTCTTAGTTAGGTGTACCTAATAAACTGGCAACAACAGCATATGCAAGAACAGATGACATGATTAGTTGATTAATCGATTACTCGAATGACAGAAAATTAAATGTCAACTATTTTGGTAATCGTTGAAGTCATTTTTAATGTAAAAACATCTCATGATTCCAGCTTCATAAATGTGAAGCTTTGCTACTTTTCCTTTTAATTATTTGAATAATCTACATTTATTTTCAACATTTCTCATTTCAAAGTCCATTTTCATGATTATACTTATGTACTTCTGCTAAAGTAACATTTTCAAGGCAGGATGGTAACTTGTAACAGATCATTTTTATTCGTACTGTTACGTAAGTAAATGCTCTGAATACTTCTTCCACCACTGAATACCAACATCAACTCCTTTCAGATGTTTATGAATACAATTCCACACACAGAAGGCTGTTTATTTCCTGTAATATACACTGAGCAGGAGGACACTGAGCCTGACCGATCCAGGTTTTCTCTCACATCAACATTTTCAGATATAGAAAGGTTTGTGGAGAATCCTGCTGCCTCCTAAAATACGTCCAGCAAATTAATCCAAAATACAAAAGGCTGATTTCACATTAGACTGTTAGGATTTGTGGACGAGACTCTTACATAAGCAGGCAGAGGCATCAGGTTAGGAAATAGTGGGCTGAAGTACACACACACACACACACACACACACACACACACACACACACACACACGCACGCACACACACACATAGCTTGCAGTGCTTGTTTCTACAACACACATGGTTTCAATTAAAGCATTCCTGCCTCCGCTGAGAGGGAGGGGGGGGTCTCACTTCCCGTGTGCATGACTCCAATGGTCAAGCATGAACAGATGTTTTAATGTATTCAGTCATTTGTTTATTCATAGGTGTCTCTTTTGGACAAATGTTTCACTCTCAATTCTCTATTCTAAACAACGTGACAGTATCCAGACATAACACAAACAGTTCTCCTGATACTATTTCTTAGAGTTGAGGGATTAATTCTCAAACTTTACACTGCATTTGTTTTGTTTCAGTAGAAGAAAAAGCAAATTTAATTATCTCCTTTTTGATATTACAATCAGACCGGTTTGGCTGATAACTGCTCCTGCAAACATTTGTAAAACTGCATAATATGGTGAGAGCTTACATAGAAACGTGTCTTATTCGCCTTAAAAAAAGGTCCAAAAAGGAGGATAAACTGAAACTGAGAGGCTCAAATAAGCCTTTTTATGCAAGTTCAAATCAGCAGGGCCAAAGGATTACACAATCCACTGAAACCCCCTCGATCCGGCACGATCCAGTCTGGTGCCAGCTGAAAAGAGCGAGAGAAGCTGACGACCTGCAGCGAGATCCTGTAGTTACACCTGAATAAACTTCCCTAAGACGGCGGGTAAGTGTGAATATATCAGCTTTATCCAGGAATGGCTGGATATTAGGGTACATGCATCCAGACAGTGTTTGTTTTCTCTGCACTCTGGTATGAAGCGTAGGTTGTGAAGACCTAACCATGTGTTTTTAAAGGAATTCCTGGAGATTTGCACCACTTCGCAAAGTGGAAAAAAACAAAGGAAAAAGTCTGCTAAGAGATGTGTGTATTGTATTTCTTGGTACGTTTCAATGTGGTGGTGAGTGCGAGGAGGACGCAGGGAAATAGTGAGTGATTATTAAGGGTATATCTGAGTGAAACCCCTCCAGTTTAGGGCCCAGGAAGAGTCTTTCTCCCTTCAGTTCCACTAGTTATGAGGTTTTACATACTAGGTGGATTGATGCAAAGCAGTTATCACCCAGAGCAAACCCTGCTTTGAATATTCTCTGTGCTACAAGTGGAAAATAGGTCATATGCATAATGTTGGCGATAGCTTTGGGAATATGTTCGGACAAATACAGTGTTACTGTCCATTTATGTCAGCGCTGGACCTGGTCAAGCGCAGCATCCTCATTGAAAGTCAGACTAAGTTCCATTAAAAGCAATTAGATTCCCGAGTCTGTCTGCCTGGCAGATAAACACACTCAGTACACTCTATTCCACATAAATGTCATGCTAATGTGTTTATGAGTCATCAGAGAAAGCTCTCAGTGTGGCCCAGATATCCTCAGTGATGAGAGGGAATGAGAGCACGCAGAATTTAACGCTTTAAAATCAACTAAATATCAATTTGGTTCAGTCGCTTCGGAGCGTGTCAGACTGAAACAGACTCTTTCACATCCAAAGCCACAAAACAAAGGCCGCAAAGTCATCACCAGGTCTGCGGCTTGAAGTGAACATGTGTGGGGTTTTCCGGGCTGTCTGACCCATACCCCCAGGGGGACACACGTCTGGCAGATTAGGCCGACCATCATGGGAAACGTCTGTGGTACCCCTGACCGACTTCACGTGACCTGATTGAGCAGTCGTACCACTTCATATGCTCCAGTCACCACGGCAATGCCCAGAGGATGATCACCTCTTCCCTTTAAAGCTGTTGACCCCCACCTACAATTACAAAACTAAGCACTAAGTAACCCCCGTTTCTCTGCCTCCACCTCCATGTAATCAAGTGCAATCACATTCCGTAGCATAAACCCCCCTGAGGTTTCTGAATCCTGCTGTTTTTCTGTCAATATAAAAGGGATGTGAGGAGCCAGTGAGGAGCCAGTGGGGAGCACTCTTATGTTTGAAATTAAGGAGGAGATTGTGGTTAGAACCCTGTGAACTATAGGAGCTTGTTGAGATATTGAAGCCATAATGAACTGATTTGGATGGATGGATTGCCATGAAGTTCTGCAGACATTCATGGTCCTCAGAGGATGTATCCTAATGACTATGCTGAATTTCCTCCCAACGCCGTCAGGTCAACATTTAATTTGTCCAGCACTTGTGTTTCAAAACAAATAATTAGCAAATGTTAGTGTACAAACACACAAAAATAAGTGGGTGAGCATGGTAACCATTAGACCTGTTAAACATATTAGCATTGTCAGTGTGGGCATTTTAGCATGCTGCTGTTAGCTTTTAGCTCAAGTACAGGCTCAGAATTAGATCACATGTGCAGGTTTTTTTCATGTTTCCATCACTGCCGTCTGGAGCTGCAGCTGATAAATAAGCATAACTACTGCAGCGTCATTTGACCTGGGAATGAATGAATGAACCCTTTCACACTGACGATAAAGCCAGATGTTAGTGGGTTTTCTCTCCAAAGTGAAAGGGCCATTGCTCATGTTAAGCTGAGGAAGAAATGACACAGTGAATTTCACCTCAGAAATCCTTTGACTGAGTCATTTTAAATTGTTGTGCTGTTTCAGAGGTGATGTTTTTCCACCGATGCTTGGGAGTTCCCCGTCCATCTTCCTCTCTGTGTTTATACCTCAAATCATGGACCAGACTGTCCTAAACCAGGGGATGTGACGGGGGTTTCACACCTCCTTCCTGTTGTCCAAGGTGAGGGGGTTAATATTTGGGTGATGGAGGTCACAGGAAGCAGAGGGCAGCAGGATTTCCTCCTTCCTTCACGTTGGTTGAATATCCAGCTCCGCATCTCGGCCAGTTCTTTCCTGCCGCCATCTGATCGAAGGGCAAAGTCGGGTTGATTTTTCTGGATCCAAGAACACATATGAGTAGAGTCTTTATTTGGAGCGTGTCTGCTGAGCACAAAGGCAGCAGTGTATACCCGAGAACCTGTGCGTGAAGCTGTGTGTGTGTGTGCCCCTACATCTGAAGTACAATCCTCCTAGACCTGCTGTGGTTACATAACAAACCATAAAGGTTATTCCTCCAAGGAATTTCACTACTGTGCGTATAGTTCATTCTCAAGCTTTACAAAAGGTTTTACATCCTGCTCAATTATGAACTGAAAGAACATCATCAGCTACCTAAGATGTTATTTCGGTGATTATCAGCGGAGAGATTATGCGATGAGAATACTACAGCACGACATAGACGAGTGTAACTTGGGGGTGCAACATGCTGGATGAGATAAAAGCATGAAAAACACCAGTAGCTGAACTATGATCCTTTAATACCACTCTGTAGTTTGGAAAAATAAGCTGTTTAGTCAAATGCAGCAGTCGACACAAAAAAAAATGTAACGTGCATTGATGCTGCAGAAAAAGAATGATGCAAAATCAAGAGTAATATTTGGGTTTTCTGTGGCAGTCCAGCACAAAGCTTGTGCTTTTTTTTCAGATATAACACAAATACATCAAGTGAAACAACTATTTTCACTTATTTTTGACGTTCTACTCAATATAAAATGTGTTTATCCAACAAATGAATGCAGGAATGTCAATTTTAAAAAGACACCAGCAAAACAACTACATATTTGAATGCTCTCTTGCCTGTGTGACCTATTTCGGTCCCCCAAATATGACTACAGGAAACACAACAAACACAAATCTCCCTCCCTCCTCCATGTTTCTCTCTTTCTTTTCTTGCTTCCTCCCCTCTCCTCCCCCACTCACTCGCACTCCTTTGATTCAGTTTTGAGGTCAGCTTGGAGCTCATCTCAGCACCTGATCTCATCCTTTTTAACGCTTTGCATACGCCTTTCGTCCCCAGTCAGCAGCATTTAAACCAAAGGCGCAACTCGGGTCTATTTGAATAACCACAAAGAGGACGTTAGGCACAGTAATGCTCCACCGAAACCTCAAACTGAGGGTGAGAGGGATCAGCATAAATCACAGTTTAAAGACTAATGCATCAAAGCTCAAATCGTGTGGATTAATGTTTGATTACATTTAGCATTGGTAATCCATTCTCTAAGCATGGATGTGGTGTATTAATGTGTGGCAGGCACGCTCATGTACATCACATCACACTAAAAATGCTGTTTGTTAACCTAAAGAACAGCTATGATTGGACACACAAGGAGTAATATGTGAAGTTTAACGTCTTTTCTTCCTCATTTTGGCATCTTGACTCAGTTTTAACGTTAAGATAAATTTGTCTGGTGCAGGGTCTGATTCCAGGACCTGATGTTTAGTTTAAAATCAGGCCTTGTTTCCTGTTTGGCTGAGAAGCAGACAAACAGTTTCAGGATTTTCAAAATGAAGTGTAACAGAGGCATGATCTAAAGGTTCAGATATGCACTGTGATTGATTCAACTTTACAGGGAAAATAGGAAATAAAAAACGGCCTGATTGTGGTTATTAACCAAAGTTATTATTGCCAAAATAAATGAAATAATGGATTTGATGGGTGAAGGAAACTGTGGAGGAAAATGTTTGCTTTTTCAGCTCTAAAACTAAAGTTTCTCTTCAGTGTCACCTGGTATAGATCCTACGTGTGTTTACCATCAAGAAATCCTGGGATTTGCTGTATGTTCCCCAGGCAGTACTTTGTTTTAAAGGAATGTTTAGGCAATTTGAGACATCCTGTTTATTTATTCACTTTGCCGAGAGGTAGATGAGAAGATTGATACCACCCTCAAATCTGTACGTTAAATATGTAGCTGGAGCCAGCAGCCAGTTAGCTTAGCTTAGCATAAAGATGGGAAAAAGAGGGAGAAAGCTAGCCTTCGTCCAAATGTAACAAAACCCATCTTCCAGCACTTTTAAAGCTCACCAATTAACACACAGTGTTTGTTTAATTTGTACAAAAACCAAAGTGAAGTCCAGCACATTCCCCTTAAACAGAGCCAGGCTAGCTGTAGCCAGCCTTTATGCTAAGCTAAAGTAAGTGATTGCTAACTCCAGCTTTGCTTACAGTCATGAGTGGTATCAATCTTCTCGTCTAACTCTCAGCAAGTAAGCAAATGAACGTATTTCCTAAAATGTTGAACTATTCCTTTAAGGCAGAGGGAAAAGACGTGAATAAAAATCCTCACAAAGGTGTCACATTCATTTAAATTGTGACTCTACAAAGAAAACTAGAGAAGAGGAGATCTTTTACTATTGAGAGTAGGAGGTTTATAAAGTCCAGTCAGGCTATGGGAAAGGACTCAACCACCAGACTGAGTTTATCATCTTTGATAAAAGAAAAAGAGGCATCTGCTTGAAGACTGCATGTTAAAAACATCAAACTATTAAGATCTCACCTGTCAAACTGGTTTGTGATCAAACCTGGATAAACATTAACCGAGCTAATGTTTCACATACTGAAAGACCAGAATATCCAAACACACCAACCCTCAAGATCCCACAGAAAATGAATTGTTTAAAGTTTATGAATAATATGTAAGGAAGTGGGTTGTACTTTAAATATACTGCATTGCAGCTTTAATTGAATCCCTGCCATTTCCATTCGCAGCATTATCACTCTCTCACACTCAGTCAAATAAAACACATGTGAGCTGCTGCAGACGCCAAAGGCTAAAACTCTATAATCTTTATTCCACAACCCCCTTTTTTTCTGAGGGTACAAATGATGGCTGGCAAAAACAGAGTAAAGATAACCCGACTTATCCTTCATCTATAGATCTCTCTCTCTGTCTTTCTGCCAGTCCTCTATGATAACCCTATTAAAATATTTTCCTCTGGCAAATCCCTCAGAAATAAATCCTCTTTTTTTCCAGAAAGGGGGGGCAGGAAGGTTTGTCTGTCACATGGAGAAATACAGTTGCCTTGGCAACCCCTGATGGTTTTACACTGCAGCCTGGCATCAGAGTGACTGGTGAGGATAAGTTTGCTGGGGACAATTTGGGATGAGCGAGAGTGTCGCAGTTTGAGGGTCTACTAAAAGAAGTGCTGTTTTTATTCTTTTGAGGGTCAGGAGAAGAAGCAAAAACACATCACAGTGCAAGCTAAGTTTACAGTTTCTCTCCAGTTTACCGTGTGAATGACACAGTTTGTCGCTATCGAACAGCAGAATTGGCCGTACAGCAAGACAAAGAGCTGTTATATTACAGCTTCATTACCTGTGTCTGTCTTCCCTTCATCACCAGCATCCTCTTCACTGAGGCTGACAGCTCCGGCTTTTCAACACACACCCTCTACTGTGAGAGGCTGCTTCCCCCGTGTGGACAGATGAGGTACTACGACACAGTCATGCTTCACCAGCAGAGGAGGGAGGTGTCTGAGCAGATCTTCACTGTCTGGGTTGATTAAGGCAAATCTAGTCAGGCATGTTCAGCTGCAGCTGTGGAATACACCCTAACTGATGAATTTAATGATATAATGTGGTGAGTTCATGCCACAGTGAGCTATTTTTAAAGAAATGTCACAGCTGTAGAAGTGGTTTTGTCACATACTTGTCTGTGTATGTGTCAAGAGAGGTGACAAGAAATGTGAAGGGGTAAGATTTGGAAAATTAAATCAAGTTATTTGTGCACCTTAAAGACACATTTTTCTTATATCTGGCTGCACTGCAGCCTTAAAATGAAGCCTGGACTGTTTGTCCTAAATATATAATGATGGCTTCTCTGGTATTTGTATTATCTGTATTGAGTCTCAAGGAACTCTTCCTCCTTATATATGGGGTGTGTTAGACTGTTTTAGCAGCTTTGGAGAGATGTGATTGTCACGATCTTAGAAATTCTGTTTAACAATATTCCCACAGAGAACAGGGTGCTCTTTCTTACAGTTTAACAGTCTGAATCTTGAGTTTATTGATATGTGCATCACCAGTAGAGCAAACGAACTTGCTGTGAACTATAGAAAGCTGAGTGTCGAGTGTGGCACTTGATATGTTCCCCCTTTTGCTCTATTTATTTAAACTGCATATTGTAACAATGGGAAGTAAAAGTAAAGGAGACAGTAAAGGAAGATTGGGGGGGGGGGGGGGGGTTGCCACATTTTGCTAAAGACATGTAAAAAATGGGAAAATATATGTGAAACTAAAGGGATAAAAAGGCAGTTAAATCAATGCATGGTAATAAGAATGACTGAAAAAGTTCAGAATGATCATTTCATTGATTTATTACTTCCCATATTCAATCATCCTTACCCTCAATTCTGCTACATCAAAACCCCCCACACACTTTTTTTTTCACAGAAACAAAAACTTGTGACAAATGCAGCTGAAAAAATATATATATATCTTCCAAGCCACATTTTTTCAACTTCAACCTTTCCAAAGTGCCACTGATACAGAATGCAGAAACACGACGAGTGTGACGGCGTGTGTGTATGAACACAAAGATGACATGCAGTGAATCGATTTGCGTTTGAGTTTTCCAGTAGGTCACCTGCGGCGGCTGTATCGTTATCCTCCACCAAACCTCTGCTGAAAGCTCATGTACCGATTAAACAGCTGATCCCAACCTCAAATCCAGCGTCCGAGCCACAGAGGACAACAACCGTGCTCGTTAGTGTCATGTGGTGCAGATATTTGCTCTTTAAATTAAAGTGAGATGTTTACACTAAGCACCCAATAAACACACACGTCAGACAATAAAAGAGTAGCTACAAAGTTCCACAGTAACAATCATCTGTTTTCACAGCAAAGTCCCCGACATCCAGAGAGAGGAGGCGGCGTGAGGATCCACCCTTCATCTGACACAGTCTTCAGGGACACGACGGGCGGCTCCTGGATCTCAGGTGGCAACTTAAACGGGTGAACCTGAGGCATGCTTTCACCCTCGCACATCACCGCTCGCCGCGGCTCATTTCAGCAGACGCCACTGCCGTCCTTTCCCCCGCAAAGGCACTGGGCTCGTGTGACGAGGGCCGAGCGGCCGGCCAGCGGTGTCACTTTGTTGCATTGTCACACCAGCTTGCAGAATGATGTGTCCTCGTCCTACACATCGCTGTGCAGTGGCGGACAGTTTGTTCTGAAGAGGGCTGAAACACTGCAGCGCTCACAATTTATTGTTTGAAATCCAAATGCAGGCATTGAGGATTCAGTGGATTTCGATGTGGACCTGAAAAGACATGCAAAATGAGTGGATAAGACAGATATTTATGTTGGCAGTGACGTGCATTAAAATGTTAACAGGTCATTCCTCTCCATCTTTAAGTCAGCGGCACACACTCAGTTGTCAGTTAATTAACATCAGGGCTCATTTTGAGATGCTGCTGGATTATAAATTCACTTGAATCTGAAACAATTAGTCAGTTACTCAATTAGATGATCACCAGAAAATCGTTGGTCATGATTTTGATGATCATGACAACAAAAGCAAACCAAAGAAGAAGCTGACCGGTTGAGACATCAGCTGACGTGTTAAGATCAGAAAGTAGTTTAACTCTCATTTAATCATCTTATTAATTGCTTAAATGTCATTTTAGTCATAAAAATCTGTTCAAGAGTCACGCTAAACAGCTGCTAATCAATCAATCTCTGATCACTGTTAAGCAACAAAGCAAAAAATTGCAGGCTCCAACATCTCAAATGTGAACACTTTCTATTTCAGTTGGTTTTGCATGATAATAAATTGAGACTTGTGATGGAAATATGAGTGAGACAGATAACTCAGCCTGGTCGATATATTAGCTCCTTTGCAGATATTAGCTTGTTGCAGATATTTCATTTCAGTGCCATCTGATAAGTAACAGGAAGCTGCAGTACAGACCAAGGTTTAAGGTCATTTAGGAACTGTCACCATTATTATAGTAAAATATCCCCTCAGTATGCATCATGGTCACAGTTTGAAAGAATAATAATATTAAAAAAATGTGTTATACAGAGAACTGTATCTCATATTCAGTCTGCCCTCACTGGTGTGAATGCGGTGGACAAAACATGAGAAACACATGTTAATTTAATGGAACAGAACTTCACAGCACCACAACCTGCAGCCACCACACTGGCCAAACAGCTGAGTGAAGCCCTCTCTCTCTGGAAGAGTCTGAACAAAAACTGAAAGCTATAACCTTTATTAGTACAGTGATTATATCAGGACATCAGGCTTCATTAGTATGAGCTGTTCCTAATAAACTGGCAACTGCTTTTAAATGGAGTTTAAGTTGATCTATTTGGAGAGGACAAATCTTAGTATAAAATGTCAGACATTTTGACATGGCTTCAGACACAACAATGTTTATGACTCTCTCAACGTTAAAGGGCCTCTCCCATCAGCTGCTGGCTTATTTACATGAGCGAGCTGGAAAACTTCACAGGAGGCGAGGCCACCGTGCTGCGCTTAATAATCAAGAAATAATTACCTGCAGTCTGACATTAAACATCATCGAAGCGACGAGGTAAACATAGGGGAATCTGATTCGCAGTCGCCATGCGAGATCAAAAAATATCAACAAAGTCCTCGTCAAACCTTTGGAAAACACTCCGTAAGTCCGACCAGCGGAGCCCGAAAATCGGAGCACTAAGTAAGACAGACCCGCCATACAGGCGATGTCTACGGCGACGGTGTCTGTTAGTGAGATGGACGAAGGAGCGAAGTGATGGCTGATAAGAGACAGTTCATTTTCTATCGCTGACTGACACCGAGCTCCATTTTTACATCGGCCGTTTGTGCTGGCGGAGCTGCTCCACCCAGACGGCTTCTCTACTGATTCCTGTTATGGTCAATTGGAGGACTCATAACGGTGTGACACACGCGGAAGTTTGGATCGCACTGAATTTCAGCCCCGTGCAAAGACTTTCAGGCAGATAGTTATTATTATTAACATTATTGTTAATTTGAATCAATTGTCGTAGCATTGTCTATACATATAATCAAAATTACATAACTCCATAAAAAATAAACTAACATAATATGAGATTTGACAGCCATCTTGTTTTTCAATCATTCAAATAGTTATTAATAGGCAACTGTGGCCATAAATATAGTGTCAGTCCGTTTCTTTTTTATGGATGTGGAATTTTCCTATTAATAAATACAGAAATTACATAATTTTGAAGACACACAAATTAATAGAATAAAAATTGGTGTTGCTAGTGACAATGATGGTCATTATTGATTAATCTCAGTAGTCATTTAAAGTCTACAAAATGACAGATAATTGTAAAATTACCCATCTGCAATCGCTGTATGAAAGGCGCTATAAATAAAGCTTTATTATCTCAGTTTACCAGCGGCCAAGGTGACGTCTTCAATTTTTCGTTTTATCCAACCAACGGTCCAAAGCCTGAAATATATAACGAATAATGAACAGATAAAAGCAGTAAATCTTGCATTTGACAACCATTAAATGCTTGACTTTTCCATTTCAGCCCGTTGACTGACAATCAAAATTTCCAGGAGTTAACTTTCTGCCAGTAGATTGCCGTATTAATTGGCTGATCGAATATATATATTTCAGCATTAAATATCTTCATCCTGTAGTTGGATCATCTGCTCAGTCTCTGTTCTTATAAAATGCTCAACATCCACCCATCATATATTTGTGTGTATACAATAAAAGAGCAGGATTACATTTAATATCCAGTCTTAACCTCTCCAACACAGGTTTTACCAGAAATGGTGCATTATTTTGAAAGACACCTACTGCATTGCAGACACAATATTTCTTACCACAGAATGGCAATATCTGGTTAGTTACACAAAGAGATACCCCAAAACATCTCACTGATGAAAGAGTTACATTTTGTCTGAGATTTCTGATCTTCTTATTTAAGTTTATGTAGTTATGAAAGAATAACAAACACTTTCTCAGCTCTACTCGGTTGTTGACAAATTTAAACTTTTATATTTACAACCGGGAAGTGTTAATTTCAGTCAGTTATACCATATGTGATATAGATTGAGAGAATTGCTTGTTGGGGACAGCGCACAACCTAGAAGACACAGTACAGGGACATCAGCCATCATCATTGTGGAGGTGACGTCAGGTCCTCAATCCGTGTCACACTCTTAATAGTCCGTCCTACTTTTTATTGTTCATTATATCTCTAAAGTGTTCAAGTTAAAATTTTATTTTCAATAGACTAACCTCCCGACACACTTTGTCTGATTATTTGTCTGAATTTAAAAAAAGGGGTGGACTTCCGGTTGTTTGTTTCAGATTATCAAAGTTTCTGTGGACGTCTCAAGCCATTGCACCGGATGCACCACCTGGTGGTCGTGGCTAATTTCATTTTTTTTCTCCTCAGGGGTGGTGGCCGCTGTTTTGCTTCATAGCTTCCCGATCAGCCCACGAAAGCATGGGAATGTTGCGAGGGAATTTCTGAGTAAACTTGCGTTAAAGTCCCCTATAAGTTGCTGTAAGTTCTCCACACGCTTTTTCCACATCTCGGGAGCGCCACTACATTACCAGAGACCGTTAGCGAAACGCTGTTGGGACATTTCACCAGCGAGCAAATCCGGACAAAGGAAAAGAGACTTGTGAGCTAACGTTAGTTGGCTCCCGGGCTAACTTAGCATTCCTCAAGCTGCGGCGCAATGCAGGCCATAAAGTGTGTCGTTGTCGGAGATGGGTAAGTTAATCGAGCTGACTCTGAGTTTGTACCTCCGACTGACCATTTAACTTGAATGACGACGTGTAGTGTTAGCTGTAGAGTTAGCTATAGTGTTAGCTGTAATGGTAGCTGTAGTGTTACCTGTCACCGCACTAGCTAACGGCAACTCGGTTAGCTTCAGATTTTTTGTAACGGTAAAGTTAGCCACCAAGTTTTGACTTCAACTACCTGTTTACCGTCATGTTACATTAATTTTTTTTATTAAGCTTTAGGCACCCTGATACGAGTTAATCGCCACTAATGTTATATCACTGATATGGCAAATTACTGTATTACAAAATAGCTGGTACGCAAGTGGTTGGCTAATCTTTGACTTAACGCTACATTATCCCGGTTACGTTGTTTTCCTCATTGTGGGGTGAGTCAGACATCACCGGGCAGGTCACCCATCCCTTTTAACAAGACTTTAACTTTGAGTATGGCAACAGTTACTTATCAGTTGGGTAATTTAAAGAACTAAGCTTTTTGTTTGTGTCCGTCATTTCACGGGTGTTAGTTGCTGGGTGATGCACCATTATGTCCCACATGCGGCGTTTTTTCGGCTTCTCAACAGTTAAAAGGCTCCCTCTGCAGCAGACTGGTCAGCTAAACCTGACTTTCATATGTGTAACAATATGTGGGATGAAAATAGACTCATAACCTCTGTTTCAGGGTGTGGTGGATACCACAGCAGCACAGTCATTCATGGGCCTGTGGCTGTGTTTGATTTATTATTTTGGACTTTGAAGGGGGAAACCTTGCAGTAGACGGGGCTCACACAGAGGGGTACATGACCTCATATTTGGCATAATACACCTCTAGTGATCTTGCATGCATATGTTGCAAAAACAAATTCCAGATATCAACACAAGACCAGGGTGCATTTAACATCTGTATGTGTTTTGGACTTGGAGACTGAAATGGTTGGTTGATTAATGAATTCGCAGACTGACAGAAAATCATAGAAATCCTGACATTTGATTATCAATTAAAGGTATTTTACAAGCAAAAATGCTGAAAGTTCACAGCTTCCCAAATGTGAATAGTTGCTGATTTCTTAGTGTTTTTGTGATGGTAAATGGCATATCTTTGTGTTTTGAACCATAGATTGGACAAAAAGAGGAATCAATATGTCTACTTTGGAAACTTCTGGGCATTTTTCACTGTTTTTCTGATGTTTTGGTGTGTAATTTAGGAAATGATCTACAGATGAATTGAAACTGAAAATCATTTTTAGTTGCAACCCTACTGTTGACCTCCTGGTTATGTGCTGTTGTACCAAGTAGGGAGCCATGGCAGTTCATCCCCAGGATGGCTATAGTCAGTGTTTCAGGGTGAAATCATGAACACCAAGCAAGTCATTTTTCCTCGCTTTCTGCCTTCCAGAGCTGTGGGTAAGACCTGCCTGCTCATCAGCTACACCACCAATGCCTTTCCTGGAGAGTACATCCCCACAGTGTGAGTATCTGAGACTGCAGCCCTGATTTATTTATGTAAGACTGGAAGTCTGTCCACATTAGGAGCCCATCATTTGTCTCCACCCTTGTTTCCTATACAGTCACTGCATAAATGAAGTGGCAACTTGCTCTTCACTTTGTATTTATATGAAAGTTTGATATCTCATAAAACAGGTTACAATCACTGCTGTGGCACAGTATAAAACAAATGATTACTCGAATATGATGCAGGAAGTTAAGAGGAAAAACTGCAGCCTATCTGATGCTAGACCAGCTATGTGAAGTATGCTGATCTGTATCACTGTCAGTGTGGCATGGACTGACTCGGGGCTGTTGATAAACAAGATTTTGGTTTGGACGAGCTGTGTTAAGTAAGCGATGAGTCATTCTGAAGAGCCAGCTTAAGAAGCAAAAAGGGCAGGATGGATCAATTAAGAGCTTGTTTTCCATTCTGAGACTTTGGTTTGTCTCCAGTCACATGTTATGTTATTATTAATATTTTATCAGTTTGCATTAATCCTGATGGGTTGAGCTCATTTTCACATCGTCACCCTCTGTCAGGTTCGACAACTACTCTGCCAATGTTATGGTTGACGGGAAGCCGGTGAACCTGGGCCTTTGGGATACAGCAGGACAAGAAGACTATGACAGACTCCGCCCACTTTCATACCCACAGACGGTATTTAAAAAAAAAAAATTAAAAAAAGATTAAAAAAAAACGAACAGTCAGGCGATGCTGTGTTATATTTCACCCTTTGTGATTCTATTGATTTCAGCGGCGCTCTTACATAATCCTTCTGGAAAGTCTGGGTGCCCAGAATGAATGAGGAAGTTAGAGGGAAAGAAAAAAGCCACACCTTTGTACGCCAGAGTTTCTACTGTTCTCAACAGGAAGTGATAGTTATGGACTCTGATTGTTTTCCTTTTCTTACCAGGATGTGTTTCTCATCTGCTTTTCGCTTGTGAGTCCTGCCTCATTTGAAAACGTCCGTGCCAAGGTGAGTGGAGTGTTATCACGTGGCGTTTGGATTTTTCTCCAGGGATGACTCAGATTTGTAAAGATTTATTTTCACCCACATATTTAATTACAGGTTTCTGCCGAAAATCCAGATGTATTTATTAGATCAGTAATCATCGTCTTATTCTTCACAGTCTCGTTATTAAAATTAGTGGTTTTGACGTTGGGGTGTGTGATGAAACACCAGCAATGACACATTTAATGTGGTTAAAGATGTTGAGACACGTTGGTTAATGGTGCCACTGCCATCCAGTGAAATAATTAGTTAAAAACATTTATTTATCAAAACTATGTCTAAAGACTGTCAAAGTGTGTGTGTAGTGGGTTAGCCAGCCATCTTTGGGCATAGGTGGGGGGTATCTGGTACCACAGAAGACAACACCTTTTTATATGCTATACAGCTGTCCTCCCATCAAGCAATGGACAAAAGCCACTGCACTGACAATAAAGTGACTCACAATAAGTGCAGGCTGAGACGTTCACTAATTGTTTTAATCTCTTTGCTCTGAATGGGAATTATTTTTGAGCTATAAGAAACCATTCTTACACAATCTGTCCACGACTAGGATTTATTTGAACAACACGGCCCCACCAGTGCCGCCTCCTGCTCTGTTTTAATGCAGGGCATCTATCACTGCGGCTCAGTTCAACATGAGGCAGCTTTATGAACATGAAATCTTAATAGAGTCAGTGAGATCCTGAAGGCAGCAGATTAAGCAGTATCTGCACACTGTTCATTAGCCCCCAATAAATTATAAATGCAACACATCAGTCAGACTGTGGCCAAAAGAAAAAATCAGGCTGTAATTCATGTTTGGGTTAATGTAGACAGGTTTGGAAAGTTATACTCCTAACTCCTCAGTGTCGTGGTTTCTGTGCAGTGGTACCCTGAGGTGAGACACCATTGTCCCAACACTCCCATCATCCTGGTGGGTACCAAACTGGATCTGAGAGATGACAAGGACACCATGGAGAAGCTGAAGGAGAAGAAACTTTCTCCAATTACATATCCCCAAGGACTGGCGATGGCCAAAGAGATTGGTAACAACTTTACTGATATTTCTGACTTTTTTTTTTTTTTTACCCCCCTGCTGAAATATTTAAGGAAAACAAATATTTCTGTTTCATCAGGTTCCGTCAAGTACCTGGAGTGCTCAGCCCTGACTCAGCGTGGCCTTAAAACTGTGTTCGACGAGGCCATCCGGGCCGTCCTCTGCCCTCCACCCGCCAAGAAGAAGGGGAAGAAGTGCACTCTCCTCTAAGACTTCCTCCACTGGGATGGTTACAGGGGAACATGACCGCTAGTGGTGAGGGTGGCTGAAGATCACAGGAGAAACACACAAGTATACACACAAAAACAAAGTACTTCAGATTCTTTCCTTCCATAAGTGTAGCTACAGCAGTTATACCAACTGTTTCCATGAAAAATTTGACATAGGGGTCAGACTTAGGAGGAGGGGTTAGACGATCATAGACCCTAGTTCTTTCCCAACCTATACTGTACAAACACGTGAACTGAAATTCTCGAGGCCTTCTAAAATGGATTGGATGTTTTGTAAAATGGACCGTGGAATGTTTTCAATTTGTTCTTCCACTGGTTGTCCAATTTTTTTTTTTTGTTTTGTTTGTTTACAGTCTTGTTTGTTTTGAGTGGAAGAAATATTGCCAAATACATTGTGCAGACGTGCTGTATTTTAGCAGAAAGTAGAACCTTTCGTCGGATTGTCTCACACCTTTAAACCTTCAAAATACAGCTGACAGTTTGCTGTTGTGTGCCGCTGTTTGCTCAGCTCCACCATCCGTAGCATTTTATCAGTCTCACTTCGTAAGGGCGCTCATGTGTCGTCTCACTGTCAACAACCAACTTCAAGTAACCATTTGTGAAGTTATTTTTGCCTCAAATTAGTTGTTTTCAGTCGCAGCGCATGATTCATGTTTGTTCATTGGTTCTCACAGATTGAATGACGCCTGCCACATATTGAAAACACAGGCTGGGAACAGATCTTCCGACACCAACAGTGCTATTACACCCATAAAAATCGAAATGATCCAGTATTTTATGTTTAGCTCCAATCGGACCTGTCAAGTTTATGGTATTTTTCTTTCCTCTCTGCAATAGACGTGTTTCCACTGTGTCGCTGCCCAGGAGTGCAACGCTGAAAACTTTTATTAGAAATTGGATTAGAACTGTGTAGGTGTTTTGGTGGCGGGGAACAAGAGCACCTTTAATGCTCTGTGGGCATTTATCAGAAACCTTTTGTGCAGCACATTTTGATTTTTAATAGCATCACTACTGGCTAAGCAATGTCACTAAGAAGAGCATCATTAATTCCTGCTAATAACAGTAACAAGCTACTGTCGGTTATGATGTAGTATACAGTGTACTCATCTTTTTGTTATAATCATGTGATTTGACTATTTTGTATCTTTCTTCACAGAAGTTACACTTCACTCACTGTATTGTTAAACTAACACTATGAATATCCTTTGTTTATTACCTCTGCAGTTAACGCTACCTTAATCTCCCTACAAGCCTAGCTTTTTGTAATTAATGCTGATAGCATGTATGTGCAACATATACTGAAAACTAAGACTAGAATTGCTACAGTTATATTTTTTTCCTATTTACAAAATGTATTTGAACTACTAGATCAGGGGTTAAGTACATGTTGCTCATCTGTATTGTATTCAGACATCAAGCTGTGCTTTAATTCAAGCCAATGTTGTGACTCTTTAGTTTTATGGATAAAAGCTATTGTCACTTTTTGAGAAAGCCAATAAATTCAAGTAAAACAGACTCTATTCTGCCTCGTTGTTGCACAACACAGCCCCAGTTTTCCCTCCATGAAACACTTAATACACACACAATAATGTTTAAATAACAACTCACACATGAGGGAAAGAAAATCTTTCTTTTTAATTACAAGATAAATGGTCATGTCAACATAATTGACAACTCATAAACCCACAAGGTTTTATAATACATTTGGCACAGAATCTAAATCTGAAATTAATTTACTTCAAGTCCTCTTACAAAATACTTTTCACAGTCGTTGTACATGTGAAGCATTTCTCATCTTCAGTTGCTCACTGCTCTCGACGAAGCACAGATCAGTCCGCCTTGTTGTTGTGGTTCAGGAGTCAACAAATCTCAACAATGTCCCTGAAGTTGTTGGTATGCTGGGAGGAAAACAGGTGTTATTCAGTAAATTATGTCGTGAAATTGGTTCGATTCATCGGTGGAGTTCAATCATAGCTCCATTCTGATTGTTTTGACAAGACCACTGTGCACATATTTTAACACCTGAGGACCAACATCTTGCCTGTGGGCAACCGAAAACCCCTCAATTACAGGGCTGAGAGGATCGTAAACGAGAAAGCAGCTGCATGAAGAACCTTCAAATCAGTTTTCATCTGACAGATGGGTTTAACTCTGACCTACTGCAAAACCTCTCATTTAAAATCCACACTTTTCAGAAACAGAACAGCATGCAACCTGTACAAACCAAATATTACCTCTCCACCAGCTCTGCGCCAACAATGTCATGGATGTGGTATTTCATGTGGAATTTCACATGTGAAGTTGTCCGCCGCTCTTCCAGCTCTGCCTTTAAGACCTCGCTATATTTGGACTTCTTCACCATGCCGAGCACCGCTTTACGACCTAACAGGGAAAGATGGTTACACACAAACCATTCCAATTTGCAAAGGCCTGTCAAAAATGTAGTAAAAATGAGACATTTACACATGACATCATGAATGCAAAGTATTGTTGAGACTTTAACACCCACCTTGTATAAAGTACTTTGTGAATTTGCCTGAGTTGGGAATGGAAAGCCACCAGCTGCCTGCGTCCCTCACAGTCAGGACCCCTGACTTAACCAGCTGCCTACATGGTGAGAAAATAATATGTGTGGTCTTTATTAAAGTCTGAGGTCTCAGAACTAAGTATTTAAAGTAAATCAAAGCTCCAAACACAGCAGAAAAACACACACAGTTAAACTGAGTCAACTGTACAATACTGGCTTTCATAGCTGCACTATTACTCAGATGCAAAGTACAGTGTTTTAGTTTCATGCAAACAATTTTGTCTAAAGATAGGTGTGGCTTTCTCAAACAATGAATCATTTTTGAATGAATCACTAGGCCGTTGCGTACGTTATCTCAGAGTCTGTGAAGAGGAACTCCCTGAGCATCTTGTCTTTGCTGAAGCTCAGGTCCGTGCAGGACGACAGCACTTTCTCCAAGAACTTCTCCACCGTTGCTCGCGTCGCTCGGCCCTCCTCTCCTGCCAGCACTTTGGCCTTGTAATCTGACGCAAAAATCAGCCCGAAAGCTTCTGCATCAAACCCGAGCTGGAACATCAGCAGCTCCCCTTGCTCCCGCAGCTTACTCTGTGGACCACAAGGAGGGCAGCGGGTTGCATTTTCACAATCAGATGAATGAACATATGACCTTCCCGACAACAAACAGCCATCTCACCAGCTCCTTGTCCACTAAAGTCTTGTCATCGTGTATGCTGTAGAGTTGGTGCTTAAGAACAATTTGAGGCAAGGTGTCATTGAAGAGCTTCCTTGGGAACAGTGTCATGAGGTACTCGAGGGTGGATTTGATATCAGTTGGTCCTTTGAGAAGAAGAAACAGATGACAAGTGAATTTTACATCCTTAAATGAGATTTCAAAGAGACTTTCATTGGCCGTTTCAAAATCAACACCTACCGTCTCCATTACTGACAGCTCCAAACTTCTCTGGGCCGTTTCTTCTTTTCTTCGCCTTGAAAGTGTCTGAAATTAGAGCCCGTTTCCTGTTCATACCTGCAGGAGAAATACGGGTTGAGAAACCATGACTTGCAGAAAAAACCTGTTCACGCAGGCAGCTGCTTTTCTCCATGGACCCCCCTCAGAGCTTTTTATTTTGGGCTTTCAGAAAAACAGCTTTATAATCTAAGACAAATCCTCCCCTGCCAACCTTTAAACTTCCCTATAAATAACGGTTAGTTCTCCTTTTGTGAGATGCTTGCCTTTTCTAAGCGGGACAAACAAGTGTCACGATCAAATTTAGCTCACTGTTAGCTTGTCTTCCGACAGAAACTTAGCTAACTCGTCTTTTGAAGATGCCAGTTACCAGCTAGTCCAGGTTTTTAACCCAAATAATCGCTGAGATTCACTTGAGAAACGCATCTTGATGACACCCACACAGTTTGGCACGATCCACCGGTTCAATCATTTCTTTTTGTCTTACTTGTGATAGCCATGCTAATGCAGCTGGCTAGCTAACACCCCTTTGTGTTTACACTGAATACACAAATAACAAATACTTAAAACGACTCCAGTGGAAACACTTACCTGATAGCTAATTGCAGCATCAATACAGCTGTTCACATCGCTCTGATCCCATTCAACACCACCCAGCGTTAACGGTATCAACCAACAACTTGAATAGTCGTCTTTAATGGGCTCTTTGTAGGAAGTACCTCGGCTATCAACTAGCGGATTGGATGACAAACTGCACCCGGAAGTAGCGTTAGGGTTGATGTTAGCTTATGATGCTAGTTAGCTAGCAACTAGCGAAACAAACAACTGCATGTGTTCTTTCTCTCAGTAATCAACATTTGCCTTTTTGTGTGTTTATTAGAAAAGGAACTAAAATATCTTCTTTTTTTTTGCACAAAGCCGTGGTTATTATGTTGACAGACTTAGCAATGGCAGAAACGTAACGTTAGCTGCTTTCGTTGTGTATGCTGAAAAAGGTAGGCTTTGCTATATTTACCGGTTTAGTAGTTTAAATAATAGTGACATGAGAAAGTACACAACATAGCTGTTATATTTGGAAATTCTCATTAACATACAACAGGCATACACACACTGGTAAACCCGCACGTCTGTTTACACAATGCAGATGCACTTCTACACAGTCAATACAAACATGAACATCTGTAAATATGAATGTGTATGCATTAACACACTCATCACACAACAGACAGACCACGGGGCGATGTGCTGAATTGTGGTGCATTTAAGGTTAAACAAGACTAACTTAGTCGATGCCATACAGGGAAATTGAAATGTTATAGAGCAAAAAGAAATACAAGACCAGATTCATAATAGGATAATTAACCTTAAAGCTGGTGTACTGCACACATTGTAAATATCTATTATAATCAGTATGAAGCATGAACTACAAATTGTACTGGGACTCATAATCATAAGTTAAATGAGGAGATAAGGAATGCAATATATAAATGCAAAAGTTACTCTTGGAGGAATGAATTCAGATTGTGTGTAAAGTGCTTTCAGTCAGCTTAACCCTGTCTCTTTAGTGACTAAACAAGTGATGATGAAGCAGAGCTTTTTCTTTTTTTTTTTTTTTTGGCTTTTTCCAGCAGCAGAGCAAGATTTTTGAGAAGATATGAATAACCATCAGTTTGTTTCATTGCTCTTGTCCCCATTAGGTAGCGATGGACCGCCACAGATCCCACAATCCCAGCTCCAGCTACCAAACCCGCCAGTCACCATACAGTAGAGAGAGAGATAACAGAGGGAGGTATCAGAGTGAGAATCAACACTTCAGGCCGAGCCACCACGACCACCAGCACTATCAATCTGGGCCAAATCCCTGGCAAAACCCACTCAGCGCTCAGAGTTTGAGCACCAGAAGGGAGCATTATGAAAGAGACTTTCCTGTGTACAAACAGCCCGTCGAAGTCGGGTGTTTTTCCCTGGACTCTGAGCGCAGATTCTTCAGCGACAGCAGGCAGATGAGATACTACGCAGAACCTGACAGAAATCCTAATTTTGACCTGAGGGATGGATACAAGGACCGCTTTATAAAGAGGGACGACAGCGTGAAGGAGAAGCTGGACCACATCCTACGCTGGATCTTAGTCAACAGATCGAAGCTCGGGTCAAAGGCGACCACGGCCTCGTCACGGTAAGTGTCATCATGATCTACACTTCCTCTAACCACAGCTCTGTTTCCTGTTGAAGGTGTATTCTTTGATCAACCTCTCCCAGTGTTTTAGATGTCGACTTTGTGACGTGGCGGGGTCATCTGACCAAGCTGCTGACCACTCCCTATGAGACGCGAGAGGGCTGGCTGCTGGCGGTCACCAGGTTCAGGGGCACCCTTTACATCAGCGAGGTGGAAACAGAAGCAGCCCGTCGGGAAAGAGAGAACCGCACCGAGAGGCATGAAGAGATGATGTACTGGGGATACAAATTCGAGCAATACACATGTGCAGGTGGGTGGGTTTATATGATAGAGTATTATGGCAGCTGCTGTTTACTTTCAAAACTTGATTACTGATTAGTTATCATATTTATTAGCCACTTAACATCAGCTCAGCTATGATGTTTCACAAGCACACTGCCTCACAAGAAAAGCCATTGGTTTAATATTTAGCCATCACCACTGGAGTCCATTTGTGCCAGGAAAGGAGAAGAATAGGTGAAACTTTCTTCATGACAAGTAATATTAGTACTCATAAGTAGCAGTATACTGTGTGGAGTATACTACAGTGTACTGTCTCAGTTTTGGGATAGATAAAAATGCTGGAAGAGCAACTGAATCCCAGCAGCTAAAGGAACAGAGGGCCAGTCTCATCATGTTTCATGTGACAAACTCAAATCGTGTGAAGCACACATGGTGATAAGCCCATATTTAAATGATAACGCTTCACCTTTGTCCATCCCTGCAGACACTATCCACAGTTCACCTGACCCAGGTGGAGTGGTTAACACCAATGAGGCCTTCTGCACTGTGGTACAAACTCGGCTCGCAGACCACAGGCTTCTGTTCTCTGGTGAGGTGGACTGCCGGGATAAAGA